>NC_135497.1:329145114-329445114 GCF_052857255.1 Amblyomma americanum | reverse complement strand
GGCAGCCCCGCTAAGAGAAAAGACTCAACGTAGCGACGGTTACGCAGAAAAATCACCGACAATGAAACAAAAGTGCCAGAAGGAATGTTGGCTTTCTTATTGTGAAAGGCCAGGAATTTTACACCACCTATTCGCACAAATGCAGGCCAGGCTAGCGTTACTACAATACAACTTGGGCATGGCAGACGCTTGCATGCGTCGGGAACGGACGTGGGCAACACTGCACTTGGCTGCAGCGTCTGTTTTGGCAACATTGCACTTGTCGGGAACGGGCGTGGGCAACACTGACCTTGGGTGCAGCGTCTGTTTTGGCAACATTGCACTTGTCGGGAACGTTCATGGGCAACATTGGGCTTGTCTGCAACGGCTAGCAAACGGAAATACGCCGCCGGGCGATTCACTTCCGTCCAAGTGACAACAATAGCCTTATTCAGCGCAGTTTGTATGCAGTCCACAAGTAGTGTAGATGATTGCAGAAAGCGAGATCTTCGACGGTGGTGCGAAACATGTCCCAATGGACCACAGAACACCTACGGCGTAATTGGCGGGCCCTTGATGGATGGAGACCGATGATGATAGGATGGTGATCACTACCCCAGCAGTCTGGCTCCAGGTGCCACGATGGAGTTCCGGGTCCTGACGACCACGTAAGGTCCGGGGCATATGTTGGACTGCGAGCATGGCGCACAGTCCGCGTTGCTGAATCTGGATGGTTGAGTAAAACAAGCAGCGCATCCGCGAATGCGTCCCGCACACGCCTACCACGGAGGCTTGAATTGGGGTACCCCCAGTGCGGATGACGGGCGTCAAAGTCACCAGCGACTAAAACAGGCCACCCTGGGTGTTGTCGTCGTAGAGTTAATAACCACCCCATATTAAGGCAGGAGGGAGCTCCACCGGCGGGCCTTACATAGTATGACACGACCACAACAGTTGCCTTGGGAAGCTTCACAGCCACTGCGACTACCTCTTGATATGAGGTGGACCAGTTTTGTAAAGAGAGGCGAACTTGAGGAAAACGCGCATCAACGTACACCGCCGCCTTTCCCGGAGGGGGCAAAGTGTGCACACGACGGTCGTTCATTGAAAGAGACATGTATCCATTAAAGCCCGGAATGGATGGCAAGGCATTGGTCTCCGGCAGTAGCAGGGCCCACACCTGGAGCTTGTTCATGCGAAGTCGAGATTTGAGCTCTCCCAGCTTTGTGAAGAGGCCTCTGCAGTTCCATTGGAGCACGCCAGAACTACGTGTACTCGCCATTTTCGATTAGGCTTCCAAGCGCTGTAATAGAACTGATGTCAGGTTAGATAACTTGTTTACCATAAATCGGAGGAGGGATGTTGTTGAGTTAACCTGAAGTGATGCAGAAGACCTGGTAGAGTCGGCGCAAAAAGCATGAAGGCTGGACGTAGTCAAATGCATTGCAGCATTGATTGGCGTGGAGTGGGATTCCACTGGTTGTCTACGGCGAGCAAGCAGTTCACGGCCTTGCCGTAGCTTGGAGACCTCGGCTAAAGGGCGGGCAATTTGGTCGTCAACTGCTGCCATGTCCTCACGCAGAGGTTTCAGTATGCTGTGCTTTTGCGTAGCTTGAAGGCGACAGCGATCCTTGCGCACTTTATCACTGTACAACTGTTGGGAAGGGGCTGCAGGTGGATTGGGCTCAGAAAGCTCCGGCCAGTTGTCTTCATCCCACTTAAGAGCCGCAAACCTGCTGGATGTCTGTATCGGGGCTCTGTTTTCATTAGGAGGCACTTGCTTACGGATCCCACGCCGAACCTTCTCAGTTGCTTTCAGTTTTGTTGTTCAAGTTGGAGAGGTGATCTCGTGGTCGTCAGTCTTGCAAAGTCCACACCTGTAAGACGGTGTGCCTTGTGGCCGAGCCTCATCTTGCGTTGCAAAAGGGCATGATCGGCGCATGTGGCCAGGTCTGAAACAGCTGTAGCAATAGACAGCACTCGGTTTGTAAGGGCGAGGCCGCAGAATACAGCCATAGTAGTAAAGTCGTTCTGGGAGAGTTGGTGGGCCCTGTAGTGTGGCGATGCACGAGCGCCCCTTTCCCATATACCGCGCTTGAATGACACGGTGGGTTGGACAGTACAGCTCACGCTTGAGGGTCGTCTGGTCTTCGGCAACGTCGACGTTGTAAACAACACAACGTTGTAGGTCCGAACCTTCTACTAGGTACACCTGGACCGGCACCGAGATCTCGCTTGTAAGCGATATGCACTTGAGCGTTTGCAGACGCTCGACAGCTGCCAAAGTCGGGAGCCACACAGCGATGGTATTAGATTTCGTTCTAGACGTGAAGCCACGAAAACCTTTGGTCCCAAGACACGCGTCCAGGTTCGCCTGAAGAATCCTGTTCGGAATGTCTGTCAGGCTTTTGGCTGCCAGAGCTTTAATGGCCACTTTATACGATACCGATCCCGATGTCGGCACATCCACCTGGTTGGCATATGCTGGGCAGAAACGCTTGCCTTGTGAGCTGCAGTTGGCAGAAGACGAATCCTGTGCAGTGTCCCCTGATGGGCGCTTTTGAGAACTGCGGGAAGCCGGTGGCAAGGATGGAGGTGCTGAAGACAGGTCCTTTGGAGACCTCTCCTCCTCACGCTGCACGGTTGAAGCCCCATCTAGCAGAGGAGGCTGAGCAGCCATTGCCGAGTTCCGCCCAGAGGGCAGATCGCTCACGGGCTGAGGTGCATTTGGAGAAGGCGGGATGTGCGCTGCTGCTGATGGACCGGGAGCAGGGACCGACGCCGGCGAAGCCACCTCTGCCAGCGCGTCACCGGTGTCTCTATGCCTAGCCACGGAGCCCAGTCCAGCTGCCGGGATGACTGAAGGACATTTGCTTACTGTCACCCAGTCAGACGGCGCATAAGCCTTGGAAGCTTCCTCAGATGGTGCGAAGTCAGTTCTCTTGATATAAGGAACGTATTTATGCGGATGGCGACATTTTTCACTGGAGCGATGTGCAGCCACCTTAGGAGGGACACTTCGTCGTCTTCTTCCATAAATGTGCTTGTTGGCATATATGCTGGCATATATATGCCGGCACATAAATAGCTTATGCTGGCGTACCAATAGCATTACCAAATAAACATTACAAAGCCTTGCGGCAATATTGTGCTTGAAAAAGTTGTTTTCTGATCACAATGTTGCCGACTGAATGTTAATCCGCCAAAAACGTTATTAAATATTTTTCGAGAAGGAAACAAAATAGTAAACATAGAAAATGCTATTCAACGCGAAGATGAAGAAAATGACGTTTTTAAGGAATATGAGATTCTAGTGGTTACGTTTTCTGTACCATTAACATGGTTTGGTTTTGGTTTCTGGGGTTTAACGTCCTAAATCGGCTCAGGATATTATGGACATCTTAGTGGAGTACACCCGATAATTTCGACCACCAGAGGTTCTTTAACTTGCACTGACATGGCATAGTACACGGTCCTCTAGAATTTCGCCTCCATCGAAATGCATTAACACGGAGTTATCGCATTGATAGCATCTGCACGAAATTCTGAAGAAAAGGGGTATTATCACGGTGTTGTTCAATTCTTCCAGTTAATACAAAACTACAAATGTATCAGGGACTATTTTCGTCATATTTTAATTATTGAAATTTGGTGTCGCTAACGAGAACAAATGATAACGTTGCAAAGATCCACATGTTACAAAAATGATATTGCGCAACCTAACTAGCGCTGATTTCTTTTCTTCTTCAGAACAATATTTTCTTTACGACAATATCGTCCTCAAACACAATATGTACGAATTTGGTATGTTGCGCTAGTTTTACTTATCATCAGCCCCTTTCAGACAATTTGTCTCGTCACTGGCATCCTTAGAACATAACAGCAGTAATGCCCGCCCAGCCAGCAGTGATTTATGACTAATTCTTCGTTTCCGCACCAATTACGAAATGCAGTTCATGGAACACAGCCTCCCGCTAACTCTAAATAAATACCAGGAATTTAACAGCCCCATCTTTACTAGTTGCGGCTAATTTTTGTCCTTGTATATTTTGCTGGTTGATATATGTTTCCTCTATTACCCCGATTTTTTTTCATTCGTTATTATGACCATTGTAAGCACATGTTATGCACATTTCTCTGTGTGCTTTTTTGTACAATTTACTCACAACATCATATTGAACTTGTGTTTTTGAATTTACTTTTACGGAGAAAGCCTTTATAGGCTCATGACTCGCTAGCGGTGATGTTCGCAGAAAAGTGTCACACTATAGTTGTCAATCAAACGTGGCTGAGGTGTCTACCGAGATTGCGAGATGAGAGCTACTGCGTCCTTTCCGTTCCTCAAAACACGTTTTCGCATTCCTCCACGTAAGCAGATAAGCGCCCTCACAGTTAAATGGTAATGAATAATCCTTTAGTTAATCATTACCGAATTGGTATTTAGGTAATTAGTCATCAATTAATTATTTATTACGTTATTTGGTAATTGGTTAATTTGTAATTAGTTATTAATTAGTAATACTAGTAGTTGTAGTATGTCGCAACTGGGATCTCAGTATACGATAATGAACTGCGCATGCGCAAGGCGCCAACAGACAACGCACCCGCGCTTCAGCCTAGTGCACATGCGTGTGATGTCACTGGGTGGCGCCACCATCGTTCGAGAGGAGCGCTCCCCAAGCAATCTTGGCCGACGCCTCCTGAACGCCGATCTGGAAGGACGCCGCCTAAATGCTCTCCTTTGTTTCCAGCATCCAAGCGTGCGCGCGCTAATGAACGTCAGCGAAAGTGTCATGAAGTGAACAATTGTGTAGCCTTTAATCAACACCTTCACCAAGCATCAGCGACACAAGCAGCAGCACCACGCTAAAGGCTCTCGCCTCATCGCACTTTAGGTCAACAAAGTGCCCCCCCCCCCCTGAATTTTATATTTAATTTGACAACCTCTCATATCTACGACTTTGGATCTTCCTGAGTAATACTTGTTAAGGGGCTAGTTGGTGCATGTTTCCAGAAATGGTTTGTAGCGCCGAAAAAGACAACACACAGCAAGTGAGACGAGACAGGCGCAACTTTCAACTCTTTTTTCACCGCAAATGCGAATGAATATAAGGACAACAATCAAGATCGTTAGCAAGAACCACACATGCGCGCGAGGGTTTTACAAAAAAAAAGTGGATAAAGATAGGTGAGGCACACAGGTATCTCACTCCCGTCTATCTAAAAAAGCAGTTTCATTCTTATAAAGGGTGATAGATGGGGCACTAACACAATCACTACAGTTGCTTTTAATATAGAAGGCCTCCAACAGTTCACGGGATGTCCTGTTCCTTGCGCCTGTCTCGTCTCACTTGTTGTGTGTTGTCTTTTTCGGCGCTAAAACCAATTTCTGGAATCAGATCTTCCTCTTAATTCAAAAATGTAGCCATGTCATAGTTGTAGCCAAATTCAGCACGCACACAATATCTGCTATTCATTTCTGTTTTATGCACTTTGTAATAATGTTTCCACTGTTCTGTTTGGTATGTCCTGGTCCTGGGCCTCGTCACACTGACAATGGCTACTTTAGGCCAAGTGACCTACTAGAATATTTCTGTAAAATACAGAAATTTAACTGAAAAAGAATTTAAAATGCTAGCCCAGAAAGGCTTCACACGCTTTACCTGCATCACACATTTGACTCCTTCAAGCTCGACGTATTCTGAAACATCTTCAGTTTCCCTTTAACAGGACACGCACAGGAAAGATTCTTGCGAGCAAACGTCGTTTCCGTACTGTCCTCCGTGACCAAATCATCGAGCCGGATCCAGTGGAAACCGTTTCAGAAACCCTTAAAAAACGGCCTACAGTCTGAGTAAGAAAAACGCGTTTCATAACTTACGGTTTGGTCACTTTTAAGGCCACGAATTTTTTTTTTCTTCACGTGTACGAGCCGTAAAAATGCAGGTCTTGTCATCCAGGATATGCGAGCAGTGCGAAGGAAAAAGAAGTCCTCCTTGAAGTGTCGCGAACTCAGCGTGGACGAAGGCATGACCAAAACCGACGCGGTTATTCGTTCGCGAGGACATTTCTAATGCAACTTTAGTAACAATAAAGAAAGATCACTTTCGGAGGGTGGAAATCTCGCTGTCAGTTCCTGGACCCGGACACAGTTATCCCTATAGCCAGGCGGCTCAGCCTCAACAAACCATTTCTACCTTTTTTGTTTGTTTTGCTGACGCGAGTGCCTCAGTCTGCGTAAAAGATCCGGGAACTTCTTCGCTTCCTTTTGCCTACAGCAGCTGCGAGACTCCATCGGTTACACGAACCACGACAGCTGTCGTGAAGGTATACGTGTAATACACGCACTGAAAAATAAATCAAGCATTATAATATAATATTGTGCCTCAAGCTATCGACTGAAACATACGAGGTTGCTGTTGCGTTGGGGGGAGGGAAGCAGGTGGCTGCAGTATTTCTTGATCTAAGAAGCGCGTCTCCCGGTACGAAAAAATACATTTGGTTTTGTTTCCATGCGCGCTGTGTGTCGTTGGCTCAAGGCCACTTGTGACGCAGTGCTTCACAGCGACCATGAGCGTTGCGCTTGAGCCGCCAATGGCGCAATAATGTTGAGAAGAAAATCGATACAGCGGCTAGTCATGCTCCAGTTCTCGCTAATCTTTGTATGTACGTGGCGCGTTTTACCGCTAAACTGCTTTCATCCGCTCGGCTGCTTTCCGCCCGCGAAAACACACAAATGCGGACGCACCTCGCACACATCGTCATGGGCCCACACACACGCAACAAACTTTCGCAGTTACATTTGCGCTCTTACCGCTCAAAGTACACCGGTCGAGAATACACGCCGCGTTAGGTGAGCGAAGATGCATTTTCGGGTGTTAATTGCTTATTCTTTCGACCGCGGAGGATGAAATTTGCCTGCACATCGTTTGACTACACCTTATTCCTTTTTTTTTACTTATTGCGGTGCTCCTACGCACTTTGGTTGAGATATAATTCTGGACGAAAATTTTCCATGCCTTCCTCCAGTTCATTTCTTTCTTAACAGATGCAAGCACACCTGAGAAGCCAGCAGCAGTTACCTGGCAGCTCAAAGTTCGAAATGAAAAAGAAAGGAAGCGTAAAAAAAGTGGTTTACTCCTATAAACACTGCATTGTCTGCCCCGATCGCAGAAACTATATATCTCAGATTGTAAGCGAGAATGAAACCATTTTTTTACACACCCATTAACTGAAGCAGTCGACCGGCTTAAAATGCTGGCATTATACTGTATTTTCTACTGCGTAAGAAGCAGTCTAAATAAAGTTTTGATATTTGGTATAAAAAAAATATGAGTGGACACTAAGCCATTCGCGTCAAAGAAATTTTCCCCTTTACATAATACGGCAAAGTGAGGATACATTTTGTTATGCCGACCGACCTGGATGTGACGAAAGTGAAGCCGACATCAACGATGGAAGACAGCGCGACCCATTCATCACTCGCTTACTTTTTGCTCGTATGACGAAATTTGATTCGAGAAAGTATAGATCATTTAGTAAAAACGCATGCAGAACACATCCAACTGTGAAGCGCGCTAAATAAGGCGATACCGAAGAGAACGCTGTGGCTGAGTTATGCGTTTTTTTCTACCCTCAGCCTCGGGGCTGCTACCTTTTTTTTCAGTAATCAGACAGATGTGAAATATATGGCGAGAAGAATATTGCGCATTGCATGCGTTTTGAAAATTCCATTACCACCGAAAGCGACATATGAAAATGTAATTTGGGAGGCATTCACTAATGGGCGATATAGGTTGCGATACAGCCTTGTGCATTTATTATGAGCTGTGCGCGCTTCTATTGGAGCTGACTGAATACGTCAGAGCAAGTAGGCAGGCCTTAGGTCTCCTGAGTGTATCTCGCTAAAGCTTGTTCCCTCGAGGTTGGGCTATCGTTTCATACTTCAAGATAGACAACGACGCTCACGATGCGTTATATTTCTTGAAATCACCGCCATGAAAACAATGTGATCACACTGATTTTCGAAAAGAGATCTGATATTTAAGAGCATCCATCCCAGATTAAGGTGCGAAATTTTGTGAGATTTTAACGCGATATAGCGTTAAAGGTCCGCCGTTCAGCGCAGAACCCGGCATCCTAACTGGCGTTGGCGTGTCAAGAAAATTCAGATCGGTCCAGAGGGTCGTGACGTCACACGTGGATCTCAGAAATTGAAATGTAATTAAAACATTCGATAAATTGTGTTACAAAGTCACAACATGACTCATATGCAGTTATGACATGGAAGTACGTAAAATAAATTAATTGCATAAAAATTTTGGGTTGCGAGTCAGACAAGCACCTTCGTTCTACTTGGGTAAAGAAAGGCGCTGTGTTTCATGTCCGACAGTGTCCTTCTCTGCAAAGTGATATGCAAAGAGGACCCCCTTCCGCTTAAGGGGCCCATTAACATTATCGCGTCATACCGTTAAGGCGGAGCTTAAGTGTCCCTCGAATTTTTCTCCTTAGAACGCTGTGACTTCCGTTGTGCTTCTGAAAGTTACAAGATTTTTCTTTTATTTTTGGTGGAGAGATAAACAGGAAATTTATGCAGCAGCCTAGTTCATTCAGCGCTTCTGTTACAGTACTCTTTTCGATGGTTAAAATGACACATTAAAGCTCCGGTGAAGACGTGCATTCAAATTATAAAAATCAGTCTGCGAAAAGTTCGTGTATTGATTGAATATCATCTGGGCGATTCTGAAAAGCCCTTGAGAGTTGCTTACTGTAAAAAGCCCGTTCAGAAGTGAAAGCTTGATGTGGCATTGCAAAACGGTGCTCTGTGCTTTAGTCACCAGCCTCATTCAGAGTCTGTTGTCCTGTGCGGTACCATGACACTAACAGTTTATCGCATTTACCTAAATCGCCGGGAAGTTCCTCAGAAGCAACTACGTGATGACATAAATGAATTACATCGGCGCACCGAGCAGGCAAGAGGTAGTCATGGTATCACAAGCTTCCACAGAACTTGAAAACGGTGGCCCAATAATCCGACGTCAAAGCCTGAGTTTTCGGGCATCCAATACAATATAAAAGCTGAGCAGAACGACTGTCGCTGAAGCCACTAAGCAACAGGAGTTCGGAGTGAAAAATAGCATATTGCATTTCTTTTTTATGCAGAAAGATGTACGAAATCACATTAAGCAGCGGAAGGCAGGGTGATGCATGTCAAACCAGCAAATTCATGAACAGTTGTTAACCTGTGTATACATACACACAATGTCAAGCCGGCACAGCGGGAAGTGGTACATGGTTTCCTTCCTATATATAACGTTTAACCTGTAGGCTGCTGCGAATTTCGAGAGCACCGTCATCGTTATTTTAACAACTAAGGACCGCATCACGCACGAAATAGTGAAATTTGAAGGAATCGCCACGCTAGGATCTATTTGCGTGAACTATGCCTTCTAAAGCAACCCTTTCTGGAAAAGGGGTGGTCTGTTTACGCACGAACATGAGTACGGTGCAGGAAGGGTCACTATGGGATGGGCGTAGACAATTTTAATGCAGTGGAGAGAAAGTCTTGTCATAGCGGAGGATTTTTACTCTTCCTCCTTGGGGATTTGCATTCGGCGAGCGACGGGCTCTGCACCGAAGGAAAAAATCCAGTGCTCTGGAAGACGTCGTGAAGTGGGTGTAGAGGTGGAAGTGCACCTTTCCTCACATTGAAGTCACCCGCGCGCATGGGCCGGGGACCAGTGGCGCTGGCTTGCAGAAAAAAAAAACAGCCACATGTGCGCTGTACTGAACTTGTGGTTTTCAAGCGGAGACGTTTGTTTTTTTAGAAAAATCTCTGCACAGAACTTAATCCTGAGAAAAAGGCTCCTCCTCGTTCACCTGATGACCAATGACGATGTTTCCTGTGGCGTCACGTGATCCAAGTGCGCCACTTGATACGTGGTAAAACTTTCATTGTTACTTCTTTGCATCCAGAGGAGGGCGAATGCTCTCGAAGTTTTCCGAGAATACACTGACCACGCATGGCGCTAACATAGTTCTTGAATTGATAGCACGGTGACATGAGTCACATGTTGAGGGTGCCTGCGAAATGCACTACAATTCATTCTTATTGCCTTGGTAATTTCTTCCTCATGCCTCGAGTCTGTGCTAAGTATTCGGTCATGATGTTCTTCGTTAGGTTAAATTTTGTTACTTAAAGGCCCCTGTTCAGTGGTATTACAGAAAGATCATAACGCATCGTTTATTCGAAAATCAGTTGTGCTATTTCTTTGAGGAAACTTTGATGGGCAGGTGATGGTTGCGACTTGGTAGCGAAGGCAGTTCCAGTCAAATACTTCTTGAAAAAAATACTTCCAACACTTCGTTACTTATCGTAAACTGCTGCTTTCTTACCCGACAGTTCAACGTTACTTCTGTTTTCTTGATACTTGATCAAAAGCCTGCCGTTGAACTTATCTTATGAGCTCCTCAGACATTAAGGCATTTACTGAACAATTTGAAAGCTGAACAGTTTCAGGGGCAACGGCGCCTTTCATTCTCTAGATGGGGCCACTTGGTAGCAAAAGCTGTCGTAGAAAGTGTTCAAGTATCGTAAACGAGACACACTGCCATGGTTCTGGGTCGTTGAAAAAATTGACAGTGGCTTAGCTCGGCTATGCCACTATATATGTAGCTAGAGGTACGTTTCCCTAGCTGAGCTTGTTGTGGTTACTGTATATTGTCACAAATAGGTTGCAGAAAAAAAGGGGCTTGTGGAGTTCGCTGACCGTTCCGCGAACTCGTTGATCTTGTGTTCGCAAGAAAGGCCGCTCCAGCGGGGTCGGAAGTCCCCAACAAAGGGGCCCGTCCCGTCCCTGCCTCCCCTTTGTGCAGCGGACGTCCTCGTTTACGCCGCGCCGTCACGGGGATGACCCGCCGGGAAAAATGCGAACCAAGTACAGCTGACGACATGTGGTTGTTAAGGGGCGGACGAGGTTTCGGGGGCGCACGAGATACGGCTGAGTATTAGCCGAGTGACCGGAAACCCACTATTCCTGTAACGACTGTCTACTTCCCTTAACGACTGTCTTCTCTTTGTTGCTGTCAACAACCTGGGTCATCGCCTCGTCGGCACATGTTTCTAGCGTCTGTGGTGCCGCGGGTGGCGTGGGGAACGGAAGTCGCATTTGTGTTGTTTGTCTATTTGATTGCAACCTCTCCTTTCCCAAATATTTAATCAGTACTTTTTCCCCAATCTCTGATCAGTGGGCGGACCTTATTTTTCTTTCCCTGACCACTGATTGGTGAGGGGTGTCGTTTGTTATCTTATTGGTTGCTGTCCCCGCTAAGGGCGGAGACAGAGGGTTTAAAACCAAGCGCTCTGGGTTGAGCGGGGGCTGAATTCGTCTGATCCACGATTTAGTCATGTAAATAGTTTTCTCCTTGCTTTGTTTCTTCTCGTTTTTTTTACCTATGTTGTAAATAAATAGTTAACCTTCTCCTTTCCTTGAGTAATGTGAATGTTTGCGAGTAGAACCACCGGGTCATCAAGAAACCCCGATTTCATCATCAAGTAGTTTCCTCTCATCGCCACCGGAAGGGGAAACGCAACTGGCGCAGTCGACACAGGATCTCAACTGGCGCAGTCGACACAGGATCTCAACTGGCGCAGTCGACACAGGATCGGAACTGGCGTAGTCGACACAGGATCTCAACTGGCGCAGTCGACACAGGATCGCAACTTCTTTCTACTCAAAGCATTGGACGGAAGGTGAGAAGAACAAGTCGGTGGACAAGCTGTTTGTCCTAAAAGAGAAAACGTGAAGCTGCGTCGCAAGACTGACGTCGAAAGCTTCAGGATCACGGGTCGAGTTCGAGAGGACGTCGGAGGCTCAAGTCAGCTAGGAGCTGAAGGAGCCGGGCAACAACAAGCCATCGAGGGTTTGAGTCAGCGAGCTGCTGAAAAGAACCAGGCGTCCACATCGAACGGGTTCGAGTCAGCGAGCTGCTGAAAAGTAACCAGGCGACCAAGTCAAGCCATTCAAACGAGGCAGAAGTCAGCGAGCTGCTGAGAGATCCAGAGCTCAAGTCGTCCGCATCGAGGAGCCTGTTGTCATCACTGAGGACGACGAGATCACCGGGGCAGAGAGCAACCAGTAAGGTAGAAGACCTTTCTGCTTTCTCCGAATTCACCATGTCGGTGTAGTGTTGATGTGCTAGAAACGATAGCGCGGAAAACGAAGATGGCTGCCGTACGGTATGATCAGGAGGGCAGGATGCGATGCATTGAGCAGGAGGAGGCTGAACAGCTAAGTGAAATTGAAAATTTGAAACTGCAAATTGAACTGGAAAAGAGAAAACTTGCACAGATGCAGTTAAAATTAAGACAGGGGGCGAAAGTCGATAGCGAGGTCTTATTCGCATCAGTTCAATGTTTTGTCTGTATGAAATTTGGGCATTCGATAATTGAGTGTCCAAAAGAGCAAGAACAAGATGTTCCCGCGGTGAGGGGAGATGTGTGCGAGCTAGTAACTCAGGTAGAGATACTGGCGCCGGCATGCGGCGACTTGCACACCGACGATCAGAGTTCTGAAGCCCGTGTGGATTCAGGGGCCGAAATAACAAAACAGGAAGGTGATATAACGTTGTGTGTTAAGCCAAAAGAGTGTACTGCAGGCATAGGGGCGTTAGTCACAACTGTGAAGCATTTGCTGTCAGACACCCAGTCTATGTGCGCTAACTCTGACGCAGCAGTAAGGGTCGAGGACGAGAAGGCGGATCTGAGTGCGAGAACGTGCTTTGCAGTCGATGGCAGTCTAGCTGCCAAAGAGGAGTTGTCTTACCAGCCGGTGCTGACACTGTGCGCACTCACAGTGACAGCAGATCTAGCTAGAGGTGTAGGGCAGCTGGTAACACCGGAAATACACGCACTAACAGAGCATTCTGAAAGGGAGCAGCTAGAAGAAGAAAATCAGAGTTCAGATTTCGAAGAGCATTTCGAAAGTCCCCACGATTCGGTTCGCAACAAACCCGGGGCTTTAGTAGAGCTTCAGGCAGATCCGAAAGCTGCAAATGTTCCTGCAGCAGATTGGGAGTTAACAGGAACAGCTGCGAGTTTCGCAGCAGATAGGGAACTGGGGGATTCGGATACTGCACTCATCCCCGTAAGCCTAAACATGGAGCATAAGACTTCATTACGAGAAGAGCGGGAACAAGCTGGTCAGGGTAATTGTGGGAAAAGAATGCTTAAGGGCAAGGTTTTCTTTGAAGAAAATGTCGGCTGCCAGCCGTACAGGGAGCTAGCGCTAACTGAAGAGCGATGTAAAACTGCATGTGAAGTAGCCGGTGACAGGCCTATCCCAACTGTGAAATTCAAAGAGGCAGAGAACGCAGACACGATGGCAGCAGCAATCTTGGTAGAATGCAGGGAGCTGGTGAGCGTTGTTGCTTTTGATGAAAACGACGATGTAGACCCGATAACGGCGGTAGCCTTCACAACCGGCGCCGTGCCGGATAAATTGGAATTTTGGTCCAATCTTGTGGACAAAGCTAAAAGGAAACATCTTCTTTTTCGAGATGTAGGTGGCTAGAAATCATTCTGCCAATTTGGTGCACCGATCTGACATGGTGGATTCTGGAATGTGCAGATTGGGGTCCTAACCTTGTGTGCACGGAACGAATTGAGGCTGTGTATGTGTGTGCGCAGTGCTGCTTGGAACCTTGTGGCCGGACTTTAATGTCACACTGACAGCAAGTGTCCGCGTGACATTCTTGGTTGGGAGGTGTGGAGTTCGCTGACCGTTCCGCGAACTCGTTGATCTTGTGTTCGCAAGAAAGGCCGCTCCAGCGGGGTCGGAAGTCCCCAACAAAGGGGCCCGTCCCGTCCCTGCCTCCCCTTTGTGCAGCGGACGTCCTCGTTTACGCCGCGCCGTCACGGGGATGACCCGCCGGGAAAAATGCGAACCAAGTACAGCTGACGACATGTGGTTGTTAAGGGGCGGACGAGGTTTCGGGGGCGCACGAGATACGGCTGAGTATTAGCCGAGTGACCGGAAACCCACTATTCCTGTAACGACTGTCTACTTCCCTTAACGACTGTCTTCTCTTTGTTGCTGTCAACAACCTGGGTCATCGCCTCGTCGGCACATGTTTCTAGCGTCTGTGGTGCCGCGGGTGGCGTGGGGAACGGAAGTCGCATTTGTGTTGTTTGTCTATTTGATTGCAACCTCTCCTTTCCCAAATATTTAATCAGTACTTTTTCCCCAATCTCTGATCAGTGGGCGGACCTTATTTTTCTTTCCCTGACCACTGATTGGTGAGGGGTGTCGTTTGTTATCTTATTGGTTGCTGTCCCCGCTAAGGGCGGAGACAGAGGGTTTAAAACCAAGCGCTCTGGGTTGAGCGGGGGCTGAATTCGTCTGATCCACGATTTAGTCATGTAAATAGTTTTCTCCTTGCTTTGTTTCTTCTCGTTTTTGTACCTATGTTGTAAATAATTAGTTAACCTTCTCCTTTCCTTGAGTAATGTGAATGTTTGTGAGTAGAACCACCGGGTCATCAAGAAACCCCGATTTCATCATCAAGTAGTTTCCTCTCATCGCCACCGGAAGGGGAAACTCAACTGGGCTAGGCGCAGGCCACAAACAGTCAAGCAGTGTTCCAGCTGTTGTCGTTGTTGTTGTTGTTAGCCTATCAAAAGATGGCAAACAACAACTGCAAGAGCACGCGCGTCTCACTTCTTTGTCCTCAAGGCGCCACCCGAGGACACCTGGCGGCATTATTCTCCCCCACCCCCCCAAAAAAAGAAAGCAAAAACGTGGGCGCACTTCGATCGAACGGGAGGGAGAAAAACAAGTGAACAAACGATCACGGGCCGTCGAACGGCTGCAGGCAAAAATAAAACAAAAGAAAACGCGAAAGAGGCGCCCGTTAATGCGTAAAACAAGGCTTCATACGCAGTACGTGCACGGCCTTAGGCTGAGGTCGACAGCGTGAACTCGGCAGAGTGCCATCGGGGAGGACTTCATACGTCACATCCGTGATGCGGCGGAGCACTGTGTATGGTCCAGAGTAACGCCTCAGGAGCTTCTCTTCTCCGACAGGCCTGGGCGCCGTACTGGAGTCCATACGCATACTTTGTCGTCGGTGTGGTACTCGACCTGGCGATGTCGTTGGTTGTAGTGTTTCTGCATCCGTTGCCTGCTGCCGGCGGATGTGCATAGGGGCCAGTTGGCGGGCTTCCTCTGCGTGCCGGGTAAATTCCTCGGCGTCTGGCGTGAGCGCCTGGTCGTCAGGGGGGCACGGAAGCATGGCGTCGAGCATCGTTTGGACATCACGCCCGTAGACGAGGCGAAACGGCGTAAATCGAGTCGTTTCCTTAATCGCCGTGTTGTAGGCAAACGTCACATATGAAAGGATCTCGTTCCAAGTCTTGTGTTGTACGTCGACGTACATGCGAGCATGTCTGCTAAGGTTTTGTTGAGGCTCTCCGTGAGCCCGTTTGACTGCGGGTGGTATGCAGTAGTCTTGCGGTGGTTCGTGTGACTCAGCTGGAACACCTCGTGCATGAGCTGCGCTGTAAACGCGGTGCCCCTATCGGTGATGACGGAGGACGGGGCGCCATGTCGTAAAACAATGTGGTGTATGAAGAAGCGCGCGATTTCAGAGGATGTACTGCGCGGCACCGCCTATTTTTCCGCATAGCGCGTCAAATAATCAGTCGCAACAATAATCCACTTATTGCCAGAAGATAACACAGGGAATGGGCCCAGAAGATCAATGCCGACTTGGTCAAAAGATGTGCGAGGTGGCGCAATTGGTTGGAGCAAACCTGCGGGCTTTAGCGGTGGTGACTTACGACGCTGGCACTCACGGCAACCTCTGACGTAGCGGTGGATGGTCTTTGCAAGTTTAGGCCAATAATAGGCCTGACGCACTCGAGCGGGCGTGCGTGCAAATCCCAAGTGGCCAGAGGTGGGCTCATCATGACACGCCGAAAGGATGTCGTCGCGGAGGTCTGAAGGCACGACTAGGAGGTAGGTCCGGTCACCGTTGCTGGAGTTTTTTCTTGTACAGTACGCCATTGCGAATGCAAAAAGAGGACAAGTGGCGGGAAAAGTGTCGAGGTACGTTGGAAGCATGGCTCTCCAGGTGATCCATGACAGACCGCAGGTCAGCGGCAGCACGCTGCCTTGCCACCAAATCCGAACTGCTGATCACGCCTAGGAAACGATTGTCATCCTCTGCACTGTCATCAGCTTTCTAGACGGGTGCGCGTGAGAGCGTGTCGGAGTCTTCGTGTTTACGCCCGGACTTATAGGCTACTGTGGAATCAAATTCTTGAACGCGAAGGCTCCAGCGTGCTAGGCGGCCTGATGGGTCCCGGAGATTGGTAAGCCAGTACAAGGAATGGTGGTCGGTGACCACTTTGAAATGACGACCATAGATATAAAGCCGAAATTTCATCATGGCCCAGACGACAGCGAGGCACTCCTTTTCCGAGGTGGAGTAGTTGATTTCGGTGCGCGAGAGTGTGCGACTCTCATACGAGATCACACGTTCCACGCCTTCTTGATGTTGAACGAGGACGGCACCAAGCCCGATGTTGCTAGCGTCAATGTGTATCTCGGTAGAAGCCTCCTCATCGAAGTGAGCCAGCACAGGGGTAGTTTGCAGCCGTTGGCGCAGCTCTGTGAAAGCAGCCTGTTGCTCGGCAGTCCAGACGAACGGTGTATCGTCACGTGTTAAACGGGTGAGGGGTTCAACGATCTTGGAGAAGTAGGCGATAAAACGGCGGTAGTAGGCGCGCAAACCCTAGAAGCGCTTGAGGGTTTTCTTTGTAGCAGGACGGGGAAACTTGGCTACGGTGGCAGTTTTCTCGGGATCGGGTCGTACGCTGTCGCCGCTCACAACATGGCCGAGAAACTTGAGCTCTTTTTAGGTAATGTGGCATTTCTCGGGGTTAAGCGTCAAGTCGGCCAACCGCAGGGCATCCAACACAGTTCGCAGGCGTTCAAGGTGTTGGTCGAAGGTTTCTGAGAGCACCACCACGTCATCTAGGTAAACTAAACAGGTTTGCCATTTGAGGCCAGCCAGGACCGTGTCCATCATGCGCTGAAACGTCGCCGGCGCAGAGCAAAGGCCGATGGGCAACACCTTAAATTCATATAGGCCGTCGGGTGTGATGAAAGCAGTTTTTTCGCGGCCACGTTCATCAACCTCGATCTGCCAATATCCGCTCTTAGGTCGATCGAGGAAAAATCCTTGGCGCGGCGAAGTCTGTCGAGTGAGTCGTCGATGCGGGGCAGCGGGTAGACGTCCTTTTACGTGATTGCATTCAGCTTACAGTAATCAACGCAAAAGCGCAGTGTTCCATCCTTCTTAACAAGCACGACGGGCGACGACGACGGGCTCTCATAGGGCTGAAAACGTCGTCTGTAAGCATCTCCTTCACCTGCGTTTGGATGGCTTCGCGTTCCTTCGGGGAAATGCGGTACGGCTGCCGTCGTATGGGGCGAGCGTCATCGAAAGTGATTACCCGATGCTTCGTGATCGTCGTTTGCCGCACTTTCGAGGAGGATGCGAAGCAGGTTTTGTACTGGAGCAGTAGGGCGCTGAGGTCGCGCTGTGGAGTCGCTGAGAGCCCGCAGCTAATATCGATGCGATCCAGGGACGTTTCCGGACGTTCCATGGCCTCGAACGCAAAACACTCAGTAACATCGGTCAATCGGTCGGCCCACGCGATGGCAGTAGTTCGGAAAAGGTGACGAGGTTCGTTCGTAAAATTAGTAATCAGGAGTTCCGACCGACCGTTACAGATGTGGACAACGCTTCGGGCCGAGCAAATTGCATGTGGCAGCAGTAAGGAAAGATTGCCCTCGGCGACTGCAGGTCCATCACGTAGCCCATCATCGCATTCGACGCTTGCAAAAACACTGGAGCGCGGCGGGATCAAGACACATTCAGTGGAAATACGAAGGGCGGAGCTGCCTTGACGAACGTCGGAGGTGTCGTCGGCTTTCGCTGTAGAAAACGTAACGGTTCTGTGCCGCAGGTCGATAACAGCAACATTCTCACGGAGAAAATCTACGCCCAAAATCAGGCCACGAGAACAGTCGCGGAGCACCAGGCAGCTAACTATGAACGTCGAGTCGCTGATCTGGACCCTAGCCGTGCACTGCCCAAGCGGAGTAATGACATGGCTCCCCGCTGTCCGGATCTGCACGCCAGAGCAAGGAGTTGTAACTTTGTTTAGAAGCGCTGCCAATTCGCCACTGATAATTGAAAACTCCGCTCCTGTGTCCACCAACGCGCTAATGCTGTGACCATCGAGAAGCATGGGTATGTCGAGGGAGAAGCGGTTTTTTAGTTCAGCTGCTGTCGTCGATGTCGTCAAAAAGCTCTATCATCGGATGTCTGCGTCGTCTGCATCGTCATGGGTGTTTAAGCGTCGATATCCAGCGACCACGCCCCCGGAGGTCGCTGTCCTCAGTTTTCCCGGCGAGGGCTGGGCAAGCGGTCCGCCGTCGCTCGCGAGGAGTTCGGCGCATTCGGTGAAAACGATGATCGGCGAAATGACGGTGATCAGGACTGACGGTGCGCCATGAACCACAGAGGTTGCTGGCTTACGTACTCTTTAATCTCGCGGGGCCGCTGGACAAACCGGGGCCTTGGCGCAACGGAGGAAAAGCCCTGCAGGCCGAGCTCTCGATATGGGCACCGTCGAATCAGGTGACCGGGCTCCCCACAGTGGAAGCACAAACGCCGGCGGTCAGGGTCACGCCAGACGTCCGCTCTGCGTAGGGATTGTCGATCACTCGGGATGCGGTGCTGCACTGGCTGCACGGAGGGTAGCAGGACGTCCTGATGGTTGGGAAAAACTGCCGCTGGATTTGGGGAGGGCGTCGCAGAGCGTCAGCGTAGGTCGGGCGGCAGTAGTCTGTCTGGTTGGGCGGTGGAAATGCTGGTGGATTTGGTGCAGGGCATCGCAGAGCTTCAGCGTATGCCGGGCGGCAGTAGTCTGTCAGGACTGGCTGTGGTCTGATAGGACTGGCGGAGGCCTGATAGCTTGCTGTACCTCTTCGCGGATAACGCTCATAAGGGAGCTGGCCGCTGACTGCGACGTACCACAAATCTTCTCTAGCTCCACGGACAACAGTGCGGATCATGTTGCGGAGAAAGTCGGTATTGCTGTTGAAAGCCGGGAGAGACTTCGTAACAGAAGCAGCAAGGACTGGCTGGTCGCACGCGGTGGAATGCTGCCGGAGGACCTGCTCCATCGTGACTGCCTCCACTAGAAACTCGGCAACGGTGCTTGGGGGCCTGTGCACGAGGTCGGCGAAAAGCTGTTCTTTAACACCGCGCATAGGTGGCGCAGCTTTTTGGCTTCCGACATGGCTGGGTCAGCCCGTCGGAAGAGCCGCGTCATGTCTTCGACATACATGGTAACAGTTTCGTTGGGCATTTGCATACGGGACTGCAAGGCTCGTTCAGCTCGCTCCCGATGATCAGCGCTGACATACGCGGCGAGCAGTTGACGTTGGAACTCAGGCCACGATGAAAGAGTGTCCTCACGGTTTTCGTACCACGTACGAGCACCGTCCTCCAAGCTGAAGAAAACGTTCCTCAGCTTGGCGGTGCCGTCCCATTGGTTGAATGCAGCGACACGTTGAAACTGGAGGAGCCAATCTTCCGCGTCCTCCAGTTGAGTCCCGTGAAAGGACTTTGGTAGCCGTGGGTTCTGGAGGGTGTAGTACGCGGCGCCTTGCATGACTGGTTGAGCGTTTAAGCGCCGAGGGAGAGTCGAATGCCCTGAGCACAGGAGGCAGTCGGCCAGGCGGCGAGGTTTTCTCCAATAGCCCATGCTCAGGGGGCAGTCCAAGATTTCGGCTGCTGACCCGGTGCCGGTGCACTGGCGTATCGCAGGGAGAGGTCTGGGGTTTTCGGTGTTAGGTGGGGTGTGCAACGTATTCCGGGGCGATTTACCCAGCGCACTCCACCACAAAATGTCACAAATACGTTGCAGAACCAAAAGGGCTAGGCACATGCCGCAAGCAGTCAAGCAGTGTCCCAGCTGCAAGAGCGCACGCGTCTCACTTCTTTGTCTTGAAGGCGCCGCCCACAATATTTAGCAGCAATCTTTAGCAATGAGATACATTGGGTATACACATCTTTTATTCATTTTGCTTGGCAGAGACGAAGACCTGACGATGATCTGTGAAGTAGCATGCAGCGGTCTCAATTCTGTCGATACAGTATTTCGATTTTGTAGAGCCTCTTGAGTATACAAGCTCTATAGTAGTTCCCCATTGTGTAGTCTGGGCGTGAGGTTCCGAAGCTAAATTAAAGCCAAACTTTTCTTTCATACAGTGACTAAAAGAGCCCTGTTTCCTGTTGAAATCACCCAAAGTCACACACAACTGTGAAACCGTACCGTAGGCTGGTATACACGTGACAACCATATCAATCGTCAGCCTGACAGATGTTCCCGGTGCCTTGTAGACTCCTTGGATGATAATGCCGCTATTCAGAAGCCGAACACAGCAGGCTTCAACATTATTCACCACGATTGAAGCGATATGTCTGACAGCGGTGATACCTTGTTTGACGTACATAAAGACTCCAGCGTTCTTATTTGGTTCAAGCCAACTGCCAGGCGACAGCCTCAGGATCGGGGGAGTTAATCTTCTTTTGTCTATACCGCCGTTTAGCAGCGGCTGGACTCTCCTTCTCTGCATGCATGTCAAACGTTGTGATACGGACGCCCACTACACCTGCTCCTTTTATACGCAATGCTGCGCATGCGAAGCGTTGTTCGGGTGATAGAGCGGCGTGCGGCGAGGCGGCCACAAAGAACGCGGTGCAGCAGTGGGGTCTCTTAAGGGTCTCTCTGGACACCATGGTATCAGCGCATGCACACAGCTGCTCATCCGCGTGTCGTCACACTCGGCTTTGCCGGTAGAGCGGGCGCACGCCGCACTTTGCTCCTTTTCGGTTGCTATGGCAACGGCGCATGCGCACAATTGTCCTCTCCTATGTACCACGAAATGCTCGACTCGTAGCCCAGTGAAGCTCTCGCTACAAAAGTTGAGAAGCACTCGTATCGGTGACAGCGCTAGAGACTTACTGGACTGAGAGAAACGAGGGCGCAACACTCGGCGGTGTTGCGCCGCCTTATCTGTCCGGACTGAGGAGTCTTCTCCCCCATGCTCGTCGTCTTTTAGATCAATAATTGTCTTTCCTTCTCCTCCTCTTCCTTCTTTTCCTCCTCTTCCTCCGACTACAGCCGCTTGTTTATCGCTGTTTCTCATAAATACGCTTCTCAATAATTTCATTCCCTAATTCACTTTTACACAGATTGCGCATTTGCTGCTTCTATGCACAACTTCTGCTCTCCGGAGGAACCGAGGATCGATTTTTGACAGCCTTTGGTGTCATTGGCGCGATCCCTGTTTTAAGCGTACACAGTGCATGCATGACACATCTGGCGTGCGTGATATAACGTCAGCAGCCCGTGCACGTCGCTCGTACCTTACGCCTCGTGCTCTTTCGTTGTCGTCACGTGGGGCACGCGGTCGCAGCACAACAAGGGTGCGCCAGAAAACGTACTCGCATGTCTTTGTGTCTTCGTTTCGGGTCACTCTCCCTTCCTCCCTAGCTTTTAGACGGCCCAATAACAGAAGCGGAGGTAAGGGCGGAAATAATTAAGCTAAAGTCAAAATCGGCCCCGGGCCCGGACGGCATCACCAACAAAACCCTGAGGAACCTAGATGATGGCTCGATAACAGCAATCACTGCATATATGCAGAAGGTGTGGGAAACCGGAAAGCTTCCCGCGCAATGGAAAGAGGCGAACATCATACTCATTCCAAAGCCGGGAAAAGCGCCGAAGCTCGAAAACTTAAGACCCATATCCCTCACATCTTGCGTAGGGAAGCTAATGGAACACGTAATTCAGACAAGGCTAACCAGATACATGGAGGACAACGAGCTCTGGCCAAGCGAGATGATTGGCTTCCGCCCGGGGCTGAGTACGCAAGACGTGATGCTGAGGCTGCAGCACGACATAATCGAATCCCAATCCAAAGATGCAAAAGTAATCCTAGGTCTCGACCTCAAAAAGGCGTTCGATAACGTCAAACACGAGGCTATACTAGAGGAACTACATAGTCTAGAGGTAGGTCCGAGAACATATAACTATGTCAAGGACTTCCTAACTGGGAGAACAGCGAGGATCAAATATCAGGACATAGAATCAGGGAACATAGAACTGGGCAGCAGGGGCACCCCCCAAGGGTCGGTACTATCCCCACTCCTCTTCAACATAGCAATGAGAGGGTTACCTAAATTACTTCAAGGCATAGAGGGTCTAAAGTTCAGTATGTATGCAGACGACATCAATGTCTGGATGAACAAAGGAGACGACGGGCAAATAGAAAGGAAACTCCAGAAGGCAGCAGACACTGTGGTAGAGTATGCAGCACAAAGAGGACTGGCATGTTCACCAGAGAAATCTGAGCTTCTGGTATACAACCCAAAAAGAAACAGGCTCAAGCAGGGTGAGGACTTTAAAATCACTGTGGAAGGAAAACTGGTGCCTAAGGTAGATATGATCAGGATTCTGGGCCTATTCATACAAAGTAACGGCTACAATGATGAAACCCTAAAAAGATTGGACAAGTTTGCGACGCAAGTCACGGGCATTTTCAGAAGGATATCGCTTAGAGGTAGAGGCCTCAAAGAGAAGAGCCTAATGAAACTAGTACAGGCATATATAATAAGTAGGATCAGCTACGCGACCCCCTTCCTCAAGATAGGGGCAACAGAAAAAAGGCAGCTTGATGCCATAATCAAGAAAAGCTATAAGAAGGCGCTGGGCTTGCCAATAAGCACCTCAAACGAAAGGCTACTAAATATGGGGCTTCACAACAACTGGAGTGAGATAGCTGAAGCGGTAAGATCAGCGCAGCTAGATAGGCTCAGCAGGACGAGCACCGGCAGAGCTATACTAGAAGCGGTCGACAGGCAAACCGACAGGGGGATGCAAAAGAAACAAGACATTCCAAAATGTGCTAGGGAAAAGATCAGAGTAGACCCATTGCCCAAAAATATGCACCCAGAATTCAACAAGGAAAGAAGGGAAAAGAGGGCAGAAGCCATGGCCAGAGGACTGGACAGTCTAGATAAGAAAGCAGTGGCATACACAGATGCAGCAAGTGGGAAGCTAGGAGCAGCCGTGGCCTCAGTGGTCAACGGAAAGGGGGAACCTGAGATAGCAGCATCCATTCGAAGCCGCAACCCGGAAACGGCGGAAGAAGTCGCAATAGCGCTCGCATGCGTAGGAACGCAGGCCAAAATTATAGCTAGTGACAGCAAAACTGCAGTCTACAATTATGGCAGAGGGAGGATTGCCTTAGAAGCAGCACAAATTCTAAAAAAGAAGGAAATTGGGAGGGACGTACGCATCGTGTGGGTACCAGCTCACGCATCCATCCCTGGAAACGAGGCGGCAAACACCCTGGCTCGAGACCTCTACTTCCGAGCCAGGGGAGAGCCGCCCGACTGCAAGGACCTGGATGAGAGACTGATCAGCTATGCAGAAATAATAGAGAGCTATAGAAGTCAAAGGCGGATTTTCCCTCCGCCGGACAAAACACTAGGGAATAAAGAAGCTACAACTTGGCGTAGACTACAAGCTGGGAACTTCATAAACCCGGTGTGGGCATCACATGTATTTAGGGAAAAGGAAATAGAGGAAAAATGCAAGAAATGTGAGAATAGGGGGACCCTAGATCACATCATTTGGGAATGTACACACTCCCCAGGGATTAAAGAAGGAATAAATAGCAAGGAAGCCTGGGAAACCCTTCTGCAAAGCGCGGACCCCGCCGTGCAGAAAAAAGTCATTCACCTGGCACTGGAGGCCGCAAGAGACCAAGAAATCTATGCCTGCCTTTAGATGCGAGGCTCCCGGCCCCCACACCTAGGCCTGCGTGCCAGAGATGGGGAGTAGGGGAGCCTCTTCTCTGGTGGAAATAAAGGTTTTTGGAATGTAAATCCCTTGCCCAACATCCTCGGAAGAGCGAATTCGGGAGGAAAAGGCAGCCTCAGCGAGCAGGAGATCACATCAAACGTTTCTCTGCGGCTGCTACTGGCCCATTTGCGGTCGACTTGCAGACAGCGCTGCCCGCCGGCTTCAAAGAGGACGTTATTAGAAATTGCACCGCCCAGAAGGATGTGAAGTGAGACACAAAAGCGGCTGCAGCAGGAACACCGCCACGGGGTAGATTTTCGCTCAATGGTTCTATTCTGCACAACAGCCTAGCCGATGTAATTTTTTTGATGTATAGTGTTAGCTATGATAGGAAATCAGTTGCGTAATCATTTAGATAGAATACAATGTCATGGAAAGAGAAGACACGACCTTCGCACGTTGGTGCAGTGCTCTGCCAAATGAGCTGTGGCAGCGGCTCCCTTCTCTTCTACTGGAGAGTGTATTCGTGTTGCGTGTAACCTAACCTTGAAGGTTTACGCCAGCCACCCCTCCAAGCATAGCGGCGGATGTGGAACACTCTTTGCTCAACTGGTGCCTCGTAGAAAGTTATCAAACGGGGTGGACGGCAGGTGCGCGAGAGCCTTCCTATGGTACGTACTGTACAGGCCTGCCAGAACCGAGACCCTCGTTATGTTGTTGCGCAGCGAGGAGTTCGCACTAGAGCCACTAGCTCGCACAACTGCCACCCTCCCTGTTGGATCCAGTTTTACGCGGCTTCTGCGGTGGAACAGGATGTTCAACGTTCGTCGCTATGCTTAGAGGCGGTGCAAGTGAATTCTCTCACGATTAGACTACACGTGAGACGAACGGACTGAAAATTAGGCAGGGAGAGAGGCGCCGCTTAGTTCATTGGGTAGGGTGCTGCACGCAATATGCGGAGGTCGTGGGTTCTGATCCCACGGGCGGTATATAGTTGTCCTTCGAATTTCTGTTCAATTATCTTACTTGTGAAAAATGATTACGCTACTAAGTTACAGCCCTGATGGCCAGTAGACTAAAAAAGGGCTGTATTCCCTAATACTTTTCTTGGTTTCGATGACTGTCAGCTTCTCTAATAAGGTCTGCGGGCTTTGGTCCCTGCATTCATCCTATAGCAGTAGTATATATCTTGTATTCGTGAATTAAACAATTCATGTTTCATCTTGCGGCGAAAGCAAGATATGAAGTTTGGGAGTCTGAATAGCAGATTAACCCCGCAAGCCAATGGTGACCCTTTATCATAGCGCTGATGGAGCCGGAAAAACGAAAGAAAACGAATAGAAAGCCAATTCTGTAGAGTTCCACAGTGCGTGTTAACACAGTGGCACATCATTCCACATATTTAGTTTGTGCTGTAATGATTGGTGCCGGAGGATTTGATGTATTGCGGATCTCCGCGGATCGAGATGAAAGTGACGCCGACGATACCATTTTCACTAGTTCCGGTGGCACGATATCTTCTTTCCTAATATCTAATATCTCTTCCTATAAGATACGGAACTACTGTGCAGCGCTCTGTGCTCGTAATCGCCTTGCCATCGCAACGTCGTCACGCATAAACAACTGCGACAGTTGTGATCAGAGGAAATTTCAAGCTCGTGCTACCAAGTTATAAAGCTATCACCAAACGCGTGCAGGGGAGCAATCTACGACTGTTGTTTTTCTTTCGCCGCATCTTTTCTTAGCGGGCCTGAGGTACCGTGCTCAATCTTGTATCGCCAGTTGTGCGATCGATCACGTATGCGGCCGCTCGCCGGACTGCAAATTTATGCTCTTAAAGCATGAACCCCGTATTTGTCTCGCGTGTACAGCGAGGAAGCGACGACCGGCCGACAGGTTACCGTAAAACAAGTGCCTTTGTTCCGAATAAGGTCTGTGAAGGGCGCACGCCTGGGAGCCAATTCGACAGACAGCGGCGGGTAAGCGGGACGCGCGCTGGAAGGTAAGCGTTGCTCTCTCGCAGGACGTGCCACGTTGGCACGTTGGCATGGTGGAGCTTCTAGATTTGATGTGCGTCCACAGGTATCAACTACAATACCGATAGTGTTGTCGGCGATCCCACCAGTGACGACAAGTGGTGAGCTAAGCTCCCGCCAGTTCCGTGTTTTACAGCGATAGCTGTTAGGCTCCCGTACTGGCTTTGTCGTCGTAGTCGTCCGCCGTCGTCGGCGTCACCCACCGGTTGCGCCGGTAAACCTGGGTCGCATAAGCCTACGGGTGGCTCTGTTTCGAACAGTGCAGGGGTGCGTCACGTGACCACTACACCAGTGCGCCACCAAATATCCCCAATACTACACGCCAAAACAGCTATCGCTGAACCTCGCCTTACACTGTCGCAACCGTCCTGTGAGTTTTTTTTTAAATTATTATTCGTAGAAAATTTGTGAAATCGGCGGCGACCACACCAGTTTGTGATGCGCTCATTTGGTCAAATGATTAAATTCTTTACATACCTCAGCAACTACAGAAGTAGAAGTGAATAATGTGCTTACACGTACACACTTGGTATCCGATATTAGCCGGCCCTTTAATCAAGCTGGGGTCATTTGGATAAGCCCAGTGTATCAACTTACGATCTTCAGCGCCCTTTATGCCTTTTATCAGTCTTGCTCAGAGTTTAGTTCTAGGTTATTCCACATATGCGATATATCCTGAAGTAAAAGTGAGGTAAGCACCGCACACTAAGGCAAGGATATGAAGAAAATTAGTGACTGATTTTACAGATATATCCATACATTACTCTGTTAGCTGCCATAATATGGCAGCGAAGAGACTTTTGCGAAACGATATTGCATGCAGATCTGTCATATAAAAATGAGGTACATGACCTTCTTTGTGTTGCATACCTCAGATATTAACTGTGGACGTTTTCTTTGATATCTGGTAATTTATTGTAAAGAATGATTTGCAGCTGTACTAAAGGCTCTGAAACACAAAAACCACGAAATAGCTATCAAGTGGAGTTCGAGTGGACGAGGGCCATTAGCTACACAAGAAAGCCAACGTATGCGTCTGTTTTTTGTGTGTGTTTCATAACACATGATCGAAGGTGGTATCATTTTGCACAGCAAACCCATGCCTTCTTAAAGTTGTTTTGTGTATCCAGTTTGCGATAGAGTTGTATACGTGCAACAAGCACTCGCTGAATGACTAGCGCTATAACTTGTCACTCTTCTAATGTCCCGTTCTCGCGCTATAAAATAGAAGTTGAGACGCATGTGCCAATCAGCAGGCAGAAGCACTATCCTTTGTGTACCTCTTCTACCTGACGTTCCGTTTTTTGTCGTCTTTGCTGTAGAGCAGTTTTAGCACTCATATCCAACCACACTTGCTGCTGCAACCTACTAAGCGCTGAATAATAAGCCACACAGGCTCAGCAGTGAGTGAGTGGGCAGAGAAAGATGTCGTGTATTCCTTTCGGTAGATTTGCACGCTATCCAAACAAGGCACTGGTGTTTTAGTGTCCCCACAGTAGGAACCCACTGCACATGATGATGCACCTGTATCGGACATAGTTCTCTTGAATATTGCTTCTTGCGCTATTCTCACTTTTTTTAGTTTACGCCTCCTTAAGACATATTAAGCAACAGCAGCAAGTGTGCCAATGTTCGAGTTGTGCCGAATAATGAAATGGTATGCTCTCCGAAAGAAAACAAGTTATGGGAGCCGTGCGGAATAAACCACAAACTTGTGTTACGGCTTGCTCTATGTTGAAGTTTAAGTAAAAACCACAACTTAACGACCACGCACACAGACAAGGTTATTACCATAGCTATTGGCTGCTATGTACTCACATTGTCTTCGCATTGTAATTGCAGCTGCGCTTCATGCCTTATGCCTTCACTTCGAGTTGACGTACGCATCAATATTATCTTTGAATTTTCAGTTCTTACAGCACTGCTCACCTACTTCTACCACAGCATTATTATAATGAGCTTGCACTGAGAAATATTTTGTTGTTTTTCTATGAGTGAGCATTCTCGCTAGACACTATGCATGCAAAACTTTATAATACACCACTGAGGAGTGTCACACTACTTTTCAATTCAAACAGCTATGACGAACACATCATCGCCCTCTCCTAGTTTTCAACAGGGAGAGAACACAGTGCCACTGAGTGTGAAAGATGTGAGAATAAAACACCAGGCAAATAAATAAATAAATAAATAAATAAATAAATAAAAAATGCCAGTGTTCCCGCTAAATGCGAAGTGGAATTTATTCTTGAAAAATGACACTGCCGTCTTACTGCACTCGCCTATTTCAACCATTCCATTCACTACTTCACAGCAATCACATACATTCATTTCCAAAGCATTAGCGCTCTATTGAACCCCGTTGATGAAAATGCATCTTAATCTCCAACAACAGTATCCACACAACACTGGTGAACATCTACGCACAGTTAAAGCTTAAGTGAGTGAATTAGAGTATTTATATAAAAACATTCTTCACGTGAATCTTCGGTGAACTACAGAGAACAAGCAGCAACTGGTCTGAAAGCAATAAGCTGAATATGCAAATGAGATATAAAATGTGGGTGGCAATAAAGTGATATGAGCTTTCATAAAGCCGGATGAAGCCTTCTTGACAGCATAAGTAATTCTGAAGTTATGAAACCAAGCAAAAATCCTTCGGATACAATGCTTGGTGGACATGAGGTTCTAGAAAACGTTTAACTCATAAATTGGCTTTCATTATAGCGTCGTTTCACTGTATGTTGTATAGATTTAACTTTACGAGGAGCGTGGTCCTGGTGTACTATTAATGTATTCACCAATGTGGATGCACGCTGTACCAAGCTGCAGGGAGGCGATTGATGAATTTACAACCTACCATTAAGAAAGCCAGTGTGAACTAGCAGTGGTCAATACCTTACTTTCTGAAGGAACTCTGACATGAGTTGTGTCTTGCACATTTCTACAATCAAGTCTGTGAATGCTTGTAATGCAATGAGGTCGTAGTGCACACTGATGCAGCAAAAGTAGTCATAAGAGCAAAAGTCAAAGTAGCTTCTTTTATATAGCGCTAAAGTGAGCTGTGCCGCCTGCCCGCCGTTCAAGTGCTTCATAATTTTCAGAGAAATTTTGAACCTTCATTGGGCACGTGGCCTCTAAAGCATCTTCTCGGCCCCAACAGCATTCGTAGGAGACTCGAGTAATGCCATCAGGAGAGCATTCAATGAAAGAGAACTGGTATAAAGTGACACGTGCCTTGCACGCCTCAGGTCCTTGGCTTTTTCTTTTGCCGTTTTTGTATGAAGCAGATACATTTTTTCTCTGTCGTGGTTCAAGCAACCACGTCTAGTGTGCTGACAGGTTTGCTTCTTAGGCTTGCACTAAGGAATGAATATATGTGTTATGCGAACTTTGCGTGAAAGGTATTTGCACAGACTGTAGATGTATGTGCAACACTTGCAGTGAGGGGGGCATTTTGATATCTGTGTCAATATAGAGAATGTTGCGTGTCACAGACTCGATTTGTTTCCTGCCACTTTCTGTGTGTCACATATTTCACACGCAAGCCTCCGGAAGTCTTGAAGTCTTCCGGCCTACTGCATGAGCTCTCTAGCTTGGTGCCTAGGCAGCTCCAGCGAAGTAGGTGAGCATGGATGGCAGGCCTTTTCAGCTGCATTGTTGCAAAAAAAACAATCAGAACAGTGAGAATTGTTAGCTATAAATTATATATAATAGCAGGTTTTGCAGAAATTGCATAAGAATAAAATTAACTTCAGGAAAGAACCAAGGTGCCTAACCTGTCCTGCCCTGCCCTGAATCAAACCTCTAGGTTTCAGCTTACGAAACCCCCTTCGTACTTTTGTGCTGAGCTCGTTGCAGTTCAAGAAGCACTCTGCTCCGTGGCCGGCATAACTATGCTCCCTGCGGCCCGCGTTGTTATCCGCACTGACGCCCTTCAAGTAGTCCGGTTGCTACGACATGTTAGCCGCTGTCCAACGATATGTCAGGACATCCACCGGCTCGCGGCACGCATCCCGCAACCAGTACGTATTGAGTGGGTCCCACGGGATCTGCTGACCTCTCAAAGCCAGGCAGATTTAGCGACCCGCCTCGCGACTTCAGGCTCATCATTGCCTCGGCTCCTTCATTTGGACACTACACCCTCCTTTCATCAAGAAAGGGACTCCTCCGGCGCCGCACACCTGCTCTCATTCCTCCGTGTGCGGTAACCCTCCCCCGCGGACTTACCCGTGCAGAGGAGGTTGCGCTTAGGAGGATCCGGGTCGGGGTTGCCCTCACACCAGCCGTCACTCGGAAGTGGCCTCAGTACCGAGATTTGTTTCCTTGGCCAGGGTGTTCGATATGTAAACACGAGTACATTGAAGCCGACATTCATCACTTGCTGTGGAACTGCCCAGCTCTGAAGCCTACAAGGATGCGGCACCTGATGGTAGCAGGTCTTTCACCAAGCAACACTGCTTCATACATTGCCTGGACGAAGGGACCGTACCATCGTTCTCTACTGGACTTCATCAAATCAGCTATCCTTTTTCCGTTCATTTAATTTCTAATACATCATTCATCACACCTTCACCCATCATTGATGCGCTGGGGCAATAAATCTCGCCTAATAAACGTATACAAGTCAACTGGCTACACAAAGGAAGTGAAATCGGTGAAAAAGTTTTTGCTTAATTTCTTCACCAAAAATGTTACGCTGTAAAACAGACTTCGCCCCTGCAGGCCCAAGATGAAGACAATCGACCACTGCTTCTCTAAGCTTCTTTCGATTCGTGTTCCGACGTATGTGGTCGAACGGTGAAGACGGGTCAGGCGGGCCGAGTCGCATGTGAACACTCGTTTATTGGCAGTCTTCTTATCAGAATGCCCGCGTAAGCGAGAGCTCTTGAAGGCCTCGCTCGGAAATAGGTTTATTTTGTTCGATAGCTGTGATAGATGCACAAACCACAAACAAAAAAATTGCGAGTGGTTTAGCTCTGGTTAACCCTGGTCGAAACCGAAAAGCTGAATTTTTCTGGCTACGTTTGTGGTCGACCGACTGGCGGTCTCCATGGCAAACGTCGCATCGAACACACCTAGCGTTAGTCTGAACGCATCAAAGTGAACCGGCGTTTTATGCAGAACCGACTTTGATTCCCTGCGCATGCGATTCCAGCAGACACTTTCCTGCTCCGCTCGGTCAAGGTGCGTGACCTCACGGAGGGAGTAGGCAGCGCACCTGGGATGCCTCCTTTCCTCCTCTCCCCAAAGCGGTGACGGAGCGCACATCTGCCGCACTTTACGGCAGGCGTCGCATCAATCACACCTAGCGTTCCGCTGAAAGCATCACCGGTGCACCGGCGTTTTACACAGAACCCACTTTCATGACTTTCACATGCGATGCCGACAGACGCTTTCCCGCTTGACCGAAGGTCAAGACAAAGGTGAAAGTCAAAGCTCAAGGTGAAAGATCAAAGTTGAGATAGTTGGTGTAACAGCCACTGGTGTCGCTGACGTAGATATTAAGCGGGTAGAAGTAACCAAGCGGAGGTTATCTGATTGGTGGCTAAAATCCAACACAAGAGTAAAATTTCAAGTCATGGGTAGGTGGCTTGAACCACCGCCCGATTCAAAGGGTTCATCCTTATCCATCCATCCATCCATCCATCCATCCATCCATCCATCCATCCATCCATCCATCCATCCATCCATCCATCCATCCATCCATCCATCCATCCATCCATCCATCCATCCATCCATCCATCCATCCATCCATCCATCCATCCATCCATCCATCCATCCATCCATCCATCCATCCATCCATCCATCCATCCATCCATCCATCCATCCATCCATCCATCCATCCATCCATCCATCCATCCATCCATCCATCCATCCATCCATCCATCCATCCATCCATCCATCCATCCATCCATCCATCCATCCATCCATCCATCCATCCATCCATCCATCCATCCATCCATCCATCCATCCATCCATCCATCCATCCATCCATCCATCCATCCATCCATCCATCCATCCATCCATCCATCCATCCATCCATCCATCCATCCATCCATCCATCCAGCCATCCAGTGTCAAACCGGACTACCACCAGTTATGATCATGGTTTTACCTCTAGTTACATTCAAGGTGAAACTTGCGGCACCGCTGATGGCTCGAAAAGCTGGCGTAGTGAAATTTTTCGCTTCAAAAAAGGCTGCGCAGCATGCGAGTATCAATGGTGAAGATCACCTATCACGATCGCGTAGTCAGGGTACGCGCCCACGTAAGCGATGCAGGCTATTTGACTTCTACCGCCTCCACATTCTCAGCTTTCCTCTGAAGGGTTGGCATGGTCGCCAAGGTCGTTACCTGCATGCTTTCGTTCATCAGAGACGTCGACGACGCAGGAACACTTCGCTTTCTGTACGGTAGATTCCGTAAAGGCGATCGTCAGCTAGCGCGATTCGGTGAGGGTTCGGCAGCCCCGCCGGCGCCACAACTTCGCTCTGATGGCCTCTGATGCCCTTAGAGCCCGTCAAAGAAGAGCCTGCCCCCCCCCCCCCCCCCCGCCCCCCAAGCGTGAATTAGGGTACAAACAGGGAACGACAATACATTCATAAGCGACAAAGGCACGCGTGAACCTCTACCGATTCGCCATCTTGCCCAGTGTAGCAGGACCTCGCAGCTCCCTCTAAAGTTGAGTTTTCCCGCGAAGGTCTTGCTTTTTCCTTGGAACGAAGCATGACCGGACACAAATGAAGGTTTTTTTTTGCTGCTTTCCGCCCTGACGCTTTTAAAGTTGTCGCTGAAAATAGTGGCGTCACTGTCACCGCATTAAACATTGGTGATTGTTTCAGGTACCAGCCGTTCTAACAGGCTCAGTGACGGATCTATCGTCCGCAAGCACTCTGAGGCACGTTGGTGCATGCAGTAACAAAATAAGCTCAATACTTTCCGTTGTTTCACATTCGGTCGAATGGAGTAGAGAGGCAAAAAGAAATTCGTGATGTGTTTCTTTTCCATTAGGGCCCACGCGCCTTGCTTGGTCATCGGAGCCGCGGTTCACGACGCCGCTTTCCGTCACGGCTGGCGGCCGGCGGACGTGACACGGGCGCCCATCCTGCGCGGTCAAAGTCGCGCCGCAGTTTCGACGCGCTCTGTGCTCCCGTGCCTGCAAGGGGCTGGGGGGGGGGTTCCTACTCTCTCTTTCTTGTGGAGAGCAGCTGGCCACACCGAGGGAACTGCGCGTGGCCTGCGGTGCTTAGTGCGCGATGTTCCGGCGCGTGCGGCGCTCCTCCGCGGGTGTCCCGCACAGCGTGAACGGGGATGTGCAGCCGCGTGGCCAGACAGGGTGTCTCGGCCGTGTGTTTCGCGCGACGTCTTTCCCACCGCGTGGCCGAGGAGCTGAACCGGAGTTGAGACCATCACGTAAGTGCCCGCGCGAATTTTCATACTTGGTTGGCTCCCGTTCGCGGGCGCGCATCCTGATGCGCCACCCCCTTGTCCCTCTCCGCCATCGTTTATTCGACTGCGTCGACGTAGCTCGGGTCGCAGCTCAGGGTAACTGCTGCGCTGTATTTCTGCTTTCTCATCCCTCGTATGCGGCAGGCTACGCCTCAGTGGCTCAGCGGTTAAGCGGATGCTGCTGCTGATTATGATGATGACAAACATTGACTGTAACCCAATATTTCGGAACTGCTGAGGAGATGGTCGATTTCTCTGCGGGCAGCGTATTTTCCCGATTCCCACCACAAGCGGACTCCTACGGCTGCTGAGCAGGAATGAATGGGGATTCCATGAATGGGCCACGACGGCAGTATTTCAGTGGAAACGGACAATTACATTACAGGAAACGCCCAGTGCACGCGTTAAGAAATCCAACTGGGTCAAACCAATCCGGAGCCTTTCATTGCGGGGGTCTTCATAGTCCATGGAGCAGCTTTTGGGCGTAAATACATTATTACGTCTTAAAGCTACTCCACTCATGCGTTCTTTGTGTGTGTGTAGGAATTTGTATGTTCTTTCCCGTCCGCAGTTTTAAATATTGTAATATTTTTTTTTTAGCTCCAGCCTCACACCGTTTTGCTCTGTGTATTTGTATATGCTTGTATCCCCATGTGTGTGCGTCTGCGGTTGCATACTTAAGGTAGTTGTCGGCTCACAGCATGGCATGAGATGAGTGCTCCGTGCTTTCCCGAACTTAGCGTCCTCTCCCGGTTTTTGTGATGCGCGCCTCCCTCAATCTTGCTTGCTCCTTGATACATCGCTGGGCATTCGTTCTTTTCCCTTTGGCAGCGAGCCTCCAGCATCACACCTTTATTTGCGACAGCCTTTGCTGCTATTCCGAGGGCGTCGCTTCTAAACATGCCTCTTCCCAGCAGCGCTTAGGAAAGGTTCGGAAAGGAACATGAATAATGCATGGGCAGACGCCTTAAAAGCGCACATACTGCCGGCGCAGGGTAAATTTAAGTCTTTCTCGACTGCGACGAAACGCAAAGAAGCTCGTTATTGAGTCTCACGCGTTTAGTGAAAGCCAAATACTCGACGCCACTGTGCTAGATAAGAAACGACTGCTGGTCGTGCTAGCAGGTTCTTTCCAAGCATGCCATTTCGAGGCTGTTTGCTGAGGCTCGTAATAATTCATAATAGCTCAACGATTGTCTCAACGGATACGGATTCCTTCTGTGCACATACCGAACAAGATGCCTTCAGGAACAAAAGTCTGATATCTGCCAATATCCTGATGGAGCAATAGCTGTAGAAGAAAAAAAAGAGAAAGATACTGGCTCCAATCGCTGAACAAAAGTGCTGAAATAATGCTAATCGGCGCGAACACCTAAGCGTCGCGAGAAATCAAAGTTGATTTCGGTGTTAGTGCACTAATGGCGTTAACTTGCTTGACGGGATGAAGTCTGACGGGGCAAACTCCTAAATGTAAATTAAAATGGACGCTATTTCGTAAGCCCTCGCGGGAAGAAAATTGCGCAAAATATTACACAAACCACAAACAGGTCCGTTAACCATTGTTGACATGAGGACGACGCAGTCGCCAGAACGCTGGGTGAGGAAGATTGTAGAGCGTAGTTGTTAACGGAAATAAAAAAATAAAGCGTGTCTAAGCTAGGATGGCATCGAGTTTCCTGCGGTGATGGCTGGAAGATTACGTAAGCGACAGAAAGTAAACGAACAGTGGTCAGTTAATGCTGAGCTAAAAAGAAAAAAATGCACCTGATGGTACAGTACTGCACAAAAAAAAAAACAGTGCATTCATAGCAATTCTTTGTGCATTTCTTAAGGACACCTGATATTTCAGCGAAAGTAATTGCGCACGAAAGCTTTTTGCTTTGTTTCATTGCAGGGAAGTGAAGAAGATATGCGTACTTACATTACAGCGCTTTTTGTGCCTTCCATTATATTTCGTCAGGACTACGTCACGTCAACGGATCTTCCACATGCCACCATAATTGTTCTCCGCATGGATTTCAACGAAAATAATCATTTCGAAGACGAAAATTATTTTGCCAAACTTGAATTTTTTTCACAGGGAAGTAAATATATATGGTTCATGCTTGTGCATGCATAATTTGCTGTTTTTCAGTCAATGTAATCGTATAAATACACTATTCTCAGACAAGGGTGTATGCGTTCGGCAAAAAACACCGAATTTTCTGGTTGTGCAGCTATCAACAGAGGTTACATCAACGGAGCTTAAGTTTATGACATAACTGCAGCCATAGTTGATGTATACGCACCGGCCGCTGGGGCGCCACGCGTTAGTGCGGACTGATAACTAAGTCATAGGGGTCGATACATCGATATAACGAGGAATGCGGCGTCATTAAGGGGTACAAATTGGCACTGGTGGGTGAGGAAACTAAGTGAGGATACGCCGATCACACATTTGCTGCTGCTGCTGCTGCTGCTGCGGCTGTTCTCAGTTTCTGAAGGCAATGCCAAATACACTTCAATCTATTTTTAATCTCGAACAATTCAATCTCTAGTTTTTCATGGCTCAGATTTGCGTTGACACTTTGTCCTAAAGAGATGGATATCAGACTGAAACGAAGTGCTTACACCGCTTATGGACGAAAAAGACTATTTCGTTTTCTGCAGCGTAAACTCTATGCGGGACGTGTTGCGGTTTCGCATCGTTAGAAGCTGTGTGCTTTTATGACATCAGCATGACATGGCGGCTGATGCAGCGCATAGCGCTCCATCAGTCACTCGCTCGCTACTTGAGATCTCAGGGTCGCTCGAGCAAACGATGGCTACGCTAAGATCCGGAGTTGCGCGCGCATAGAGCGTCAGCGGCGAAAGGATCCTGATGAGCGAGTTTGCAATGCCGAGATGATGAGACGACGGCGCCAGGACCAGCAAGCGCGTCCGCGACGCCACCAGACCCGAGAGTCAGGAGCATCGCGATGGTGCCAGTCGAACGTTTGAGCGTCAGCTAAACGGGAACCCGTAGGGTTTTATTAAGGCAACGTTAGAGCGGACGTTCGGAAGAGAAGCCGTGCGTGTTGCCACAACAATTCAGGATTGGTCGAGAGGGTTGTGATGTCACACGTTGAGCTGTAGAATGAAAATGATCACAACTCGAGTTCGGTTTTGACTATGAGGTCGTAGCATGACTGAAATGGCATTATGACATGGAAGGATGTGAAGTAAATTAATATCGCTGAAAAGAAAATAGGGGTAATTATATAGAAACCGAGCCCATGACCCTTAGGTCGCGAGTCAGACGCAGCACTCCTAGGCCACTGTGACCGGTTCGTTCGACTTCGGCAAAAGGATACCTTGTGTGTCACGTGGTCTAGTAGGCCTACTGATATATGCCGATGAGTGCGTGTAATTAGAAAGAGGTGCTAATTCAGAAATAAAGTCGCAAATAACCATTATCTCTGCTGCGTCATTCTCTTATTTTTTTCGTGTTCGGCCTGCAACAAGGTATGAAAGACGGTGCGAACTTCAGTGTTACCTGTACGCTCAACCGCATCGTACATCTTTGATGGTAGCCTGGTAATTTTTTTCCCGCGCAACGATAGTGAGAAACTAGCGATCTTCATTTATCGGCGTGAAGGGTCCTTCAAAGTGTGTATTAATTAAATTTGCACTCATTAAAAGGTAAGTACCGCCAGGGTAGTCGCCACATTACTTGGCAGTGAGGGAGAGGTGACCAAGCGGTTGAGCATTCATCCTCCACCTTGGCTGACAACCACCATTCTCAGCCGATATGAAGGCTGACACGCGTATTTCGTGTTTTTGCGCTGAACTGATTCCCGCAGCCGTGTTCCAGGTAGACTTGTCCACCTCCAGAGGTTGAATATGAGGATGTGGCCAGTGTATGCGACCGCCTTGTGGGTTTCAGGAGACTGCCTTGAATGTGAAGCACCGAAACGCCTCGCAGTTGGCGAAAGCGTTTCATCATTGGCGAAGCAACAGGGCAATTAAGAAAATATTCTTGATACGTTGGGTATTTCTTCATGGCATAAAAAGAGAAAATATATAAAAAAGACGAATAGGTTTACCGAATCAATAAACTCCGGCAGAGAATGGGGATGAGAGAGATTCCTCTGTTCGGTCAACCTGAGATGCTCAGCAGACAAGCGAGATACCCCTGATGCCAGGTGCTGAACCTTGGTTGGTTGTTTCCGCATAACTGTTATCAAGAGCCACGAGGAGAGAACCCAGCTTCGTAGGCCAACATGTCGCCGTATTACCTACTTTGACATAGTTAACTGAGATCGTTTTACAGTGCCATTAGCCCGCACATGGAGTGGCTTCCTTTTCCGCTATCAACACATTTCAACCGTTCTACTGTATACGTACCATGTTTATGGCTGCAGCACCAGCTAAGTTGCCACAGAACATTTACTCGTTCATTATTAGCAGGGTATGGTCAGATACAGCAGTACTGTTTACAACTTTTGTCAAAGCATAACAGTTACGCGAAGGCGCAGCATTGCAATCGCAAGCGAATCTTTGCCTGATCAAATTCCGAGACCATATGAGCAGAGAAGCAAAGCAAAATAAGAAATGAGGATGTGGCGTTTACATTGCAAGATTCTGGCGTTAGCAGAGATACTACGTGCTCTGTTTGAAGTCACGCAAAAAAATGCCCGGAAAAAGAAAAAAATTCTCAAGAGGGAAAGTGACGACCATGGCAAGCCCTTCAACTGAGTCCGAGCTTTAAAAAAAAACTGACAGAGGTATAGCGTTTGTTAAACCTCGTGATACGAGCGAAAACTCTGTTAAGCATGTTACGCATGGTTTGGCGCTGGAGTCGGCACGGCGCGCGCCTCATCCATATCGAGACTGTGCGACCAAGCACCAGCGAAGCAACCCCCGCGAGTCACGTGGTACAGCGGCGGGGAGGCTCAGTGTGACCGGCGAGGCTCCGAGCGAGCGAAGCTGTGCGGCGCATCTCCACAGGGAGTCTCATGGTATGACGTCACTTGCCACACCTCCGATCCGCCGGCTCAAGGTCAAACACGCACCAAACTTGACCTTGGGAGTTGTAGTGTGAAGGGTAGAGCTTTCGCTCTAAAAGGCATCCCCGGCATCGCGACTTCGTGCTTTGCCCCTCTTTATCGCCTCATTTTTCTGTCGCTTGTAAACTGTTGCTGCGACGCGAGGGCACGGGCTGTATTTCGAAGGTGAAACTCATTATGTGGCAGGTTTTCCGACGAAAAGCCGCTCGCGGCGGTTCACGTCTGCGAAGCCTTATCGAAACCAGCCTAGGCCCACGCGCTCGGTGGTTGACTCAATATACAAGTACTGCGATTTAATGCACTGGTCCATGCAGGAACGCTACAGAAGGAAAAAAAAAACACCAACAGTTGGGAGGAAACACTCATGTGAACAAGAATTCGCGAGAGAGGATTGCCATGCTTTAGGAAAAGAGTCAATCCGAAGAAAGTATAATTCAATTTCTACAACAAAATCGTCCGAAATAAACCCAAGTGGGCTGTCAATGACAGCGGTAGTGTCCTGCCGCAAGGGTCGCAATAGAAGCGACAAAAGTGGCTTAGGCGGTGAGGATATAGCAGGCAGGGAGCCGGACTTCCTTAACAGGGGCGGGCCAATCACAAGGCTATTCAAGTGGCGGCAAGAAATAAAAAGAATCGTTTATGAAGGAAGGGAAATCGCTGTAGCTGCTCTACTCTCGGTGGACACCTCAACCCCTGGTTGAGAGAACGGATGAAGGAGGGAGTTAAAGAAGGAAGAGGAAGAGAGACGCAGCAGTGAAGGATTTCGGATTAATTTTGAACACCTGGGCCCGCTTGCACAAACGCGAGCTTCTAAGTCCAGACTGAAATCCGAATCTCGTCTTATTATAACCTAAGATGAGCCTGGACTTCCCTGCAGACGTAGTGTGCTTGCACGAACCGAAAAATCTCAACTGACGTTCACTTAAAATAGAAAAACACAGGTTGGCTGAAACCAATCAGAATTCCTCCATTTCGGAAGAGGTGTTGATGACGAAGAGAAAGTGAGTGGGGAAGAGTGTGCGCACGGGACCTGGTCATGGTGTCTGATGACGTCATTTTCTCTGGGAACAGCCTCCGGCGCCGCCTTTTCCGGAGATGTTATTTTGAACTTGCGCTGTAAAGTATTGGCAGCAAGAGAATTCCAGTCTTCGCTGTTCTCGAAATGAAACCAAAATTTAAGCTTGTGACCTTTGCGAAAATTTGAGCAAATGATAGGAAGGAGTCATTAGAGTTTCAATAGAGCAAAGGTGCCCGACAATCTGCTAAATTAGACTCAACGTGCGTTTAGAAATTTCGAATAAACTGAAGGGGCGGATTGTTATTACCTGCATGAGACTGCTGGCAGTCATCGACAGCTTGTATGCTTCCTTTCAATGGAAGTGCAAAGTAGTGCGCGCTTCAGTGCAGGTTTATACATTGGGCATTCACCTGTGTCTCTTTGTGGTTTTACGCCGCGAGATGGAAAGGGCCCACAGTACAAGGCGGCCATGGGATCGGACCTGGTCGGTGCGAAGAGAGTGCTTTGGGTGCCTGCAAATAAGTTGCGTCAAATTTTGAGTCCTGAGCGAGCGTCTGCAACACTAGCCGCACTAAGAAAAATAAGGAAAATATAATAAGCAACGAGCTTTTTGAAGGTCCCCCGAAAGTGTGCTTGATCGAGCGCATGCGGGCGTAGGAATTCTCCGGCGGCTACTGCGGCAAGAGTGCCCGCCATGCCGGATTCTGCACCACACTGTAACGCTTAAGCGACGTTAGTGACATCGCCTGTCCTCCAGCCGTACCATCTACTCTGTTGGCGATGCGATGCAACTTCCGTCACTTTTCTAAGCCAGGCGAACTATCAATTAGTTAATAGCTGTGCATAAATGGGCTCAGGACGTGGCAGCATTTAAATATTTGAGCACATTAGAAAGTATGTTTTTTATTAACTGGTGGTGGTAGTGGTTTTATTAAAAATAATAGTAAAAAGCAAGGAAAAGATTTTTGCTAGCCCCGGCATCTGCCATCGATACTGAAGCACCTGAGCTGGGGCAGCGGAAATAAAGGACAGCAGGCAGAATGGAGAAATGAAATGAAAGAGGTGAGGGGACAGGAGTAGAGGACAGGGGGAGAAGTAATATGTACAAACTATTTACACAATAAGTAATGTGTCCAGGTTGTGCGCGTGATTAGTTCAGTTTAGAGGAATTAAATCACACACGCGCGCAGCACTGTGTAGGTTACAACTGGAGTGGGGCGTCCAGTTATTAATCGTTCAAGGTAGGCCTCGCGGAGCGTTCGGTCACTGCGTGTAACTACCTGACGGAGAACAGACGGGACGTCAAGCCCGTGTGTTCGAGGAATGCACAGAGGGTGAACAAAGTTCGCTCACGAGTGCGCGCACTGCCCTGCGGCCACAATAGCGTCTTGACGGAGTCTGGTAGTATGCCCTGCGCCCTATAGGCCGCGAGCATATCGCGACGAGCATCGGCGAACGCGGGGCAGCGAAGGAGCAGATGTTCTAGTGTTTCCACTGCACCGCATCCGTCACACACATCACTCATCGCGATTCCGTGCCGCACCCGTCGTTCCCCGGGCCACACGCAGCCAATGCGCGCGCGGAGCATCATTGCACGTTGCGACCGTGTAAGTGCGCGACAGCCGGTGACACTGTCGATGCGCTCACCTTGGGTCGAATATTTCTCGGCGCTAACCGCCCAGAACGGCGGGGCACTCATCTGCACTGCCATTATCGCTGCAAAGAGTGCTTCGGCTCTTCTTGCTCGTTTTCGTTGCAGCAAAAGTAGAGGATTCTTCTTCTTCTCCTTTACCTTAGTAAACATGGCACATACCCACGCGGGGGGGGGGGGGGGGGGATTGGCCAAGGTGTAGTGGCATAAACAAAGAAATTTCCATAGGCGATTAGGACAAAACTTTAGCACCAAGCGCGAATTTTGAAAAATGTATCAATAAAACGACAGAAGAATATTTAAAATTAAATAACACAAAATTTTGGTGGAAAAAAGAAGAGCTCGAAGAATATTAAAAGAATTAGCAAATCAACCTACCAGTTGCAATTATGTAATCATGGAGAATCCTACAAATTGAACCTAATGCAAATCGTCTGGCGCTCGCACCAAACGATAATAACACTTGCAGAGATAACGGGAGCCCTAACCTGAAGAGAGGGACCTCCAGGTAAATCTTTCTCTGAAGTGCGAACTTTGGACAGTAGAGGAGAAAATGGTCTACAGATTCAACCTCCCCGCATGCGTCACATAGGTTTGTCGGTGTCAACCTACACCTGCATATATATAAATTCAAACTGGGAATCCTGCACCTCAACCGTGTCATTGCTAACTCACACAGCCTGGTTTTGCACGAACGGACATTCCAATTATATGCTGAGTGCTGATAATCAGTGGTGTTTAGTAAGGGATCACGTAACCTGGATGATATGTGTTGGAACCGCCAGCAGGCTGATATTCGGGACGGGATGTGTCACTGACCCTTCAAAAGCCGACCTTGCTAAGTAATCAGAAACCTCATTTGAATGAATACCTGCATCGCCAAGGACCCAGACAAAACGGACCTCCTTCAAAGTGCAAGGGACAAAAATCGCCGAAAACGGCTCAAAAAATCTTTCTGTCAAGTTTCAAGAGAGACTAACAATCAGCGAGGATAATAACAATCAGCGAGGATAATAACAATAAGCGAGGATAATAACGTGAGACACATGACATGGAATTTTGTGCAGGGCCATTCCAAGAGCCAAAAATTCCGCAAAGAATATAGAATATAATATGGGATGCGGACAGAATAGCTCCATGCCAAATGCTGTGAAATGATGCCAAGTGCAGCTTTTTGGCAGTTGAAGGAGGCGTCGGTAGAAAGCACCGTATGATGGGGGTATTCCTCTATGTGATCATAGAGAAGTCCGTTTAAAATGTTTGCGATCTCTGTTCGCCACTTCGTCGTTCTATTTGCGCCGCTCCTTAGCGTGCACTTCCGTCGTACGCCCCATTGAATGCACGGTGAGGGCGGCGTCCTATTCAAGTTTCTCTCATAGAGCAGCATGCGTTTGCGGCTTTTTTGCTCGCTTCCAAGAGCTCCTGTGATTTTGTGCTTGAAAAACGGTTCGGAGAGCTCTGGAAGCTTTTCGCGACGCTCCTCGGCGACCGCGATGTCTCATGAACGATCTTTACACAGGGAATCCGAGATGGCAACCTATCAAAGGCCTATAGGCAACCATCTGATCTTCGCGTATCTGTATTGCAGCCATGTTTTCAACGATGGATGATATATATGTGCCCGTCTTTAGGAATCCGAGATTGCCCACTTAGGAATCCGAGATGGCCCACTATCAAAGGCCGATAGGCATCCATCTGATCTTTGCGTACCTTTACATGAGCCATGTTTTCTAGTATGAAAGATGTGCCTTTACTTCAGGACGTAGCCCTGTTCTATTCAGATATGTGCCAGGCTCGTGCAGCGAACGCACTGCCGCCAGTTTGACTAAGCATATAACGGTATTAATCTAAACTGTTACCAAAAGTATATTTATAGGGGGGTTTCAAAATATCACATCGTAATTAAATTTCCGGGCTCTACGCATTTATTTTGTTTCCTGTGAATAAAATCGGCTGCACACCTGATTGAATTTCTGTCACTAAACGAGCGAGCATATAAGTAACATGACCCAACACTATTACCTTGTTGTATGTCATTTTGATGAAAATCTCGGAGGAGGTTAGCGTCCGCTTCGACTTAAGCCTAATTGGATCTGGCACAGGCAAGTTGCATTCATTTTCTAATTGCGTTTGCAGCCAAAGACATTGTTGTATAATGCCAATAATCGGTGGTTGCATGTATAATTTAATGCCATTGCGTTCAAATAACATTAGACTTCGAATTCGAATTTGCATCCAGTGCTTCCTCTCATCTCTCAGTCGACGTTCGAAACACAGGAAGAACAACAAAACTTGGGGGCCTTCTTAACCCCATTCCTTAAGAAGAAAATGCGATAGCGTTTAGTTCCTCCTGTAGTCTTTACAGTGAGTGTTTAAAGTTCTTGCGATTTTATTGCCAGATCTCCAGTTAAACCGGTGCCATTGCCCTAAAATGGCATGCATGGGTCATCACCTTCTAGAATGTTCGAGTACGTTCCACTGGATTATGATATGGGATTATAGATAGATAGAATGATATTCTTTTATTCAGACAACAAGGCCTCGGGGCCAGGGGCAAAAGGCAGATGTGATCTGCCTGACGGTGCCCAAGCAACCATCGCACAGCTCAGATTATACTAACCCGTTAATCCACCTCAACCATTTTCTGAGGTAGGCCTACTTCAAAAATTTTGGAGGTCTTTAGGAATTTTCGGTGGAAGGACAACTTCCATATTTTGGAGGTCCTCACATACGCGATGTTGATGACGTCACGACCCTCTTAATCAGATTCATAGATCGCGAGCAGTCTTCATATAACTACTGGCGCAGTGGTGCAGCGGTTAAGGCGTGCACCACTGCCCCGGCGGGCGGCTCTTTATCAACTCTTCCACCTTTGAGGCTTATGAGATCCAGGCTGCTCTTCCCTAGCTCCCGTCGTGCTCGTGCGCAGCACTACGGTGGGCAGGTGACAACTGCATTGGATTTGGAAACCGTAGGCAGTTTCCTTAGAGTCCGGTGAGCAGGTTCTGACGTTAAAAGGTCACGTTACTTTTCTCCACCAATCAGAAAATTTCATGGAGAATTTCAAATTTCTCGGTGCTCTCAGATTGGTCATTTGGGGTCAAGTCACCTTAATGACGCCATCAGGAACTGACCAATCATGGAATATCGTAACGGAGAAGCAGGAAATTGCTCCACGTCAGCCTAAATGATATATCCCATTAAAATTCTGTAAACAATCGAGGGGAACGTGATTTTTTCATTTTATTACTAACTTGTTAAATGGAGGAAAAACTTGGAGGCAGCACTCTTGATCTCGTGGACACCACCGCACGATTCGCGTGTATTACATTCTTGCGAACCAACTGCTGAGTGTTACCTTCCCTACTTCGACTATGAACAAGTTCGTGACAGCCGTAGCCTCGGCTTCACTTCCTGTGCGCGAATCACCAACACTGCCTTGTTCCCCCGCTGTCGCCGCGCTCTGTAAAACCAGCCACGATTGCTAGTTTACAACTGTCGAGTTGGGGCTTGACTTTCACCTTGTATTGGCATGCATTGCAACGCTAGTGTTGGTAACAAGTTAACACATTCTAAAATAAACCTTGCAGCTCCCACAAACAGCATGTGCAAAATACAAGCCTCATATATAATGTACGAAGCAAATTTTGGCAACCACGACCACACCTTTACAAAAACCACTTGCTGTACGGCGTGCACAATCGTGGCTGGCACCGTGTATCACCTTAGTCACGATGAGGAGGCCAACATAGCTCATCGCTCTCGCGGACGAAGCCGTTGCTCCGCAGCTTTCGACCCTGTTTTTTGCTGTCGTGATGTGAAGTGTGGTGTGTTTGGTGTGCATAGATTACAATGAAACTGCTGGAGTCATGTACTTGTGTTAAGTACAGTATATGACTCGCAGGGACCAGTTTTGATAGGTTCAGTTGATATCTGTTGACGGGTTTTTGTTTTCGAAGCTGGCCGAATAATCAATATCGGCAGGCATTAAAGGAAGTTGAAGACCGCTGCGCTAAATTTCTCATTTTTTAAGTGACAGGAAAATATTCATGCACGCGAGTGAAGGAAGAGACAAGGAACGAGGCATCGCGCACGGAGTTCTGCAAGGCAGTGCGCTAAGTCCATTTCTTTTTAACTGCGGAATAGCGGAATTACCACTAAAGCTACATCCTGGTTTACCTTGTTCGGTAGTACGCCAACGATGTCTGCGATTGGTTTGGCAGCACCATACAGTCCTCATCCAGCCGACCTTGCGAGAAAGCCTTGACATCATTGAGTGCTTTATAAAAAGATAGAGGAATGATGCGCTCACAAGCAAAAACAGCTGTTCTGCATTTCACTCGAAAGCATCTGAAAGATTTTAGACTCTGTCTGGAAAGTCAACCTTTCATGTCTATTAAGCAGCACCGTTTTCTGGGCGTGGTCCTTGACAGACAACTCTCTTGGGCTCCGCATATAAAGTCTGTCGAAGATCAAGTATATAAGCTCCGTCGTGATGGAGCTGCACGGGCTTGCGGGCATGTCTTGGGGCAGCTAGTCGTCATCTCTTTCTAACGTTTATAATGCGCTCATTTATATAAAAAGGATTGTGTATTCCTCGCCGATACTACACGGACTCTCGCGAGCCTTGGAGAGAGAGAGAAACCCTTTATTGAAATGCAGAGGTTTTAGCCGGTATGAAAAATTCGCTCACATGGTACTCTGCGTGTGGAAGGGAATTCGGGATAGAAAGACGGAAGGACAAAGCCGTGAAAAATTATAAAGAAAGAAGTAAAGAAGGATAAGGAAAACTAATAATGAAAAGAATAAAAATAAATTGACATTAAACTTGGGCCCAGGTGCACCAACGAGAAATGCTACGCGATATTAAGGTGCAATGTCCTACAAAGTGGATGACAAAGAGCACTGAATGAAGAGTGCATAGTGATGAAATTTACGGAAATATGAGAGTTCGTCGAGTAGACGAACTTCGTTTAAGTGCGCAAATAAGAACTGATCGCACGTCTCTGCTGCGTAACGCTGGCTAAGGGAGCTAACACATAGTACACTGTTAAATGCACTTGGGTGAGCGGCTCCACATAAATTTAATTGAACGCACGCCTGTCGGCATACGCCGAGCATTCAAACAGAATATGTTGTACTGTTTCTATTTAGCTTCACTATTTGCAGTGCGCACTGTTAACTTGTCCTAAATGATACTGCAAGCTATTTGTAAATGCGGTGCTCAGACGGAGACGATGACAAACAGTTTCTTGATGGCGAGGAATACTGGACTGGGTGGTAGCCTAGAATTGAGATGGGGTTCTATAGAATTAAGAAAGGGTTAATGGTGTGACGGCGAGTTCTTGAGACGATCCTTTTCTTCATGGCCATATCTTTGGGCCATTTGGGACGCGCCTAATTTTGTGAAGGAAATCATGAAAAGGGAACAGCGTGAACACAGGACGAAGAGAGGAACGTACAACACAGGCACTGACTTACAACTGATGTTTATTCGAAGGGTGCACACACATATGAACTTATGAACTAGCCCGCAACAACACCCTCGTAAGGAAATTCTCTTGTACTTCCGATACAGTAGTGATTTGAGGGCCCCTTCATCGAATATTTCGTTGGTGCCACACTGAGCTGGTATTCACTGAAATATTACGTGGTTGCCGGAGGTAGTATTTGCATTGTTGAGAGAAACAGGTTGGTGATTGTTTTTTTCCAACAGGCTGGGCAAGGTTTGTAGCTCTGCTTTGGAGTACATGAACACCCATCGGCCAGGGGTGCGGCGCAGGTTATAGGAGACAGCTTCTTTAACATCGAGAAGCTCATCTGTCGTGGATGATGTCTTCCGCTTGCACAGATCATTAGCTAAAGGCCTCCATATGTGCTTGGGAGTTCCTGAAGCAACATCCAGCGCCCTGGTCATGTCAGAGGCAGGACAGCCTTCGTTTGAAGTGTTACGAATAACAGAGACTTGCAGGCACCTTTTACGTTTGGTGTCCAAGCATGAATGGCGCTCATTAGTTTCCGCAGTGCACGAAAAAGATGGTAGACATATACATCGTGTTTCAACACCACCACCAACTTCTTCCAAGTTGCATTTTGGAAAGGAGACCCAGCAAATCTCCCATGACATGTATTTAGCCCTGCGATAGAATTGTCTGTCGAAGGGATAATTAGGAAGCGTGATATGATGATATCTGCTGCTCAACAGTTAGAACTTTACCATATGTACATGCGGTGTCCTGGTTACACTCATGTGTATACTCATGGCTCTGGTCTTGAATATTCATCCACATCCATATCTGTGATTCCACTGCTGAATGAGCATAAGCATTTTTATCGATGCACGCAACAGCATCTACGACTGCTGAGAATGACGGCCTGTGGGGCGAGTTGGTGCATGACTGAAAAAACTGCGGCGCAACGAAGACCACACCAGGAAGGCTTTCCTAAGCATGTGATCAAAGGTGTGTCTGAAAAGCTCCTAAAAAATGAAAGCCAAACCTAAGGTGATGAAAGAAAGGAAGGACAAAAGAAAGTGTGAAGTTATGCCCTACTTGCACGCACTTTCACACAACATAAAGAAGGTCGCGAGTAGGCACGGTGTCGATGTAGTCGTCTCAGCCCCGCGAAAACTGGCCAGTTTGTGCAGAAGAATTGACGATAGGAAAAGTAAAATTTCACAGTGCACAATCAATCATGAATTCAAATACGTCACCTGTGCTACCCAGATAGTGTACTGCATACCTTTATCCTGCGGGAATATGTACATTGGGCAGACTGACCGCTGTCTTAACACCCGGCTCAGAGAACATGAAAGGTCGCTTTCCACAGATTACGGGGCTAATTTGCCTAAACGTTGCAGGAAGCACAAATGCACTCCGCTCTTCAAGAAGGCTTCAATTTTTGGACGCGGTAAAACTAAGAGTCAACGCGAAATTCTAGGGGCATACCATTTCTTTAAACAAGCAGATAGATGTGTAAGTGACACGACAGTTAGTCGATTAGATAAAGAAATTAGATTTTTGAACTCCTTGACGTAACATGTCGCACAATGGTTGCGGTCCTGATGTTTTTCAGTGTTGCTGCAATCTACCTCTCCTTGTAAATATGCCATGTGTGCGCAAGCGTGGTTGGATATTGAAGGATATAAATGTGATCGTTTCTGAAATAAATGCAGTCGATAGTCCAGCGTCGTCTTGTGTTCCTGTCCTGTGTCTCCGTCTTTTGCGCTGGTTTTCTTTCTGCAATCATGTACCGACTCGCCCAGCTCACCACTCTACTCAAACAAGGAAGGAAATGCTAAGATTGGCGCTAACTATATGGTCCTTCAATTCATCTCATCGGTGCGAGATCCACGCATGTGGATAATCTTTAGCAATTCTCAATCCGAAATTAAATTTTACGACAGCGGTAGTTTAGTACCTTGGAATGCTAGACTTAGGTACGAAGTATACACTAAGAATTTACAAAGGCTACCAAAATGTAGCCGACTATAGCGTTCATATGGGTACGCCGACATTGCCTCATTCTTGAGAACACCAAGGTGTATACGCAGCGGCTAGATACGCGCACCAATACTCTCATTTCTGGCCTTGCGTTCTCGGGATTTGCGCTGCAGCCTTTTTTGAAGTGCATGCGTATCAAAATAAGCGAAAAGGCGTCGTTTGAGTTAAAATATAAAAGTTGTAATTTAAATTTCATCGATCATTTGTAACGGTTTAATATTACGTTATCTGTGAACAAAAAGTTTGAAAACTCTCATTCACCGCTTGCGTTTGGGAAAAGCCTAGGCACGCAACAAATCCTGCATAGAATTGGCCGCGCATACAGCCCACAATGTGCGTGTGGCGGTGAAGACGAGGATGAAGCTCACCCATCATTGGATTGCCCAAAACATGACAATTACAGGACGCGATTGAATAATTACCTGAACGCTCTTGACAAAAGACCGTTCAGACTTCAAAAGCACTGAGGCCCGTGGCGGAAGAGTGCGCTGCAAAAATGCGAAGTCATGGCATTGAAATCATTCCTCGAATAAAACAAACATCCCTGGGAATTACTATAAGAGTTACATAAATTGAATTACTAGACGTTAGGGCTACTACCTATCTTCACAGGTGCCTTCCGAATGTCTTCAGTATCTTTAGTGTTAACTTTTCTGTGCTGACATTAGTTCATGAGTGCGATGGCGTCCGGTGAATTATTTTGGAGGTTCACATTCATGTGCGTGCGATTAAGTCATTCCTGCACCCGCATGTCCTTGCTTATTTCTGTTTCTATGTCCTTGCTTATTGCTACGCTCTTATGACCATACCTATTGCGTTACTATGTCCCCCTATTTTGCATTGTTCATTATTCTGTTTACTGATTACTTTACATTTACAATGATGATGCTTGCTCATTAAAGTTATTTCATCTGAGTTGTGAACAACGTGTACTGTGTTCTCTATGTTCTTTGTTGTGTATGGGGTCGTTGTGTGGTGTTTTGTTGAACTCTATATCTTAAGTACAATGGGCTTCTTACAATATGTGAAAAGCAGTAGCCGGCGCCGCAACCAGGCACTAGCCTCTACCTTAATGTCCATGTAAATAAATAAAAATGTCCCCTTACAGGCCTCTGGCCGAAAAATTGCTATTATCCAGCGGTTGTCAGCAACGTCTCTGGAACGCAGAGCCACAAATTTTTTTACAGCGGCAGCTGTTAAGCCCTCGTTCCTGGGTATCGCGTCGTCGTCGTAGCAGTTTCAATAGAAGTACTTCGTAGCAGTCGTCGGCGTAACCGATCGGTGCGTTGTCATTGGAACCACTCGGAGTGTGGTTAGCGTGGAAGAAACAGGATATGACGCGAGCGCTGGAATACGTAAATGCGTAACTGGTGGGTGATTACCACCGGAACCATCCGGAGGTTGGTTACCGTGGAGAGTTAGCGTGGAAGCAGAAGAGGATGGCATGAGCGTAAGATGGCGCCCTGTCCTTTGCCAGTTGGGTTTACGCACCTGGCAAAGGACAGGGTTAATTGGAGAGGCACTGGAGAGGCCTTTGCACTGCACTGGGTGTAGTAAGGCTTATGATGATGAGTGTGGTTCCCACAGGAACTATCCGAGGAGTGGCTACTGTGGGAAGAGGAGAGAAGTATGGCAATAACGGAGGAATCTAGGACGGTACATCTGCGGCAGCTCCTGCGAAACGCTCAGCCCAAGAAGATGGTTATCATTTTCGCCGCGCGCTTTGAGCGGCGGACTAGAAATGAGAGCGAGTGGAACAGTGAGCATGTGCGGAAAACAAAATGACACTAATTTTGCCTCTAAATGTTCACAGCAAGAACAAGCTATGGTCTGCTGTGATTGAATGTGTGCATGGATGGTGGTACTGTAATGGACTATATGCTCTACTGTTATTGAATATGTGCATAGATGGTGACTACTGGAGGGGACTTTGTTCTGCTGTGAGTGAATGTGTGCATAGATGGTGACTGCGAGAATGGAATACGTACTATTATAAGTGACTGTGCGCACAGCGGGGCACATAAGACAGGGTAAAACAGCGCGGAAAAAAACACAAGGACGGAACAAACACGACGACACAGCGCTCGTGTCGTCGTGTTTGTTCCGTCCTTGTGTTTTTTCCGCGCTGTTTTACCATGGATAATAGTAACCAACTTGCTCAGCTTTCCGTACTTATATAAGGCAGGTTTTAGCTTAGTGACGCTACGGTGGAGCAATTGCGGCAGACAAAGCAAGGATAATCCCACCTGTAGCATAGAACCACTCAACTCAACTCTAAGTATACAGATATGAACATGCTCTGGTATTCTGTACATCAACATATTGTAAAATAAAAGTACAATGTAACGCAATTTAAAGGTTACCGCTTCAAGCTTAACCCACTGAAATGAAGCTGCTGTAACACGGTTTATTTTAACAAGAAGGCTGCTACGAATACATGAGCGTCGCTAGCCGGAGGGTTCTTATATACTACATCGTCATGTTTGTTGTGCACTAAGTTACCGTCACGCCAGGAAAATTTTTCGGTCTGTTTTAACTGGAACAAACATGTTAACGTTCAAATACAATCGTCCTTCCAATTTTTAAGAGGGCTCATTAGCAGCAGAGATACAGCTGTCTAAGTCAAGCAATTTTGCCGAGTCAGTTTCTCACCCACCCCCACGGCTACAAGGCTTCGCAAGCTAAATTTCTCTTCTGCGTTTTAAGAGGGAGGCGCGGAGGATATCAAATGTCTAAGTCATGTCCCCGACCGACCTGTTCGGTATTTTAGAGCGCTGGCCTTTAAAAGTGGAGGCGCGCGTCCTGTGCGTAGTAGTCGGTGCTGTCCACACGAAGCACCCCCACTTACGCCGGTCAGTGTGAAGAGGAGCCGAGCGGATGGCCTGGGCCGCGCTTGCCGACGTTGTCACCCGCAAGCGCCGAGGCCCAGTGAGTCAGCCGCGACAAAGAGGGCGACAGGCGCAGGGCACTTTTGTGTTGCAGCCATTATTGGAATTTCCATTTGCGGGTTGACCTCGCATACCTCGAGTCAGTCGCATGGAGGTGCAGCGTCGTGCGGAAGCTCTGGCAAAGAATGTGGCGCGTAAAGGAGACGCCAAGGATCGCAAGCGCAATAATGGTAGTCGCATTTACCTAAGCGTTCCCGGCTGGAGCAATGGGCCGGTTCCAAACTTACACAAGTGTGGCGACCTGGGCGTGATTTTGAAGGTTAATACTGAAAACAGCGTGAAAGACGGGACAAAAGAAGGATACAAAACAAGCGCAATTATCCGGGGCCCTCCATTACGGCGTCCCTCATAGCCTGAGTCACTTTGGGACGTTAAAAGCCATAAAACCTCAAGATATCGGGTTAGCCTGACATGGACCGCCTTTTCCATGACTTCCCTACTCAGGAAGTTAAAGAAGCAGGTCGTAGGTTGTTGATATAAAAGCGCAGTGCAGTTGATGCCACCACTCTCGGACTCTTACAACTGCAGCTGTGACGTGCCTACTGGGCTTTTTCGTCGAAGGAAACAGCGCGGCGAGCGTATGTGGAGCGTCTCAGAATTAAAGCAGGGCAGAACGGATGGCGGTGAGGAGGGCTAGATGCAAGAACGAACACTTAATCTTTCCCCTGGCATTCTGTGCACTCAGGCTGCGTGTGGCCGTTGTACGCTGTAAATTCAGATTCGGAAGCCCTCAGCGGCATTCGCGATCCGTCGTGCTTGCTAGGCGGCCGGTGAAGCGGTCTGATTTTCACTTCAGCCATCGAATCGGCTACTTTGTGCAGGCCTCGGGCGTTGTGGAATTGCGATGTGTTCCTCTCTCTCTCTCTCTCTCTTTTTAGCACGCGCACATGCAGACACACGCGCGCAAGCACGTCGTCAACGCGTGAAGCGCAATGCGAGCGCGTGGACTTCCATGTTTTCCGCGTAGTAGAAAGGCGTACATGCTTTGAGAAGTGCGGAAAAATATGTCAGAGGAGCCACATGCATGCCCCAGCTATCAACTCTCATTAAGACTGATTTAAGAAAAAAGGGTCCGAGCGCAGGCCATCATGCATGCAGTACGTGAGGCTCCGGCAAGCAAGGCCGGATTTTAGCACCTTTTATTCGAGTGCCCGTTATCAACGGCGAAGCTGTAGCACACAGATGCGATACACAATTAAATTACCATTTACGGTACACGCGCTTCAGCGAGAAAAACGCTCAGCCAACTGGTGTCTGTTCGTCGAGATTATGCGTGCCTTCCCTGGCGACAGAGGGCGGTAGACTACGGTTGGGCGGAATGTGCCTCGATTGCTGTCCGCTAACAGTCCCCAGGAAGGAATTCACAAGCGTAAAAGTCGCAACGACGACATGCCCACGCCAACCTCCAGGGTAGGTTGCGATCATACTGCGTAGTCAGTCAACAAACACGCGATAAACGACAGAACAGTTCACTGTTTGATGAACAGTGCACGTGTAATTTTTTCACTAAGTTCTGGCATTGAATGAAAGATGTAAGAGCAAGACCGCTGCTCGCATGCTTTTGAGAATCCCTCGAACCTGACGTGTATGCTTCACGACAACACAGAACACACCGAAGGCCACACGATCGCGTCGTCGCCGCCGATATTTATGTGCGTGAGCATGGTCATCAGTTTGTTCGGCAGTTTGTTCTTCTTTCTGCGGTTGCCCTATTGTAACTTCACGTAGTTTCTTTCTGCCCACACTCTAACGATTTTTCACACTTTGAGACGAAACGGTGGTCGTTTCAGGAACAAACTGCGCTACCACAACCATTTGTCGTGTAGAGGACAATAACCTTTAGTCTACTGCAAATCCTCCCTTGGTGAGCGACTTTACGTCCGAAGCGAACAACATAGGGCTGCAACCGTTCATCCGAAAGGAGCCACAGCTGGAACAAGAAATTAAATTCTGTGCCCGCGGTAAGAATCGAACCACTGTCTCGTCAGTTGGGTACCAGGCGCGCTATCTGGCCACTATAGTTGGATACAACTCAAGATGCTATACTCGGATACAACTCAAGGGGAACGCCTTTAAAAGGAAGTCATCCAGCTAATGGCGTGGACGGATTTTCATGATGTCGCGATTAATCTGGCTAATCTGTGTTTAATTCCCTTGTACATGTCGGCCCCCTGCGATGTTACGCTAGCAGGTGCAAGGTATTGACCCCGACTTCCTGAGAACTGGTCGACACCGTTGGCTGGAAGTCTTTCTTTGAAGGGCATCAGTCACTTCATTCTTGAGCTGTATCAGACTATAAACCACAACATTTTTTTCATGGTATTTATTGTCGGCGTTTGTGTACAAAAACAAACTATCCATACGAGGTGTTTCACGTAAGTTGAAAAAATGATTAAAGAAAAAGCGGATGCACCGAAGTTGGCGCTCCCTCCTGTGGCACTTTTCGGAGACTTTAAGCGCTCCGCTTAATTATTTAGCTAAGGTTAATTATGTAAACTGTTTAATATTTACTTTAGGATCACGAAGGTTTTTTTTTTAATTTGTTGAGTAGTTAAAAACAATGTTTTCAGTGGCTATTTTTAAATAAAAATAACAATGGAAGAAAAAAATGTTGCTATCCGCGGCATCCGCCATCGAAACCTGAATCATCTGAGCAGCGGCTATCAAGAGAGAAAGGAAGGGGGAAAGAAAGGGGTTAGCGATAGCAAGAAAGGATAGGGGTAGGGCGGCAACATGCACTGTGTACAAATACAGAGTATGGAAATGATTATGGTTAAGAAACAACGCATACAGTTTTTATGGCAACGTGTCCCCTACGTGGGGCTTTTTTCCGGCATTTAAAGAAACCTATCTAAATATGAAAACAATTGGAGGGGACACTTAAGCTTCCCCTGAAGGATATGGCGGGATAACGTTGATGGGTGAATGCCTTTATATGCAGAATTGGTCATTCACTATACTTTACATTCCTAGATCCCTGGTAGTCCTCATGCCACTCCTGGCGCAGTGGTGCAGCGGTTAAGCGATGCGCAACTGTCCTGCGATGGCAGGTGCTGCTAGCGGTGGGGCTTGTGTGACCCAGGTGACGTCATCACAACCGGCCCATAGGATTGATAGAAAACTGCCCACCATGGCTGGGGGCACTTAAAATAATGATTGGTCGCGGTGCTGCGTCACTGCACTGCGGCGCTCGCGTTCCCGGAGGGGCATCAGGCAGATGGCAGTGAAGGCAGCGACTATGAAGAGTGTGTTACGCAGCACGCATAGCTGGAGCGATTTCTGCACGCCTGCGAACTAGCTGTACAACAACCGAACCCATCAATGGTCTGCGCAGGGCAGTCTCGTGCATGCACATTACAGAAAACAAGTAGCCGATTACAATTGCAATTATTTCATGTGAAATGTAACTGATTTCAATGGTCAATTACAGCGAACGCTAAAGCCAACCAGAAAAGTGGTTTATTAACACTGTGGTATTTTTGACCACCTTTTATTAGCATAGCACCAATATACAGGGAGGAGAATGAGCTGGGGAAGCTTACTTGATCTATATATACTGTTGCAGTATACATACAATATGATTTAAAGATTGAATGTAGCGCTGTTAGGCAGGCCACAGAGAGAGCACGACATAGCAAAGATAGCCTTCTCCTTTGTTGTGCCGTCCTCTCTCTGTGGTCTCACTCGGATAAAAGAGTTTTCGTCTGCATTTTTTCCATGTTTCCCTGTGAACACATCACTAGGACAGTGAAGAGTATGTCGACATGCGCACCCGTGGCTGCGGGATGTTTTAATATACCAAGGAGTTTCGTACCACCTGGAAGTTACACAAAGCGCCGCGCTCCGCTGTCGTTCATGCTACAAGGGGGCAAAGGCCAAGCTCACTAAACATGACATTCCGTTGTGCCGTCGTGCATGGTTAAATGCGAATGTGAAGCGCGGAACACGGCGCTAGTAAAATGCAGGGCGCAAGGGCTTTCATGTATGGGCATCCTCGCGTCCGGGGCTTCTCCACAGCTTCGCCGTTGTCGCGAGGGGATTCCGTGCTCATTTCAGTTCCCAAAGTTGCACCACAAGTCACAACTTCTTTCAGGGGAAAACTTAGGTAAGAGAATACTAGTAATTTATCACTGAAAAACAAATAATTGAAGAACCTAGGACATTACACCTTCCAAATAGTAATCAATGCATCACAAAATTTGAAGGAAATGTTATTTATCACAAGTAATCAATTACTTTCAACGCGTTACGTACAAGTCCGCTGCAGTGTCGTGAAAATTAACAGACTGAGCTTGTGTTGTTAAAATCTGTCATGACCTTTTCGCGCATTGAGAGTAATCGTTGTTGTTTGCGTCGACACTCTGATAATCTAGAAGATTTTTACAGCGACAGCTGTTCATAGACCGGCGTAGGTCGTCCGTAGATGCTATGCCACATGCAATTGCGTTCACTGTCTGATCACTCATTGCCCTTGCTTAAAGAGCATCGCATAGGCTCGTAAATTTGTGCTAATTAAAGTATATTCCGTGTTTTAAATATGGGTTCACGCATGTGCACCATAAACGCGTTCGAAAAGAGCACCATGTATATTTTTGATGGGCGTTCTGAGGGGCCGATCGCTGCAGTCCAACTAAGGCAATACCGTCTGTTGACTTCTCGAAAAGCGACGGCGCTCACATTGAGCTCACATCATCGCTTGTACATCATAATGAAAGGAATGCAGTAATTGAAATCCTTAAATTTCGCCCCATTTTTCACCCCTATAAGGCAAAATGAACTGAGCGGATGTTCGAGCACATCATGAAGGGTATGAAATGGCATGGCTCGTCTAGACGCCGATAGAAGTAAGCACCTGAGGCATACCCTGACGCGAAACGCTCATAGCGGGCCTTTAGAACTCTCTACCTCGTTAGCCAAACTCCCACGAATACCCGTGCTTCTGGGAAAGCTGCAGCACTCTGCCTACCTGCATTTAAAGAATACCTTAGCTGCAGTTATAGCTTACGTGAAGTGCATTAATTCTGGGGCCCATGCTGACTTAGGCTTGGTCACTGGCGCCTGCACACCAGTCCAACGCTCTGCGAGTGCAGGCCTAAGCTAGATTATATGGAATCAGTTGTATTCCTTCCCTTACCGAGTTTTCGCGCTCCGGCCGTCCAACTGCTGAGCACAAGAAAGAAAACAGCCTTTGCACTGATAATGTCATCACGCCGGCCCTGTGATTGTATCTCCGTTGCGATAGCACCACATTGTGAGTCGGTTGTGGTAGAGGCCTAAGGCGGGATTGCTATAGTTTTCGTCCTGATAGCGATCATACTTGTAATCTTTTCTGCCCCCCCCCCCCCCCCACTCCTTTCTTTGCTTTTTTTTCGAGCAGCCCTGATTGCATGGGACCCTACGAGCAGCCCAAGCGCGGCAGAAAGAGAGACAGTGTGAAAACAACCGACGTACCACAAGTGCCGCGCCCCTTTGTGGGCAGAAGAACGTCGAAACGATTGGCCTACTCAATCGACCAGTCGGCGTGGCGCGATAGTATGGTGCTGCGCCTACAAACGAAGTGGTGTCCCCGCAGTTCATGTCGCTCACTGATTTGCACTTGGGGATTCACGCATGCGTCGGAAGTGAAGTCGGAAGTGTCGGCCCGCAGGTGTCGCGAAGAGAACCGCGAGTGCCTCCGATCGCAGGTTCACCGAGAAGACCGTGCGTGACTTGGCAGATTGGGCGAGGCTGAAGGACTAGCGAATCGTTGCCATGGCATCGAACTACCACCTGATCGCCGGCACACCGGGGAGTGCCGGAGAACAGCCGTCCAGCGATGACGAACGCTCGAGCGGCGACGAGAGGCGATTCGTGGCGAGCTGCAGCTCGGCGTTTCCCGAGGTCCACACGGGCATCGCTGAAGGACGGTCCTGGTGGAAGACGGCGCAGCTCTGCGCTTCGGCGGTCACGCGCCTGCAGCGTCTCAGCGGATGCCACACCGTCGACAGAGACCCCATGCCGCTGGTTCCGGAAGAAGACCCCGAAGCGTTCGGGGCCAACGACGAGAGGCTCTGCTCGGTGAGTGATTTTGTCTGTCCGCAATCTCGCTAAGTGGAGCCGCTCGCTTCGGAAGCAATCGAGGGAAACGTTGCTCGGGAATGCTAGAAACGCGGTGCCTTCAGCCAGTGTATTAGTCCGGAAGCCAAGGCTGCCCTCTGGCCGTGCTTTCAGCTGCGCGTATTGACGGTGACGGCTCGGCGACGATGAGCGTCACTTGCCCCAAGGGTGACGTTGCAGCGTGGTCGGCTGCGGTTACGGGGAACGGGTGGGCTCCGCGGCCGAGATCGTCCGGCGCTCGCTGACCGCAGAGGCCTGACTGGCATCGTTTTCCGAATTGGAAACTTACACGAAGCGGAATCGGTTCACTATAGAAGTCCTAAATATTTCTGCCACTCATGCGAAGATGGCTACATGGGCCTTGGTTGATTGATCTGCGTTGCCGCTGTGACAGATTTTTGGTCGGGGCCTACGATTTGGTTATATTCAGTTTCAGAAAAATGTAGCTCGTTCTTTCTGGAGCCTCTTCGCCTTTTTTTGTTTATTGGAGGTGGCCGAGATATTCCCGTCGAGCTGCGGCTACCCTGGCAGGTGGGGCAACTGCACATCTCGCGGTAGGTACGATGCGCAATATTTTTTAATTGTTATCAGGTTTATCGCGGTTATCACCATAAACCCTGTCACGACATTGTGTATTGTGTACATCCTTGGTATTTCCATCTGTTGTACCTCTCTGCCGTCCGAAAACCCTCGCGCCAGTCTGCTGCGCAAATGTGAACCAAGCGAATCCAGACATGTGGGTGGACAGTAGGCGCGCTCGTGTAAGCGCCTACTCCCCATCCCCGGCTACTGCTACAGGCTACTGCTACTAGAATGCCTGCACCAGCTGCAGGTGTCGCTTCCTCATCCCAGGATACTGCCAGATATATTCCAGTTTCTTGTACACATGCTCATCACCGTTATCGCAATGTGATGCAGTTGCATTACAGACTGGGAGAAAAAGGCAAGAGTTCAACAGGTGTGATCTCGAGCAGGCGCAGTTGTGATTCTCGTTAAACTACAGAGACCACTCCACGAAGACTAGAGCAGTATTAGGTTGTTTTTTTTTTGAGGAAGCGTAAGCAATATGGTAAGTGCAGATGTGAACAGAAATAAACAAATAATGATGTGGCCTTGCAACGATATTTCGTGCTGGCGATTGAAATTTGGATATGCCAGATTTTTAATAACGTCGAAAGAGAGGATAAAGCACGCGAGGACAAAGGCATACCCACAATTGCCGCTCCTACTGATGGATACAACTTAAGTCTGCACTAAAGCTCCGCCCACATTCAGGACCATCGCACTAAATTCCTCCACGACAAAAAGTTGTCCGTTGTTAAAACTTCGCCTGTCACCTAAACAATAAGCTAATTGCAAGAAAAAAGTTATGATCTCTCGAATTTTCATAACTGGCTCGTTTAATAAAGTCAAACATTAAAAAGTTGATTTCATTTACTGTTGTCATTGGCTAGCGGAGTAATACAAGACTCTGCAGATCATGGCGAAGTGTTAACAACAGTTTTTTTTTTTAAGTTGAGCCGCCGCGGTGGCTGAGTGGTTATGGCGCTCGTCTGCTGGCCCGAAAGACGTGGGTTCGATCCCGGCCGCGGTGGTCGAATTTCGATGGAGGCGAAATTCTAGAGGCCCGTGTGCTGTGCGATGTCAGTGCACGTTAAAGAACCCCAGGTGGTCGAAATTTCCGGAGCCCTCCCCTACGGCGTCCCTCATAGCCTGAGTCGCTTTGGGACGTTAAACCCCCATACAACCAAACCTTTTTAAGTTGTATCCTACTATAGAGTGAGCGTCATCTGTTAGCCTGTTCTGATTAGTTCAAAGCAACCTTTGCCCATCATGGAATGCTAGGCATCGGATCCCCCTAGAGCTGCAACGAATTATTTTATGCGCTCCATATAGTGCGGGTGACCTCTGATAAGAGCACACATTTGCTATAAGCAGGCTAGCATGCCCAAGAAACCGGTGGCAATTGTTACTAACAAGAAACTAATTGTAGAGAACCCTCGATACCGGCTCATTACTGCACCGGTCCTGCACCGATCCAGAGCCACAAACACGCGGCAGATAGAACACATGAAACAAGTGATTTAAGAACTCCAGAACAAAACTTGTTTCGCGGGCGTCGCTTCGTACAAAGCAGAACAGCCAAGCAGACGACGCTCGAACCAGGAGCATGATCACTGCGCGTGCTCGTTCCTTCTCTCGATTTATGCACCTGGCAGTGACGCTCGTGCAATATTTGAAAAAAAAAGATCCGCAAGGCTGTACACATTGGTTCTGATCGATGGTGAGGTTTCTCATGTAAAGAAAACAGTGACTACTCGTCGGACAGGCGTGATTGCACATAGAACGGAATAGCAATTGCCGCGTTTGCTTGCCTCGGCGCCCACACTTGTGAACAAAGTTACGCGGCAGGTACCTTTTAAGAGTATACAGGGTGTTTCACCTAAGAGTTCGCACAATTTTTAAGTATAGACTTTTTGAGTTAGAGGAGAGCTTTTTTCGGCACAGCACTGTCAGCGTTGTAGTACATCAGAATGCAGCTAAGACGTGCAAGCGAGCAGGTTTTTTAGCCAATAATATTGCTATATATATTTAGCCAATAATATTGCTATATAATATTAGCCAATAATAATATAATATGTAGTTAACTTTTTAACTGTTACTGTTTGGGTCCCTAAGTGATGAGAGGCATGTAGCCCACCTTAATTAATACCCATACAGTTTTCAGAATTTCGAAAGCGCGGTTACCCTCGGCGCTGTGGCCCAACAAATTTTAGCTATTAAGATGAGTTACGTGCACTGGAGGGGTTGCTTTGCCTGCAAGCTTCTCGAAAGCGCATGTATTTTAGCGCGATGCAGGAAAAATTTGTTGGGCCACAACGCCGAGAGTAACCGCGTTTTTGAAATTATAAAACTTATACTGATATTAATTACGGTGAGCTAGCCACCTCTCAAAAATTAGGGAGCCTAACAGTAATAGTCAGAAAGTTAACTATTCAGTATTAGTTAACCGCACTGATAGTTAGCACGTTTTAGCTGTATTATGATGTACTACACCGCTGACAATGCTATGATGAAAGAAGGGCTCTTTTAACTCAAAAAGCGTATTTTTTTTTAAATTTTGTGAAATTTTAGGTGACACACCCTGTATATTGACTTTACTGCTGACAAACTTGCATTTGGTGGGAAGACGTGGTTACTGTGTTTAACAGTCTTCTTGTAAGCTTTTCGCAGTGACGTTTTGGTATTTGTGAGGTGTTCACTCTCATACTTTGGGTCAATATGAATGAGAATACTGCTTACGGGCGGGCATTCATTTCGAAAGAGAAATCAAAAAGTCGGAAATGCCGCTACATCGGAGGGAGGAGCCGTAAATACCATCTAGTTGGAATTGTCCTTGTGCAGCCATTTTGCTTCTAAGACGATTACGACACAGCGCAGTGGCACGAGGCGAAAGATGCCTGAGGGTGGAGTGTAGGGGACACAACCCAGCACTGATCTGGCAATTGACATCAGTTTGGCGCGCTAAGCATGTTAAGACCGAATAAAGATAAACTTTGTCAGGAGATAATTGAGGTCACAGAGATTAAGAAGCTTGGTGAAAGCTGTGTAATGGTCCCTTCTGTCTCTATAAAAAAAATTAAATAAAAAGAATTTATTTTCTCGCAATTGTTCTCGCCATAGTCATTGTTTTCTTGCAGGAGTGTCGGAGTGTGAGGGATCACCATGTTCACTGTGTTTTTATTGCGCTTTTCTGGTTTGCTGACGTAAACTTATGTGCCTAGCGCGCCAAATAAATTCCAGTTGTTAGTTCAGCGCTGTGTTGTGTCCCTTTCTTCTCATCCTTCCGGTCTCTTCTTTGGCCTTGCGACTTTGCGCAGTTTCGCAACCATCCGCAAATCCAACTCGTCCATCAGCTTCTGATTTCTCCTTTCTCTACCAAAAAAAAAGCTAAATAAAACAGGAATGCAGGCGAAGAGCGTACGCGCACTGAGCTTGCGAAAACATTGCAAAACCTTGCGAAGTTCGCCTTGGCCTTCAACAATGACGCATGGCTACGAAAGGTGCAAAACTTCCCCTTTCCCAAAAAGCCTGAAGAGAGTGAGCGACGCTCGACGACCGTCTCTGAGAAGGCTTGCACAATGATAGCTCACAGTTCAAGGGAACGCCTGGACATAATCTCCTCAACGTAGTTCTTTGCGTGCACGGCGGTTTTTTTGTGGCGCGAAAGGTTTAAAATGAAGAATCAATGGGTAGCGGCCCCAAAAGCAGCTTCGTAGTCATTTTCCTTTATTGGTTCCTTTTCATCAATCTGTCTTTCCCTGGCAACACCACTGTGTCACACTGTGTCCTATTCTGGCACGCACCGTTGCTCTTCACGCATTTCTGTATCGAATGCACCTGCCCATGGCGGGGCTGGTGCGCTCGATACTCCCACGATCTCGTTGAATGGCGCCGGAACTCCTGTTCGGCTACGCCGGTCGAAGAGGCACGAATTCACGAGACGGAATTTTTCCCTCGGGTGTTCACGGGGTTCTTCTTTGTCAACTGATCGTAATGTTTCCTTCGCAGGCAGGCGCACATAGAGCAAGCAAAAGAAGTAGTCTTGGAAGCCACGACGCGTATGGGGTAACATTGATCCGTGTGCTCCTCGACTGGCCCGTCAGTTCGCGCAGGGCACCAAAACCAGACCGGACACTTGGAAGTAAACAACAGATGCAGGGGATTTAGCTCGTTCCAATGGTCTTTCTGCGTTTGGCGCACTTTTGTAAAGAAATGGAGCGCCAACTGGTCTAATGGTATCTGTTAACTAAGTTATCATTTTCTACAATTATATGGTATTAATGCAATAAAGTAGGTTCACAGCTCAAAATGGAAGATGGGGGTGACAAAAATACAAACAGCGTCCTGCCTGTAGCTGCGACCATACCACAATAAATGATGTTTTGCGCACACATGAAGGGAACTATACCCAGAAATTCGGAACCTCTTTTTTTCAACGAAAAGTTCCTTATGAATGAATTTTTTTCATATCGTAAAGATTCCACTATTGCAAAGAATATATCCGCAGATCTCGCCTCGGCAATTGCGTTTTTGATCTACTAACGTCCTAACGTTATTGCTATCGTCAAAAACGTTCCCCATCGGTTTCCTATGAGAGTCTGGGAGCGGTGGGCAAATTTTAAAGAAAGATTTTTCTATCTATGCATCTCAAGAATGAATCATTACTTTCAATATTTCCATGACAGTACCTTTCAATATTCCACAGTTGCGTCACAACTAAAATTGATCTCCAAGAATCCTGGATTTGGAAATGTAGCGCCCTATAGGCAGAACTCTTTTGTTAGTTGGCAATCAGTCCAGGAATTCACTCAGACATCTTGATAATAATCAGACAATTCACATCACTATCGTCGTCATAAACCGCTTTTATTTCATCCTCCCAAATAAGCTTAACCTACCTCACCGCCTCACTCGCTGTCGCTTCCGATTCCGGTTCTCACCTCTCGGTATCCATTGTGCGGCCCCTACAGACCATTGCTTATCGGCTCTTCGTTTACGCTAAGATATCAATAACTCAATATTTTTAAATCTACACTTCTATCTTTCCGTCTCTAAACATTGCCCCTATCATTTTCCTTTCAGTAGCTCCCAGCGCTGTCTTGAATTTATTTTCAAGCCTTTTAGTTATTCTCGGAGTTTCAAGTTGCGGAGTTGAAGGTTATAACTGTTATATACCTTACTTTTGGGGATACCAGTAAGCTGAAGAATCACACGACAGCTTTTGTATAAGGTGGTCTGAGGAGTAAAATAAAACACTTAACGGCCGTGTTTTAGAAACAGTGCAATTGTCCTGAGATATTTATTCGTGGTAATAATAATAATAATAATAATAATAATAATAATAATAATAATAATAATAATAATAATAATAATAATAATAATAATAATAATAATAATAATAATAATAATAATTTGTTTAGGGGGAAAGTAAATTGCGCAGTATCTGTCTCATATATCGTTGGACACCTGAACCGCGTCGTAAGGGAGGGGATAAAGGAGGGAGTGAAAGAAGAAACTGCTTATTAGGCACTGAAAACGCTAATGAAGCGCAAGATTTCGGGTGTCCAACGATATATGAGACAGATACTGCGCCATTTCCTTTCCCCCAACACCTTCTTCCTCTCTTCTTTCACTCCCTCCTTTATCCCTTCCCTTACGGCGCGGTTCAGGTGTCCAACGATATATGAGACAGATACTGCGCCATTTCCTTTCCCTCAAAACCAATAAAAAAAAAAGATTTCGGCTTTCCTCGACTTCTATTACAAATACCCTCCACTCATGCTGCCAAGTACATAAGTTTTATGTTTTCGAATTGGCACAGAAGAAAAATACTTCCGAGAATAGCGCAGTGCTTCAGAAAATTTGGTAATTCGAGGATCCAAATTGATCACACGACGTTGCAGTAGCTGCGGGTTAAAAATAAGACTATACTTAATGACTGGTAAAATACAGAATGAATATAAACTTCTACTAGTAACTCTATCCGGCAACAGAAATATTAGTTTCATTCTCAAAATGCACTCCTGCGTTGCTTGAAGGGGCACTGAGGACTATTTGAAGTTTTCTTTTATCGATACAGGCACCGCGTTCAATCACCAAAGGACCACTCTCCTTCTTTTTTTTTTGGCTAGAAAACACCACAAAGTGAAATACAGCTGCCGCCACCATCGGTCGATTTCGCATTTGCAATGCCTGCGTCGAAACCGATTTTCGGGGGCGGATCCCAGACGCTAGCCAATACCGCCATTCGCAAGGAGGAGACAAGTTTGAGTCGACTGACGGGAAAGTTTTAAAATCCAATTTTCTCGCCAATAAATGCGTCTTTTTCTGCCGGACAAACGTCAACACAACCGGAAAGAGTCAAATAATGAATGTTCACTGAAAACAATAATTGGATGGAGTTGTGTTCAGTGTGTCTTTTAAGGCTTGATTATATGGTTTTCACCAGCCCAAGCCCCCGGGAAACATCGTGCCTTTCTGTGCTGATGCGCGCGACTGCTAAGTGAAGACGTAGAACGTTACGTGCCGTAAAATAAAAAAAAAAATCTGCAGTCAGTAGCAATACTTCGAGTAATCAGGTGCGTCAAACACACTCCGTCGGTGTACTGGGCCAGTACACGTGGCGCCAAGCGAGTCGCCTAGTAGATATTCAGCAGCTCCTTCGTCGAAGCCAGGTCGCGGTTCGTGCTACTAACGAACAGGAGGAGATCAAAAGGAGAAGGCTCTGAAGGAGATGCCAGGAAAACGGACTACAAGAAACGCAGCTCGCCTTCGCTAATGGGAGCAGTTGAACGAGAGCCGAGTGATGAGAATTTCTGCCGAGGCAGTGATACTTTTTTGACTCGCCCAGCAAGGTCGATAAGTCTACCTCCGCCTCTAATAAAGACGCATCGCCTTAAAGGTGCAGCCCTTAAAGGTGCAGCCCTGGAACGACTGGGCCAAATCGGCCGTTCACCCTTTTTTTCCCCTCTAACGAACCGATTTTTTTTAAATCTTCACCTGCATTTCTACCTTGTTCGCTTTTGAACCAATACACAGACTGCTCGACGTCCCTGAATATTTTAGCGCAGAAGCGGCACTCTGTCTCCTGGCTGCGGCGTGACTACTCTGACGTTTCCTGCTCTGCAATTAATCTTTCAGCAGCATAAGGATACTACACAATTGATCTTAGCCCATAATAGGTCGAGAACAGCGGCCGGGTTCGAACCCGACCGCGGCTGCTGCGTTTTTATGGAGGAAAAACGCTAAGGCGCTCGTGTGCTGTGCGATGTCAGTGCACGTTAAAGATCCCCATGTGGTCGAAATTACTCCGGAGCCCTCCACTACGGCACCTCCTCCTTCCTTTCATCTTTCACTCCCTCCTTTACCCTTCCCTTACGGCGCGGTTCAGGTGTCCAACGATGTATGAGACAGATACTGCGCCATTTCCTTTCCCCAAAAAACCAATTAAAGCATAAGGATCCTTGCGCTCAGCTGCTCGAACGCGTCTTAGCGTGAACGTCTCTTGGATCCAGCATCGCGCTTGAGGTAGATTCACGCGCGCGGTGCGCATCGCAAAGGAACACTTTCTAAGATGCCCGGATGCGCCTCCATTATTATTGCCCCGTGGCAGCAGGTGACGGCCATTTCCCGCGGCGTTGTATGGTTCTCGTCGCCGACATTCACCTGCGTTTGTGCGTATTTGGGAGAAACGTGCGGATGAAATCTCCGGGACGCAGAGATTCTGACGCATTTTAAAGGGTTTGTAAAGTAATGCAAACACCAATTCGAAGTTTTGAACGAAGGCCGTGAGAAGGCTACGTGCCTGCCGAGCAAACTTGCAAGGAGCGCTTGGTACGAAATCGACGAAGATAACTTGTTGAAGTCTGTATTGTTCGGCGCATAAGATCGATCACAAAAGTGACGAAGGGTGAAGTGTTTTAGTATTAGATCCGTTTTTGATCGCTCCGTAATAACACTATATAGCGACTAAACCAGAAATGCCAACGTGCGCATGCGGGGAAAGCTCTACTGCCGCTGAAGCCAAACCACCGGTGTACTGCCTCTCCGTGGCCACCTTTCAGGACGCGAGTTGTAGCATTGGTTGCATTCGCAGTATTTCCACGAATGCGCGAACAATTTCTAAAAATCATAGAGTCAAAGCGAACCAGTGCGCTCTATTATGAAGACGACCGAGGCTTTCATCATCAATGGTGTCGACAGTTCGACGAAGGCCTTGGTGGGCGTTAAGTGTCATTCAGCAGTATGCCTTTACGCATCGCAGTGCTCTTTGCCCCTTCAAGAGGACGAGGTTACGGGAGAAGGAAAGGCACAGTAACTGTCTCTCTCTCTGGGTGGACACCTGAACCGCGTCTTGAAAAAAATAATAATTGTTTTTTTGGGAAAGGAGATTGGCGCAGTATCTGGAACGCGGGTCTTTTTACACGACGGCAGCACACGATGCTTTTTCTTCTGTTATTTTTTAAATTGTTTATTTGTATTCTTTATTTTTATTTTTAATTATTTTTAATGTTTTGCTTTTTCTTCTGTTTTGTTTTTTACTATTTGTTTTAGTTTTGGTGAAGTCATTTGACTGACAGGTGAGGCGGACGCTTCCTGCGAACGGACGCTTCAGGCGGACTCATGAGGCAAGTAAGGCTATCCTCTTAAATTAAGAAAACAAGGAAGGAAAGAAGAAAAGAAAGAAAGGAAGAAAGAAAGGTAGGAAGAAAGGAAGAAAGAGAGAAAGAACGAACGAACGAAAGAAAGAAAGGGGAGATATGTCCACCCAGGCTCCACTTTTTCATGAGTGCACTTTTCAGACTAATAATAATAATTCGTTTTTTGGGGGAAAGGAAATGGCGCAGTATCAGTCTCATATATCGCTGGACACCTGAACCGCTCCGTAAGGGAAGGAATAAAGGAGGGAGCGAAAGAGGAAAGGAAGAAGGTGCCGTAGTGGAGGGCTCCGGAATAATTTCGACCACCTGGGGATCTTCAACGTGCACTGACATCGCACTGCACACGGGCGCCTTAGCGTTTTTCCTCCATAAAAACGCAGCCGCCGCGGTCGGGTTCGAACCCGGGAAGTCCTTATCAGTAGTCGAGCCCCCCCGCCGCGGTGGCTCAGTGGTTAGGGCGCTCGACTACTGATCCGGAGTTCCCGGGTTCGAACCCGACCGCGGCGGCTGCGTTTTTATGGAGGAAAAACGCTAAGGCGCCCGTGTGCTGTGCGATGTCAGTGCACGCTAAAGATCCCCAGGTGGTCGAAATTATACCGGACACCTCCACTACGGCACCTCTCTCTTCCTTTCTCCTCTCGCTCCCTCCTTTACCCTTCACTTACGGCGCGGTTCAGGTGTCCAACGATATATGAGACAGATACTGCGCCATTTCCTTTCCCCCCAAAACCAAATATTATTATTATTGGTCGAGCGCCCTAACCACTGAGCCACCGCGGCGGGTTCTTTTCAGACTGCTAACATCTTTTAAGTCATCTCACACCAGCGACTTAATTTTGAAATGCTAAATCAAGGCGGCAATGGAATAAGTAAGAATATGAATGCATTATCATTGGGCGTAAAAGACCAGTAGACTAGACCAGTTGTAGAAAGGATGAACTAACTACCCACAACAGAATGCTTTTATAATACTCAAGCGAGCTAATGCAATGAGAAAGGTTGTTTAGGATCTGGGGATGCGCACGCACCTGGAAATTATAGAGGAATTCGAGCGACGAAAACAAAAAACGGTTTCATTGCCAGCAAATTTCGCAGCTGCAGGGCTTTTAATTGCTAACTATTACTTAATTGCTTCTTTAACATACACAGCTCAGCACCCCCGCCTTCTTCTCCCGAAGCAATAATTTTTTCCAGTTCGTATTCAGAGAACCGGCTCGGACGTGGCGTGGATCGGACGCTCGCGCGAACGCTCCTCGCTTCACCCATGCCCACCGCTGAATTCAGCGACGGTCAACACCGCTCTTGCCTTGATTTCGTTTTCGAAGCTCGGATAACGCCGTCGGACGCATCGGCAAGTCCCTTTTTGCCTGTTTCTGCGGACTTTTCTGCGTTTCGGCTCTCGCCGGTACGCACGGCCCGCTAGGCCCACGCCAGACCTAGCGACCCCGCTCTGACGGGGCTGTGCCGCATTATCTGAGTGGGATCTTCCTCCAACACTGGACATGGAAGTCACCGTGGAGGGGGCTGACATTAGCCCCGAAGAAGTTTCGCACCAATATGGTTGGTTCACCGTCGGTGAATCGAAACGCTCCGGTCACGAACGCCAAAGGAATAACCCCGCGGCACACAATGGAACCGATCGCACCCAGGGACAGGGCAGCATGCGGCACTCTGCCGACTCCTCTGCGAAAAAGCTTGGCCGACGACTTGCTCGACAATCGGTGGCGTCGAACCTACCTCGCCTACCCAAGGGCCTAACCAAGGTGATATTCCGGCCATCGGGCGGCCTCCGTATACTCGAGAGCTGTGGCCAACTCGGCATCTTTCAACTCATCCGGGACGCCGCGGGCCTCACCTTGGCAGAATCATCTGAAGACTGCATGCTACTCAACTTCAAGCAGCACACCATACTGGTGGCCACCCACTCCGCGGTACGAGTGGAACGCTACTTAAACATCAAGGAGCTCATCTACGGCGCGAACAAGATCGCCATCACCTCGTATGTCGCCACGCCGGATGGCAGTGGTAAAGGAGTGATCCAAGGCGTTCCGAAACATCTATCGGACGCTGACATCCTTGCGAACCTTCAGCATCCAAGGAATCCTCCAATATGTGGAGTCCGGCGCATGGGTGCGCAGTCGCAGACGGTCCTCATTCTCTTCAACGGTGAGCGAGTTCCCCGTTGGATCAGCTTCGGTGGTGGCATGATTCGCTGCTGCCTCTACAAAAAAAAATACGAAGTGTGTTCTTTGTGCGGACAACTCGGACATCGCAGAGACGTTTGCCCGGACCCGAAAAACGCTCGCTGCCGCGGATGCGGCGTGGCAAATCCTCCTGAGACACATAGCTGGGAGCCTGAGTGTGCCTTGTGCGGTAAGGGCCATGAACTGGGCAGCAACAAATGCCGCGAAATCTACCGCACTCCATACATTGTCAGCAAACGCCGCTGGGAACAGGAACGCCAACATCTGACCCAGCATAGCCAAGAGTCGCCGCAGTCTAAAGAGCGACGCAGCCGCTCCAAAAGCAGGGGACGAACAAATTATATACATCGATCCAGCTCCTTTCCACGACTGGAACCGAGAGGCCGGTCCGCCTCCAAATCCAGGACTCCTTCACACCAGCCACGGAACCCCGGTTTGAACCAGGACGCCGTCGGCACGCAAAAGGTAGGCTGGACAGATAAAGCCTCCCAGAAATCTAACTCCAACCCCTCTGAGCTAGCAGACCTGAAAGTGCTGGTAGGGAAATTACTTCGTGAGGCCGAGGACCTAAAGAAAGAAAATGCCGCTCTAAAACAGCAACAAATGCAGGCTGGGTCACCGCCTACGACCGATGGCGCCAATAAACCTACCCCCTCTACCTCCGCCGGAGCGGACATGCATGCTGAATCAACGCGGGCACCCCCGCCTAAGCGAAAAGCAGGCGATTCCCTGTCCGAAGGCCAAACACTAGCCGACACCATTCACAAAATTGAAGAAGCGCAAACGCAGACTAACAGCACCCTCATTCAAGTGCAGCTTACAATGACTTCCATCATGGAAGAATTATGCAGACACCGGCAGGAATTAATTAACTTAGGCAGCTGGCAGCAGGAAGCAGAGAGCAGGCTCCTTCCTCACAAAATTCGCAAACCCGCTTCTTCTGAAGCGGTATCCGACTAGCAACAACATGGCGCCACAAGCCAATTACACAATCTGGCAGTGGAACTGCCGAGGATTTAGCCGCAAACGAGCTGTACTCCAACAATTCCTCAACAATAGGGACGGACCGGACTTAATCGCACTACAAGAGACACAAACTAATAGCAAGCTAGCTGGGCATCAATCCTTTTCATCGGGGGGTGGAACGCTTGGAGTCACGACTCTTGTCAAACGAAATATTGCGGTAGTACAGCACGATACCCCAGTCACAAATGTCACACACGTGCTAGTCGAATTATTTCCGCCTAGGAAACCCGACCACAGTCTGTTTGTGCTGAATGTCTATAGCAGCCCAAAGTTACGGAAAGCAAGCTTCGGCCCGCTTTTTCAGGCGACCCTGAAGCTCGCAGGCAATCACCCCGTCATTTTCACGGGAGACTTTAATGCCCAACACCCGGCTTGGGGTTACGCACAGGAGGACATTAAAGGTAGAAAACTGTGGATCACCGCACAACAGTGAGGGTTGACTCTTCTTACAGATCCACTAGTCCCCACCCGCTGCGGTAACAGTGTTTCCAGGGATACGTCTCCCGATCTGACTTTTGCTAAAAATTCGGGCACTCCAACATGGATAAACACTCAACAAAATTTGGGCAGCGATCACTACATATTGGAAGTAGTGACCTCAACTGGCCCCAAACGTCGTAGCGCTCGAGCCCCCACCCTTGTCGATTGGGACACGTTCCGCGCTAAAAGAGCCGCCCGAGAAGCTGATACCCCCGAAATACTAGACATAGATATCTGGGCACAGGATCTTTGTCAAGATGCCAAAGCAGTCACCCATACGTTAGACCAGGCTGACCACCTGGAGATTGCGGACAGCCGGCTTCTTCACCTATGGGAGGCAAAGAGTGGACTCGAGAACCGACTCAAACGACAGCGGTGGAACCGCAATCTGCGCAGAAGAATAGCTAGGCTAAGCAAGGAGATCGAGGATCATGCAGCTAAACTTACTCAACAAAACTGGGATGACATATGCAACCAAATGGATCGCAATATGGGAGTCTCTAAGACTTTGCACTTGCTCCGTCATCTACTTGACCCTACAGGTAGCAGAACCACCCAGAGGCAGAACCTGCAGAAGCTTGTGCATGAGTATGCAGGCCCACCAGAGGACATTTTCCTTGAACTTAAAGATAGATATATTGGAAATGCTCCTATCCAAGCCTTCCCAGATTATGCTGGTCCGGAAAACACGCAGCTCGACTCCCCCATTACTGTGGATGAGGTTAGGGCAGAGATTGCCAGGCTAAACTGCAAATCCGCCACTGGCCCCGATGCAGTATCCAACAAGATCCTCCGCAACCTGGATGAAGTGTCGCTACAATCACTAACTGAGTATATGCAGAAATGTTGGTCGGAGGGCTCCATCCCACAAATATGGAAAACGGCAGAGATCATTCTCATCCCAAAGCCAGGGAAGGCACTCAGCCTTGAGAACCTCAGGCCGATTTCGCTCACGTCTTGTGTAGGTAAGCTCAAGGAGCACGTAGTTCATACCCGCCTCAACCGGTTTATGGAGGAGAAGGAGCTGTACCCTCCAACCATGATTGGATTTCGACCAAAGCTTTCTACGCAGGATGTAATGCTTCAGCTCAAGCATCAGATTATTGAGGCAAAAACGCGGGACACCAGAATAATTCTTGGACTTGACCTGGAAAAGGCCTTTGACAATGTCAGACATGATGCGATCTTGGAGAACCTTCATGAACTCGGGGTGGGAGCCCGCACCTTCAACTATATCCGCGACTTTCTTTCAGGTAGAAAGGCGCATTTTCAAGTAGGAGGTCTCCACTCGCATGACTTTCCCCTCGGCAACAAGGGCACCCCGCAGGGATCGGTCCTATCACCATTTCTCTTCAACGTTGCAATGTTGAAACTTCCACACCTATTAGCGCAGGTTCCGCAACTCCACCACAGCCTCTATGCTGACGATATCACCTTGTGGACCGCCGAGGGCAATGATGCCGAAATCGAGGAGAGACTACAGCATGCAATAGATATCGTGGGGCACTATGTAGACCCTAGGGGGCTGCGGTGCTCTCCAGCCAAATCTGAATTTCTCATATTCCGGAACATCAGATCCCTTGCGCAAACCCCACCGGCCATCGAACTCAGTATTCGCGGAGTCCCCATTCCTCGAGTACCCAAAATTAAAATCTTGGGCCTAATTCTACAAGAACACGGCTTCAATGGTGACGTAATTCGGAAACTTCAGGGAACCTCGCAGCAAATTATGCGACTCATTCGCCGCATTAGTAATCGCCACTCGGGCTTGAAGGAAAGCAATACTCTCCGTTTAGTACAAGCCTTTGCGATAAGCCGCATAGCTTACGTATGCCCTTACCTACATCTCAAGTCAGCTGAAAAAGAAAAAGTGGAGGCCATAATCAGAAAATGCGTCAAACAGGCAGTTGGGCTACCCATGCACACAGCGACTGAGAAAGTGTTAGGTCTCGGTCTTCATAACACCCTAAGCGAGATTATTGAAGCGGAAACCGTCTCGCAGTACGAACGACTATCCGCCACACCAACTGACAGACACATTCTGTCCACACTAGGCATAACATACGAACGACAAGGCGGACCCACAACTGACCTTCCCAAACATATACTCCAGCTTCTGGTCATTCCTCCACTACCTCGGAACATGCACCCAGATTTCCACGCTGAACGTCGTACAGAGAGAGCCAAATCATTAGGCAAACGCTTTCTTAATAATACATCTGTGGTATATATGTAGATGCGGCAGATTCTTCGGCTGACAAGATGGTAGCTGTGGTCACCACGGAACGTGGTACACTCATAACTGGGGGCACTATACGCACTCAGCACACACATGTTGGAGAAGAAACAGCCATTGCTCTAGCCATTGTGGGATCCTCGGCAGAAACCATTGTCAGCGACTCAAAATTGGCTATACGTAACTACACGTTTGGAAGAATCTCCCCACAAGCAGCACGCATTCTGCTAAATTATCAGCCCACGCGGCGCATTCGCCTAATCTGGACGCCTGCTCATGCTTCCCTTGCTGGTAATGAGGCGGCTCATAACCTAGCTCGAGAACTGTCCCGCCGAGCTGGGTCGTGCAGCCCACCCGCCCTATACTCTGGCAAGGACAGGTTGTTTTCTTACAGAGAAATCCTGCAGCACTACAGGCTTGCAAGACTCAGATTCCCCCCAGCAGATAAAACGCTCTCCAAGCAACAGGCCAAAGCCTGGCGTAAACTTCAAACTAACACCTATCCAAATCCCCAATTGTGTAGCTTCTATTCGGAAGGACTCTACTCCAACAAATGCAAAAATTGTGATGCGAAAGCCGATCTAAATCATATGATCTGGAACTGCCCGCAGTCCCTACCCGCGAGTCACTTCATTACCGACTCTGCTCATTGGGAGGCTCTATTGCTAAGCCCCGACCCGGGGATACAGATCAAGCTCCTCCAGCTGGCTGAAGACGCCGCCGCTGCCCAAGGGATAGCGGCCGCCGTTTAAGCGGGGGGCGACTTCGTGTCGCCCCTCTATATCCGCTGGAAATAGTTTCACAACCAACCAGTTCGTATTCCTAAACATGAAGATTTTTACAATGCCTGATAAATTTGTGCTTTTAAAGACGAACGTGATATCTTTTCCGGCTAGAAAGAACTGGACGTCTGGAGGTTCTAATAAATAATGAAAAGGCACGCGATGTTTTGTCATTTCCTTGGGCAATCAAGTACGTTATATCCTAGCCTTCCGAAAAGATAGATGAAAGTGGATGAAATTTAACGATAGACACTCAGAAAGACGATAAGGGGACATAAGGAAGGGTGTGGCTTTATTACCGAAAGAAAAAGGCGGCACTGTATCAGCGCCTGCTTGTAGAATTGTTTTCGAAAACCATACCTGTTTTTATTTTGTGCTCTGTTTGATTTCTCATTTCGAGGACTTTACTTCCTTGCTGCCGTTTACATAACGCTTTGACGTGAGACAGAAATTATATCAGGAGCTCTGAACATTGTTTTTTTTTTCCTTCCGTAGGGGGCGTGACGGGCACCCAACGCGTGGATATCTGTCGCGCTTCCGCAATCTACCTCTCTGTGAAATATGAGCAAGGGAACGTTAGAAAAATAAGCGCTTGAATCAATAAATATGGTCACTCCGCGGTTAGGACGCTAAGAATATCAATTTCATTTTAATAGGTTGGCATTAGAAGGATCACTGCAAGCGGAAATGGCGAGCGCCACCTGTAAGTTGCGAGTGGCAGGTGACCTCCTTGCCAAGGTGGTGAGGGGGCAACCTGCCCACCGGGCTAAAGACGAACGATTAGTACACAGCCTATACGCACTTAGACACCACCTCAGATATAGCGAACCTTAGTATGCGCCCTCGGATACAACGACCTTTCGTGCGTTACCTGAGATATAACGAACATTAATGTGTGAACTTCAGATATAACGAACAGTAGTATGCCACTTCGGATACAACGAACATTACTGTGTTAACCTCAGATATAAGTAGTATACCACCTCGGATATAACGAACATTACTGTGTTAACCTCAGATATAAGTAGTATGCCACCTCGGATATAACGAACATAAGTGTGCGAACCTCGGATATAACGAACGTTTGGCTGCTATCAAGCGATCCACCGAGGATCGCCTCAGAGTTTTATTCAGAGTGCAAGTTTAATGTGTTTGAAGACTAAAATCTTGAAATGCGCACTTTTTGCGCGCAGTTCCATCATTTAAAATTTTTCACCGTTACTAAACCGGCATAAGGCTCCTTGTTTTGGGGTTTTATTTTTGCTGACTTCAAGTGGGAGAAATCAGGCGGTTTTTTTTTAGTATAAGTAAAGTTCTTCAACAAAAAGTTTCCTAATGTGGGGTATTTCATGTCATTTTATGCACGAAAAGACAATTACTACAAGCTCTCGTGTTTCTGCGGGGCATAAAATGCTGTATTTTGTGCTCCCCTTCTTCATGCACTATATGGAAATGGTTGGTTGCACTAGGAACTTTATGAAATCAGTTATTTATTTGCTCTCATTTTTACAGTTATTTCGTCGCGTGTATTACGATATCCTGCGCACAATTTCGGCGTCCATGCAAGACCTACCTGTGTTTGTAGGATGCAGAACATTCAGTATCAACCATTCTAAACGCACAAGAGCCTTTAAGCAAGACGTCGTTAGCGTGGGTAGCGCTTGACACAATGAGGCCAATAGAACGTCTGTCTAGTACCCGTATTTTGGCCTCTCCCTTCTAAATCGATCCTCCAAGTATACCGCACCATGAATAACAAGCGTTAATTGGAACTTATAATCAACACCCACCGGAGTAATCAGAAGATATACACTAATTTACTGTGGTGTTGTCAGGTTCTTGTGCTGGAAAACTAGTCTACAGAAAACGCATTTAGAGTGAGAAGTCGGCTTTAAACCAGATTTTGAGATATCTGTTCGGGGTGCAAGAATCAGTTAAAAGGGCGTTTTAGCCGAAAGCGAAGGTCCCTAAATATACAGTAATGTCAATACAATACAATCTCATGCCGTTCTAAAGTTCTGCCACTATTAAGAGCATTGTTCTTGTTAAGCACTTCGCATCCATTCTTTTTTTAATCGTTCCGGGCGAAACCTTAATATACGCGGAGTAGACGTGTGCTTAATCGGGATTTGTTGACGCGTAAACACTTCCTTTATTTCCCCTTCGGCACCCCAGCCGTGACATACGCGGGCAAAAAGTTACGCGAATTTGCAGACTTGTGTCTGACGCTACACTCGCAAACTATACGACCAATAATCGCACTCCATGGAGGTTTCATAAGCTATTCCCTAAGTTATAGCGGGTGCTCCGACAACAGCAGCAGCGGTGCATAAAATATGGTATTCCCCGGAATTAGTCGCATGTAGTATATGCCCTCCCTTTTTTAGTGATTGTTTTCCGAATATGGCATTCCTTCGTCGATTGTTTCCAGATGCGAGCAAGATCAATAGCTACCTTTGCTCATATCCAGATTTTGCTGCAATATCCGCAGCGAAACTTTTGTTCGGGACTGATTGTCGGTGCGTGCACGTGCGTTGCCGTCAGGTCTGTGAGGTTACCGCTGTATCTGAGATTGGCAGGTCGGTCTCTAGCAAAGGGTTCGAAATTCACCTTGAGAAGTTCCAACCGCACATTGCCTCGCCCCAGGTCGCATAGAACGTCGTAGAAGATGAAGAAGAGTCAAGGCCAACTTGTGCCTTTACTGCGTTCAACAGAGCGCCGGAAATTCCGTATGCAGTATGGTACGATGGCGTGAGCCACACACCGGTGCAAGTGCCCCAAGACAGTGCTCACCGTTGCAAAATGTCAACATGCAATTGGCGAAATGGTTGCGGTGTAAGAAATGCGGAGTGTACTTTTGCATTTATTTATTTATTTATTTATTTATTTATTTATTTATTTATTTATTTATTTATTTATTTATTTATTTATTTATTTATTTATTGTACCCTCAGGGCCAAAGGCATTACAGAGGGGAGCGGGTTTAGGGGAAACAACAATGAAATAGAATACAGTGAAAATAGGTATTAAAAAGAAATTTCCTCCAGAATAAAACTAATAACAACGTCCAGAAAACGTAAATAGTATAGAAACAGTGTATACACTACAGTGAAACAGATAAAACACACACTCAACTTACTTCAGTATAAACAATATTAGCTACAGCGTTATGAAAGATTTTATTATCAGGAAGGGCTGCAATATCGGGAGGAACGCGGTTCCATTCCACAGATGTGCGGGGAAGATAAGACTGAAAAGAAGATTTGGTGTGGCATGTTGGGATGCCAACCTTGTGGCGGTGATCGATGTTGACGTGAAATGATGAAGATTAACCGCCAAATTGCTTTGACACGCATTTTTTTTTGAGGAATGAAGTCGAGCAAAGCTAGTTTCTTGTTTTTGTTTTTTCGTTTTGGCCTGACGACTGTATACTAATAGTAAACAAATTCATTTGAATAAGCAGGTGCAGCATGGGAAACAATGAGATAATAGAAGTGCGGGATCAGCGCATAGCCAATGTAAAGGCCCAGATGCCTAACGATATATTCAGCGTGGTCTCGTGATAGCCTCCGGTTTATAGCGGTGGGTTATGCCATTTGCAGCCGTCAGCTTTGCGCTGGCCGCGAGGGCCATGGCCACAGATAACAAAGTGCGAGCTTCACAGCGACAGTTTCGACCGACCAGTGAAGCACAGCTCGTAAAACAGAAGATAAATCAGTGAGGGAGAGAAGGAGGGAGGAGGGAGGGAAGCGAAAACAATTGCTCTGCGATAAACAGCACTGAATATTTTTTTTTCATGACGTACCGTGCAGTCTGCTCTTGAGAAACGGAAGAGCGAAAGTACCCAAGCAGCACAGGTAATCGGCCCAGTATTGCAACAGGATGGTCCCATCCTGGTCCTTTGTAGGGCCATCTTTGCCTATACAGTTCCAATGTTGGGCCAATTACTGGTGCTGCTTGGGTATTCCTTATTGTCTCTGGAGGTATGGCCGCACAGTACAGGGTATGAGCTTGGGTAAAGTAGAGACCTTTAGAATATAGACCTCTTTCACCCCGCGATGTCACGAAGAGACGGTGGCGCTGATGTCAGTAGCGACTTTCGCACGGTATACGCAAAACAGGTTCCGCCTGCCCGTGCTAAGGCGCCCGTGTGCTGTGCGATGTCAGTGCACGTTAAAGATCCCCAGGTGGTCGAAATTATTCCGGAGCCCTCCACTACGGCACCTCTTCTTCCTTTCTTCTTTCACTCCTTCCTTTATCCCTTCCCTTACGGCGCGGTTCAGGTGCTCAACGATATATGAGATAGATACTGCGCCATTTCCTTTCCCCAAAAACCAATTATTATTATTATTGCCCGTTATTATTGTCGTGCCTGCGCACTGCAGAAGCAGCACGTATTGACCACTTGCGTCACTGCTGGATTCGCGCAGTAGCATAAAAAGGGAAATTAAATTATCTCAGATATGTTTCCCTCAGATAAATGCCGCATCAGGAAATGGGCCGTGACAGTAAAGCGCGAAGTCTGGGTGTCGATTGGCGCTGCCAGTGTACTTCGTAGCAGGGAATCTGCTGCTTTCATTCACCTAACATCAGCATAGTGCGCTTAAAATTGGGAAACGAAAAAAAGCACATATGTAGCTGCATACGTATCGAATACATTGAGCCAGTGTGCACGGGGCACCGGTGGCTTCACTCGCCACCAAGGAATGTGTTCTTCTTTTGATAGCACATAATGTTTTAACGTGTGTAAAAGTTATACAAACGTGTAACGGCATGTTTCATGGTATTTGATATTCACTTCAAACTATTTCTAAGATGACCGACATATTTATTTGATTCGAGCAGAAAAAAATGTGGTCAGTTGTGTCTATCTTGCGCTGTCACGTTGGCATGCTTAGAATAGCGTACTTTAAGTGCGCTAAAAGCCACATGCTTTTTCGTTGCATCATGCATGTGTCATGAGCTGTTTCATGAGGTAGTACATGATCGCGAAGCCTGTCCAGAAAGAGGCAGCCACACGCGGACTCAGAGACATGAAGCGAGATTGAGAGGGGACGCGGCAATGAAAAGTGCTTTCGGTATTTATGCATGAGATATGTAACCAAATTTGGTGCAAATACGAAATTGATATGGTAATTTTGGTAATGTTTTTATTTCCAGCTATACCTGGTACAGTTCTTGGGTAATTATAACTAACATTTTCGACCCCTAGCTGTTGAATAATTAAGTAGAAAGTCCGCAATATTTTATGCCAGCATGTTCACAAAGCCCTGTTCTGTATGATGACGCCATTATTTCTTTTTTTAGAAGCTGAGTACTCATGCATGTGTAGTTAAATATAAACGTTTCTTACAAAAATAACTAACATACTACAGCACGTGTAGGAAAAAAAATCGAGATTTATTACACTCCTCAACGTCTCAGGAAGCGCTCGCGAAAAATAGAAGCATTCTATTTTCATTCGTTACGAAATTACGAAGGGGTGACCGATGCCAATCGCATAAAATGTGAAAGGTCAGAAAACGAACCTTCAAGTTTATTCCTTCGTTTATGACCTCTTGGCCTTAGCTCTAGTCAAAGAAATGCGGCACTGAAATCAACGAAACCTAGTTCTGATCTCTCTTTTTCGTAGTAATATTAAGATGGTGGTGCTCCGTCTTCGGAAACCCGCGGAATTCGCTACGTGCCGGGACCATCACAAGCGCAATTACCTCGCAATTTTCGACGAACACACATCCAAAAAGCGTAATTCTATAATTTCTACTTAATATTTTGTTATAATGTTGCGTCACATAAAGGAAGATCTCAGGGCTAGGAAATAAAATTTCAAAAGTTAAAAATTTTCACCAAATAGACCAGTTTAACAAGGGTGTAGTCGGCCTGGCTGCTGCGTGATCTTGCGCTAAAAACAGCGCTTGCGCGAGCCAGAGAAGATCGGGGACACGGTGCTGTCACCACTTTTCGCACTGCTCGACACGTGAATCATCAGACGGTGAGGGCACGTCTGCTCCGCCGAAACAATGCCAGCGCTTCCCCTCACTACTTTCCCGAAATAAAATCATTCCAGCTAATGCAGACGGTCAAACACTTACTTTTTTCGATGCCTAGCGTAGAACAACAGAAGAAACGCTTTCTGTTTACCACTAATCATATACGTCTACAATGCACAGTGGAAAACTATTTCTCTGAATGCGCCGCACGCGGCTAACGCGAGCTCGTGTACTTCGAGAAATTAAGTTAAAAGCATCAGCCATTGCTGTGATTCGCAGAAACTGAAAACACGAATACAAGCCTTGAAAACCAGCGCACAACACCTATCTGCGACCCCACTCCCTGGCCTCTTGCCTACCGCGAGCCCGCTAGCGACTGCAGCGTCACCTCGTTTGTTTGCAGACACGCAGGAGGTCTATAGGGTGACGCTATCGGCTAGGGCCATAGCGGAATAGCGATAGGACAGTGCACAGGCGCAGGACAGTAACGCCCCTTCCTCCGGTTATTGTCGTGCGTCAGTGCACTACCCCCCCCCCCCCCTCCCCGAACGCTATTCCCATATGCTCCGATAGCCCAGCAAGGTCGATAAGTCTACCTCCGCCTCTAATAAAGACGCATCGCCTTAAAGGTGCAGCCCTCAAAGGTGCAGCCCTGGAACGACTGGGCCAAATCGACCGTTCACCCTTTTTTTCCCCTCTAACGAACCGATTTTTTTTTAATCTTCACCTGCATTTCTACCTTGTTCGCTTTTGAACCAATACACAGACTGCTCGACGTCCCTGAATATTTTAGCGCAGAAGCGGCACTCTGTCTCCTGGCTGCGGCGTGACTACTCTGACGTTTCCTGCTCTGCAATTAAGCTTTCAGCAGCATAAGGATACTACAGAATTGATCTTAGCCCATAATAGGCCGAGAACCGCGGCCGGGTTCGAACCCGACCGCGGCGGCTGCGTTTTTATGGAGGAAAAACGCTAAGGCGCCCGTGTGCTGTGCGATGTCAGTGCACGTTAAAGATCACCATGTGGTGGAAATTATTCCGGAGCCCTCCACTACGGCACCTCTCTCTTCCTTTCTTCTTTCACTCCCTCCTTTACCCTTCCCTTACGGCGCGGTTCAGGTGTCCAACGATGTATGAGACAGATACTGCGCCATTTCCTTTCCCCCCAAAACCAATTAAAGCATAAGGATCCTTGCGCTCAGCTGCTCGAACGCGTCTTAGCGTGAACGTCTCTTGGATCCAGCATCGCGCTTGAGGTAGATTCACGCGCGCGGTGCGCATCGCAAAGGAACACTTTCTAAGATGCCCGGATGCGCCTCCATTATTATTGCCCCGTGGCAGCAGGTGACGGCCATTTCCCGCGGCGCTGTATGGTTCTCGTCGCCGACATTCACCTGCGTTTTTGCATATTTGGGAGAAACGTGCGAATGAAATCTCCGGGACGCAGAGATTCTGACTCATTTTAAAGGGTTTGTAAAGTAATGCAAACACCAATTCGAAGTTTTGAACGAAGGCCGTGAGAAGGCTACGTGCCTGCCGAGCAAACTTGCAAGCAGCGCTTGGTACGAAATCGACGAAGATAACTAGTTGAAGTCTGTATTGTTCGGTGCTTACGATCGATGACAAAAGTGACGAAGGGTGAACTGTTTTAGTATTAGATCCGTTTTTGATCGTTCCGTAATAACACTATATAGCGACTAAACCAGAAATGCCAACATGCGCCATGCGCCAGCCATGCGGGGAAAGATCTACTGCCGCTGGAGCCAAACCACCGGTGTAATGCCTCTCCGTGGCCAGCTTTCAGGACGCGAGTTGTAGCATTGGTTGCATGCGCAGTATTTCCACGAATGCGCGAACAATTTCTAAAAATTATAGAGTCAAAGCGAACCAGTGCGCTCTATTATGAAGACGACCGAGGCTTTCATTATCAATGGTGTCGACAGTGCGACGAAGGCCTTGGTGGGCGTTAAGTGTCATTCAGCAGTATGCCTTTACGCATCGCAGTGCTCTCTGCTCCTTCAAGAGGACGAGGTTACGGGAGAAGGAAAAGCACAGTAACTGTCTCTCTCTCTGAGTGGACACCTGAACCGCGTCTTGAAAAATAATAATAATAATTGTTTTTTTGGGAAAGGAAATGGCGCAGTATCTGGAACGCGGGTTTTTTTCCGCGACGGCAGTACACGATGCTTTTTCTTCTGTTATTTTTTAAATTGTTTATTTGTATTCTTTATTTTTATTTTTAATTATTTTTAATCTTTTTCTTTTTCTTCTGTTTTGTTTTTACTATTTGTTTTAGTTTTGGTGAAGTCATTTGACTGACAGGTGAGGCGGACGCTTCCTGCGAACGGACGCTTCAGGCTGACTCATGAGGCAAGTAAGGCTATCCTCTTAAAAGTAAGAAAAGAAGGAAGGAAAGAAGAAAAGAAAGAAAGAAAGGAAGAAAGGTAGGAAGAAAGGAAGAAAGAGAGAAAGAAAGAAAGGAAGGAAGAAAGAAAGAACGAACGAACGAAAGAAAGAAAGGGGAGATATGTCCACCCAGGCTCCACTTTTTCATGAGTGCACTTTTCAGTCTAATAATAATAATCCGTTTTTTTGGGGAAAGGAAATGGCGCAGTATCTGTCTCATATATCGCTGGACACCTGAACCGCTCCGTAAGGGAAGGGATAAAGGAGGGAGTGAAAGAGGAAAGGAAGAAGGTGCCGTAGTGGAGGGCTCCGGAATAATTTCGACCACCTGGGGATCTTTAACGTGCACTGACATCGCACAGCACACGGGCGCCTTAGCGTTTTTCCTCCATAAAAACGCAGCCGCCGCGGTCGGATTCGAACCCGGGAACTCCGGATCAGTAGCCGAGCCGCCCCGCCGCGGTGGCTCAGTGGTTAGGGCGCTCGACTACTGATCCGGAGTTCCCGCGTTCGAACCCGACCGCGGCGGCTGCGTTTTTATGGAGGAAAAACGCTAAGGCGCCCGTGTGCTGTGCGATGTCGTTAAAGATCCCCAGGTGGTCGAAATTATTCCGGAGCCCTCCTCTACGGCACCTTCTTCCTTTCCTCTTTCACTCCCTCCTTTATCCCTTCCCTTACGGAGCGGTTCAGGTGTCCAGCGATATACGAGACAGATACTGCGCCATTTCCTTTCCCCCCAAAACCAACTATTATTATTATTAGTCGAGCGCCCTAACCACTGAGCCACCGCGGCGGGTTCTTTTCAGACTGCTAACATCTTTTAAGTCATCTCACACGAGCGACTTAATTTTGAAATGCTAAATCAAGGCGGCAATGGAATAAGTAAGAATATGAGTGCATTATCATTGGGCGTAAAAGACCAGTAGACTAGACCAGTTGTAGAAAGTATGAACTAACTACCCACAACAGAATGCTTTTATAATACTCAAGCGAGCTAATGCAATGAGAAAGGTTGTTTAGGATCTGGGGATGCGCACGCACCTGGAAATTATAGAGGAATTCGAGCGACGAAAACAAAAAACGGTTTCATTGCCAGCAAATTTCGCAGCTGCAGGGCTTTTAATTGCTAACTATTACTTAATTGCTTCTTTAACATACACAGCTCAGCGCCCCCGCCTTCTTCTCCCGAAGCAATAATTTTTTCCAGTTCGTATTCCTAAACATGAAGATTTTTACAATCCCTGATAAATTTGTGCTTTTAAAGAAGAACGTGATATCTTTTCCGGCTAGAAAGAACTGGACGTCTGGAGGTTCTAATAAATAATGAAAAGGCACGCGATGTTTTGTCATTTCCTTGGGCAATCAAGTACATTATATCCTAGCCTTCCGAAAAGATAGATGAAAGTGGATGAAATTTAACGATAGACACTCAGAAAGACGATAAGGGGCCATAAGGAAGGGTGTGGCTTTATTACCGAAAGAAAAAGGCGGCACTGTATCAGCGCCTGCTTGTAGAATTGTTTTCGAAAACCATACCTGTTTTTATTTTGTGCTCTGTTTGATTTCTCATTTCGAGGACTTTACTTCCTTGCTGCCGTTTACATAACGCTTTGACGTGAGACAGAAATTATACCAGGAGCTCTGAACATTGTTTTTTTTTTCCTTCCGTAGGGGGCGTGACGAGCACCCAACGCGTGGATATCTGTCGCGCTTCCGCAATCTACCTCTCTGTGGAATATGAGCAAGGGAACGTTAGAAAAATAAGCGCTTGAATCGATAAATATGGTCACTCCGCGGTTAGGACGCTAAGAATATCAATTTCATTTTAATAGGTTGGCATTAGAAGGATTACTGCAAGCGGAAATGGCGAGCGCCATCTGTTAGTTGCGAGTGGCAGGTGACCTCCTTGCCAAGGTGGTGAGGGTGCAACCTGCCCACCGGGCTAAAGACGAACGATTACTATACAGCCTATACGCACTTAGACACCACCTCAGATATAGCGAACCTTAGTATGCGCCCTCGGATACAACGACCTTTCGTGCGTTACCTGAGATATAACGAACATTAATGTGTGAACTTCAGATATAACGAACAGTAGTATGCCACTTCGGATACAACGAACATTACTGTGTTAACCTCAGATATAAGTAGTATGCCACCTCGGATATAACGAACATTACTGTGTTAACCTCAGATATAAGTAGTATGCCACCTCGGATATAACGAACATAAGTGTGCGAACCTCGGATATAACGAACTTTGGCTGCTATCAAGCGATCCACCGAGGATCGCCTCAGAGTTTTATTCAGAGTGCAAGTTTAATGTGTTTGAAGACTAAAATCTTGAAATGCGCACTTCCTGCGCGCAGTACCATCATTTAAAATTTTTCACCGTTACTAAACCGGCATAGGGCTCCTTGTTTTGGGGTTTTATTTTTGCTGACTTCAAGTGGGAGAAATCAGGCGGTTTTTTAGTATAAGTAAAGTTCTTCAACAAAAAGTTTCCTAATGTGGGGTATTTCATGTCATTTTATGCACGAAAAGACAATTACTACAAGCTCTCGTGTTTCTGCGGGGCATAAAATGCTGTATTTTGTGCTCCCCTTCTTCATGCACTATATGGAAATGGTTGGTTGCACTAGGAACTTTATGAAATCAGTTATTTATTTGCTTTCATTTTTACAGTTATTTCGTCGCGTGTATTACGATATCCTGCGCACAATTTCGGCGTCCATGCAAGACCTACCTGTGTTTGTAGGATGCAGAACATTCAGTATCAACCATTCTAAACGCACAAGAGCCTTTTAGCAAGACGTCGTTAGCGTGGGTAGCGCTTGACACAATGAGGCCAATAGAACGTCTGTCTAGTACCCGTATTTTGGCCTCTCCCTTCTAAATCGATCCTCCAAGTATACCGCACCATGAATAACAAGCGTTAATTGGAACTTATAATCAACACCCACCGGAGTAATCAGAAGATATACACTAATTTACTGTGGTGTTGTCAGGTTCTTGTGCTGGAAAACTAGTCTACAGAAAACGCATTTACAGTGAGAAGTCGGCTTTAAACCAGATTTTGAGATATCTGTTCGGGGTGCAAGAATCAGTTAAAAGGGCGTTTTAGCCGAAAGCGAAGGTCCCTAAATATACAGTAATGTCAATACAATACAATCTCATGCCGTTCTAAAGTTCTGCCACTATTAAGAGCATTGTTCTTGTTAAGCACTTCGCATCCATTCTTTTTTTAATCGTTCCGGGCGAAACCTTAATATACGCGGAGTAGACGTGTGCTTAATCGGGATTTGTTGACGCGTAAACACTTCCTTTATTTCCCCTTCGGCACCCCAGCCGTGACATACGCGGGCAAAAAGTTACGCGAATTTGCAGACTTGTGTCTGACGCTACACTCGCAAACTATACGACCAATAATCGCACTCCATGGAGGTTTCATAAGCTATTCCCTAAGTTATAGCGGGTGCTCCGACAACAGCAGCAGCGGTGCATAAAATATGGTATTCCCCGGAATTAGTCGCATGTAGTATATGCCCTCCCTTTTTAGTGATTGTTTTCCGAATATGGCATTCCTTCGTCGATTGTTTCCAGATGCGAGCAAGATCAATAGCTACCTTTGCTCATATCCAGATTTTGCTGCAATATCCGCAGCGAAACTTTTGTTCGGGACTGATTGTCGGTGCGTGCACGTGCGTTGCCGTCAGGTCTGTGAGGTTACCGCTGTATCTGAGATTGGCAGGTCGGTCTCTAGCAAAGGGTTCGAAATTCACCTTGAGAAGTTCAAGCCGCACATTGCCCCTGGTCGCATAGAACGTCGTAGAAGATGAAGAAGAGTCAAGGCCAACTTGTGCCTTTACTCCGTTCAACAGAGCGCCGGAAATTCCGTATGCAGTATGATACGATGGCGTGAGCCACACACCGGTGCAAGTGCCCCAAGACAGTGCTCCCCGTTGCAAGATGTCAACATGCAATTTGCGAAATGGTTCCTGTGTAAGAAATGCGGAGTGTACTTTTGCATTTATTTATTTATTTATTGTACCCTCAGGGCCAAAGGCATTACACAGGGGAGCGGGTTTAGGGGAAACAACAATGAAATAGAATACAGTAAAAATAGGTATTAAAAAGAAATTTACTCCAGAATAAAACAAATAACAACGTCCAGAAAACGTAAATAGTATAGAAACAGTGTATACACTACAGTGAAACAGATAAAACACACAATCGACTTACTTCAGTATAAACAATATTAGCTACAGCGTTATGAAAGATTTTATTATCAGGAAGGGCTGCAATATCGGGGGGGAACGCGGTTCCATTCCACAGATGTGCGGGGAAGATAAGACTGAAAACAAGATTTGGTGTGGCATGTTGGGATGCCTACCTTGTGGCGGTGATCGATGTTGACGTGAAATGATGAAGATTAACCGCCAAATTGCTCTGACACACATTTTTTTTTTTTGAGGAATGAAGTCGAGCAAAGCTAGTTTCTTGTTTTTGTTTTCTCGTTTTGGCCTGACGACTGTATACTAATAGTAAACAAATTCATTTGAATAAGCAGGTGCAGCATGGGAAACAATGAGATAATAGAAATGCGGGATCAGCGCATAGCCAATGTAAAGGCCCAGATGGCTAACGATATATTCAGCGTGGTCTCGTGATAGCCTCCGGTTTATAGCGGTGGGTTATGCCATTTGCAGCCGTCAGCTTTGCGCTGGCCGCGAGGGCCATGGCCACAGATAACAAAGTGCGAGCTTCACAGCGACAGTTTCGACCGACCAGTGAAGCACAGCTCGTAAAAGAGAAGATAAATCAGTGAGGGAGAGAAGGAGGGAGGAGGGAGGGAAGGGAAAACAATTGCTCTGCGATAAACAGCACTGAATATTTTTTTTTCATGATGTACCGTTCAGTCTGCTCTTGAGAAACGGAAGAGCGAAAGTACCCAAGCAGCACAGGTAATCGGCCCAGTATTGCAACAGGATGGTCCCATCCTGGTCCTTTGTAGGGCCAACTTTGCCTATACAGTTCCAATGTTGGGCCAATTACTGGTGCTGCTTGGGTATTCCTTATTGTCTCTGGAGGTATGGCGGCGCAGTACAGGGGATGAGCTTGGGTAAAGTAGAGACCTTTAGAATATAGACCTCTTTCACCCCGCGACGTCACGAAGAGACGGTGGCGCTGATGTCAGTAGCGACTTTCGCACGGTATACGCAAAACAGGTTCCGCCTGCCCGTGCTAAGGCGCCCGTGTGCTGTGCGATGTCAGTGCACGTTAAAGATCCCCAGGTGGTCGAAATTATTCCGGAGCCCTCCACTACGGCACCTCTTCTTCCTTTCCTCTTTCACTCCTTCCTTTATCCCTTTCCTTACGGCGCGGTTCAGGTGCTCAACGATATATGAGACAGATACTGCGCCATTTCCTTTCCCCAAAAACCAATTCTTAATATTATTGCCCGTTATTATTGTCATGCCTGCGCACTGCAGAAGCAGCACGTATTGACCACTTGCGTCACTGCTGGATTCGCACAGTAGCATAAAAAGGGAAATTAAATTATCCCAGATATGTTTCCCTCAGATAAATGCCGCATCAGGAAATGGGCCGTGACAGTAAAGCGCGAAGTCTGGGTGTCGATCGGCGCTGCCAGTGTACTTCGTAGCAGGGAATCTGCTGCTTTCATTTACCTGAACATCAGCATAGTACGCTTAAAATTGCGAAACGAAAAAAAGCACATATGTAGCTGCATACGTATCTATCACATTGAGCCAGTGTGCACGGGGCTCCGGCAGCTTCCCTCGCCACCAAGGAATGTGTTCTGTTTTTGATAGCACATAATGTTTTAACGTGTGTAAAAGTTATACAAACGTGTAACGGCACGTTTCATGGCATTTTATATTCACTTCAAACTATTTCTAATATAACCGACATATTTATCTGATTCGAGCAGAAAAAAATGTGGTAAGTTGTGTCTATCTTGCGCTGTCACGTTGGCATGCTTAGAATAGCGTACTTTAAGTGCGCTAAAAGCCACATGCTTTTTCGTTGCATCATGCATGTGTCATAAGCTGTTTCATGAGGTAGTACATGATCGCGAAGCCTGTCTAGAAAGAGGCAGCCGCAGGCAGACTCACAGACATGCAGCGAGATTGAGAGGGGACGCGGCAATGAAGTGTTTTCGGTATTTATGCATGAGATATGTAACCAAATTTGGTGCAAATACGAAATTGATATGGTAATTTTGGTAATGTTTTTATTTCCAGCTATACCAGGTACAGTTTTGGGTAATTATAATTAACATTTTCGACACCTAGATGTTGAATAATTAAGTATAAAGTGCGCAATATTTTATGCCAGCATGTTCACAAAGCCCTGTTCTGTATGATGACGGCATTCGTTCTTTTTTTAGAAGCTGAGTACTCATACATGTGTAGTTATATGTAAACGTTTCTTACAAAAATAACTGACATACTACAGCACGTGTAGGAAAAAAAATCGAGATTTATTACACTCTTCAACGTCTCAGGAAGCGCTCGCGAAAAATAGAAGCGTTCTATTTTCATTCGTTACGAAATTACGAAGGGGTGAGTGATGCCCATCGCATAAAATGTGAAAGGTTTGAAAACGAGCCTTCAAGTTTATTCCCTCGTTTATGGCCTCTTGGCCTTAGCTCTAGTCAAAGAAATGCGGCACTGAAATCAACGAAACCTAGCTCTGATCTCTCTTCTTCATAGTAATATTAAGATGGTGGTGCTCCGTCTTCGGAAACCCACGGAATTCGCTTCGTGCCGGGACCATCACAAGCGCAATTACCTCGCAATTTTCGTCGAACACACATCCAAAAAAGCGTAATTCTATATTTTCTACTTAATATTTTGTTATAATGTTGCGTCACATAAAGGAAGATCTCGGGGCTAGGAAATAAAATTTCAAAAGTTAAAAATTTTCACCAAATAGACCAGTTTAACAAGGGTGTAGTCGGCCTGGCTGCTGCGTGATCTTGCGCTAAAAACAGCGCTTGCGCGAGCCAGAGAAGATCGGGGACACGGTGCTGTCACCACTTTTCGCACTGCTCGACACGTGAATCATCAGACGGTGAGGGCACATCTGCTCCGCCGAAACAACGCCAGCGCTTCCCCTCACTACTGTCCCGAAATAAAATCATTCCAGCTAATGCAGAGGGTCAAACAATTAATATTTTGTTCGATGTCTAGCGTAGAACAGAAGAAACGCTTTCTGTTTACCACTAATCATATGCGTATACAATGCACAATGGCAAACTATTTCTCTGAATGCGCCGCACGCGGCCAACGCGAGCTCGTATACTTCGAGAAATTAAGTTAAAAGCATCAACCATTGCTGTGATTCGCAGGAACTGAAAACGCGCCTACAAGCCTTGAAAACCAGCGCACAACACCTCTCTGCGACCCCACCCCCTGGCCTCTTGCCTACCACGAGCCCGCTAGCGACTGCACCGTCACCTCGTTTGTTTGCAGACATGCAGGAGGTCTATAGGGTGACCCTATCGGCTAGGGCCATAGCGGAATAGCGGGAGGTCAGTGCACAGGCGCAGGACAGTAACGCCCCTTCCTCCGGTTATTGTCCTGCGTGTGTGCACTGCCCCCCCCCCCCCCCTCCCTGAACGCTATTTCCATATGCTCCTGATAGCGTCACCCTATTCTTAATGTACCTACCAGCAATAGCTTGCCGCATGAGACACGCGTGTAATCTCTCCTTTTTCTGTTTTTTCCCCTCTGCTCCCTCCTCTTCCGGCGCTCGGCAGATAATGGCCTACCTGGCGCTGCTTGATAGACACGTGGACTTTCGTATGGAAATCAAATCAGATCAAATCATTTCCATCTTCTTAGCGCCCTTTTGCAATTACTACTACAACGCGCGGCTCAGGAACCCGTGCCCGCGGCTTGCGTTGTTTAAGCGTGCACGTGACATATAACCGATAACGCTGGCTACCAGCTCCGCTTTCCGTGTTAGTACTGTACAATTCTGCGTTTATATCTCGATCACTGACGTATAGACATGTACGACAGCACTCTGGCCAAGAGGTGGTCGACTAAATGCTTGTCGCGTAGGATATTAGGAGCGTTTCGTTACTCCCTGGCGCCGCACATTTTTAACGGAACAGTAGAAGTTATGGCCGGAGCACGGACACTCACTTTTGCTTCCGCTATCCGTATGAAAGCGTCGGTTGTTCCAACTGTTGATTCCTGCAACAGCGGCAAGGAAAATAGTGCCGCACAATGGCGGCGGTGTGTTCTAAAGGATCCGGATTTTACTAAGAACCTTTGCCAAACAATAACACAAAAATCCATCTTGCAGTTGTGGTCGAGTCTTAGGAAGGTGAACCCAGAGCTGTAGAAGTTGCTCGGTAGACACGATCACGAGGATGGAAGTCGAAGGACGGGGCCGGCAGTTTTATTAAAGTAAGTTCTTTTTTAATTTCTGGTTATTTTTCTGGACCGACGTGTACCGGTTTGATTGGAGTTTTAACGGCCACTTGTTACAAGGAAATCGAGGCCGCTACCAGCCAGCGCCGCTAAGCTGAGCGGCTTATCACGTTCAACGCTGCAGCCACTCGGTCATTTTCTTTCTTTCTTACGTCACGGATGACGTCAACGGGCTATTTTAGTGCGTCAGCACTAGATGCCTCGCTAGCGCAAAGGCCGTCCTGTCTGTGGAAAAAACCACCACCTGTCACCCACCACAGTTGGCGCGTGGAATGTGCTAGCAGAAGATGGATCACTAGCGAAAAAGTCGTCATGTGTCAAGGTGAGGCCTGTATCATGGTGGTGTCATGGTGAGGGAGGAAAACCGGTTTCGCAGCAGCTGCAGCCAAGTGAAAAGGCAGAAACCACGTCACGCCAGCTGCCGCTTCACTGTCTGTAAAACCGTCACAAGTAACCTAGGCCAAGGGTCCATACATAAACCTAGGCCAAGGGTCCATACATATTGTGCTAGCACACCTAAGTTGCATTCAGTATAACGAACTAAATCGGGGGTTAATTATTTCGATGCCCAAAGTCATGCGCCACGTGGTGGCAGCCAAGGGAACTAGAAGCGTTAGGCCCGAATTCTTGGCTATGAGGAAAAGGAACTCCTTGACTATTCGCGGTATGCCAAGAAACCATGACAAGTATACCGCACATTCTCGAGAACAGCCATTTTCCTAGGCCCACCGGTATAACACTGCTATTGGTCACCAGTTGAGAGCGAAGGTTTTTGGTTAGGACATACGACGCCGTTTACGGCAGTTAAAACTCCGTTCACAGCTAACCCTTCAGACATGGAGCGATGACAGCTTTCCTCTTTCGGCGTCCAGCAGGACAGCGGACCTTTTAGTCGAATAAATATCGAAAAGATGCAGGAAAAGTTCAGTAATTACCTCCTCCTCGGTAATTACCGTGAGAAATTTTCTAACGCGCTGATCTCACCCGCCGGCGCTGAAACCCACACCCAAGTAAACTCGGCCGCTTTCTGCTCGACCGAGCAGCTACTATATGAAACACTACCTCCCACGCTGCAGCTGCGAACTTTTACGGCGGCCGGCAAATGGTGCGTACCGAATTACGGGGCCGCGTGAGGTTCCACTTAGCGGTAGCGCTCCGCCGGACTATGCCATCGGGCACCACAAAAGAAGAAACACTAAAAAACAACAACGACAACAGCGAGGCTGAGGATTTCGAGCTCTTCGCCGTACAGCGCCGGAGCGGGTATACGGCGATGAAGTCCCTCTTTACGATCGGATCGATCGAGCAGCCAAGATGGGCCCCCGCGGTTTCCGCCTTCGTTTGTCGCGTCACCTCGCCGCGACGTCTTCCCGCGTCTTTTCCTTCTTACTTCCCGCGGCTGCCTTGCCGCGACTTCTTTATAATACGACGCACCATCAGTGGCCTGCTCAGCGGCGATCGACCGGCCCATTATGGCCAGCGCGGTGCAAATAAGTGTGCACGCGGAGGCGACCAGTCGTGTACAGAGTGGCGATAAGCCCGGGGAGAGAGCGGCGTCGATTGTCAGGCCCCTTTGTGGTGACACGACCAGGCCTGAGTGAGAAGAAAACGTGAGGATAAGGGACCCAAGGAGACGATGTTTCTAAACAAACAAACAATGAAGAAACTGTGGGACTTGAATACCCTTCCTCACAAGATTCCTTTAGAGTCGATAGTGTACAGATAATCTATTGATATTTTTGTAAGGACGGGACGGGCCGCTTTGAGACTGGCGCCCGCGCACAGAGAGAAAGCAGTTTAGACAACAACTGTTTGTTAGACGCCTGGCAAAGAATTGGCACGTAGAAGCAAACAGCGATTGTCAGGCAACGATCAAGTGAGTTCGAAACCGGCCGCCTGTATCAATGAACAGTTGTCACGTTAGGCCACATTCTCACAGCCGGCCTCCTCTACGGCGCGGCGGCGACGGAGGCGAAAACCGCGGCAGCAACGCAGTGGCGCGGTGTTCTAATCAAAAGAGGCGCCGGACACCGGCAAACCACTTTGGGCGGGCACTCGCTGCTCTCACGTGACTCTACGTCAGTGTTCTTTTGTTTATTTCCTCTCCCGCGTGAAAAAAAAAGCGCAGATGCGTGGTGGGCGGTGGACTCCGAAGAACATTCTGGTGAAAGTCGTCGTCTGCTTGGCGCGTTGGTTTGTTTGCCCCTTATCGTAGAAACAACGACGCGGTCCTGCGAGCTCTGGCAAAAGTTTGGAGTTAGTTTCAATAACTATGCGCAACTCCACAGCTTGCTGCAAAACACCACGCGTACGGCTAAAACTGATGGATACGAATATAGCAAGCTGTTATGAAAGCGGTACAAAAATCCGTCGGCTGCGGGCGCGAGGGAGGAGACGGAGCAAGCGAAAAACCGGTTGTGAGAATAGGCACTTTTAGTTGGAGGTACGCAGTGAGATTGCGCACGCAACGACACTGCGGGTAACAAAGGCGCATGCGCAGGACGCAACGTACCTAGCCGCAGGTTGCGGACGCCCGCTCGCTATAAAGCATAGCGTAGCGTACGCAACGTGGGACGCTACGTGCTGCGTAGACAACATGGCGGCGCCCAGCTCACCTGCTTCGGAATCAATGCATGTCGCCGCTGGATGCTCTTACTCCATAGCTCGTTCAAATGGTAGCGGCTCGCTTTTATTTCGCCTTCTCTTGCCCACACGTGCCAGTATAAGCGATAACTAGTCTCGGTTTTTTAGACAATTTGGCGATTTTCAAGCTTCTACGCCTAATTAAATGCGGTGTGTTTTCCTCGTAGCAATACACCTGGCGAAGCAGTTTTCTAGCTTTTAGTAAGTTCTTACATTTCCTTCAGTTTGCAGTTTTTTTTTTCTTGGGGCAGAAAAAAGATCGCAATGCACTCACCCTAGTTATCAGTAATCACGGTAGAAAATTCCTTTAACCGAGCGCTGACGTGCTTTGACGTCTTGTCACTAGATGGCTCTACTGTTTACGCGTGCGCGTGAGGGACGCTACGGCACGGTAAACTATAAGTGTCGTGTTAACACTATTCACAACGTACGCAATGCAGTGAGAGATGATACGCAAGGTTACTGCGTACGCCCCAACTAAAATTGTCTAATATGGCCTTATAGGCTCCGTGCGCTGCATTTTGGCGCGCGCCAGTGGCGCCACCTGGTTAACAGCGGTGGCGAAAGGCGTACGCAGCCAACGCAGCTCTCTGGTTCAGTTTGCAGTGAGTGAGGCGAGCAGTGAGGTGTTTCGTCCGAAGGCGAAAACAAACTTGGATAATTATGGGTGCTCGACCTACTGCAGTGTTTACGAATGTCATAACAGATATGAAAAACACTGCAGTCAAGGCACCGAATATGTTTTAACGCTTTCGTTGGACATCGTGCATGCTCGCTCATGCACAGAGGGCCTGCTGGAAATGACTGCACTGAGGAATTAAATTCATGAGTGTGAACTGGGAAAGGGTTTACAATGACTGGGGTGTTTTGAACGTGCCGTCATTGGTAAATTTGCTTTATGTTTTTGTGTAGAGGGAAGGAATGCGCTCAGTCAGTCACAGGAAATGGTCTACGGGGAAGTTCTTGTAGCTAGAATCTGAAGGTTAAGTCTTCGTTTGTTATGCTCCTCTGTGGTTAAGCATGTCAATGTTGTTTCTAGCTTTTTTTTTCGTGCGTGTGTGTATGCTCTGGGAGCGACGTCGTACTTCTGAGAGTGCTTATGTCGTTTTTCCCATTGTTTCACGTAAGCTTTTGAGTATTTATTTGTATCATTTTATTTCCTACAGTGATTTAAAATTTTGTATCGTTATTTGTTGCCATTCTGAGATCTCAAATTTTGTTCTGGACGAATAAAAAGAATAATAGAGAGTGGTTCAAATTTCACTACTAGTATTTCTTGGACTTAACAACATCGCTAAACCCTCAATTTCTGGAATTAATCTTTTGATTTTAATAAGGTTAATCGTCCCAATGCAAGTGGCTCAAATTTCACTACTAGTATTTCTTGGACTTAACAACATCGCTAAACCCTCAATTTCTGGAATTAATCTTTTGATTTTAATAGGGTTAATCGTCCCAATGCAACTCAAACTATAAGCAGCGCCATAGTAGGAGGTTCCAGATAATTTCAACCACTTGGGGTTCTTTATTGTGCACTGACATCGCGCAGTACGAGGGCCTCTAGAATTTTGCCTTCATCGAAATGCGACCGCCGCAACCAGGATCGAGCCCGAGTCATTTGGGTCAGCAGCTGATCACCATAACCACTGAGCCACCGCGGCGGCCTTTCTAGAGTTAAGTATTTACCGAAAGAAAAATGCGACCAAAATAATTCATGTCATTGGTGCCTTCATGAAATTCCTGAAATGAAAGTCCTCTAACTGTGGAAGATACTTAGCAAGAAACCCATCGTCTTTTTGTATGCTTAGAGCTATGCTTCTCTCAGGGAAATACACAAAGTAACGCAGTGTCGATCCCGCAGGATGTACAGCACTATCATCTGATATATATGTGTAGTAAGTTCGCGTTTTTCGCAATTATAGGCCGACCATTCACATAGTGGATGTCATAGTAGATGTAAATTACACAGCTGATTTCATTATCTGAGTCGGAGACTTTTTTCTCAAACTTTACAGTTAATTAATCTCAATAAGCTCAACTGCGCTGCCGGATATTGCAGTGCCGTCGGGACTGCAACACAATCATGGTTGCTCGGAATCGATGGTCAGCCCAACCTGAAAGCAGTTGAAACTAAATGTAGCAGCGGTGGCGTCAAGGCTTTCGATGCGTTGAAATCCGCAGAGAAGCAGGCGTTGACTTAGAATTGCATCGCGGTCAGAGCGCGTCTGCTATGCGGCCGGGATGACGCGAACGCATCGGGCATGGAGGAAGCTAGGAGCCGGGCCACCACAGCCAGTCTCGAGGGGGGTGCGCGCTCTCCCCTCGAGAGACCGGCCGTGACTGAGCTAGAGCACTGTAACTGAGCGTGCGGTTAACGCGGCAACTGTCAAGAGGCGGCGCTGGCGATGTGGTCGCTGCTGGCGCCACCATACCAGCGCACGGTGCTCATAGGGAGCGCTGCGATACCGGTGTTGCGGTCACAAATGGGCTTTTATTGACGCGGATCATATGCATGGCTTTACACTCCGAAAGAATTCCCGTCTTGATTAGCGGAAAACGCGCGGCTTCTTTTAACGTGTGCACTAAACATGTTGCCAGCTGCAGGCTTGCCGCTAGATTGTGGCCGCAACTGTAGAAGTTCTGCTTACCGTGTCCGAGTAAGCTATTGCGCAGTGCGAACTGATGTGGGTAAAATATGCTAAAAAGGCAGGTGCGAGCTTTTTCTAATTTGGTATCATTATTTTTACTTCCATGCATCTGTTACTCTGCTCTAGGCAAGAAAGCGCCAGTCTATATATTCCGCTGCCGAGATTCTACTAAGTTCAGCTTGTACTGGCCTGCTTAGATCGGTATAGCGTACGGTACAAGAAAGTCAAAAGGTCCGCGTTCTTCAATTCTGCCGCTTTGCGAAAACATCTCGAATAAACGCGGGGCTATGCTGCTGCCGGAGGTGTTGGAGCATATATATAGCGCCATCTGTTCAGGACGGTGTAAATGCGAGACGTACAGATATTGTGCTCTTCTTGCGCAGAACAGAACGAGAACCTATTTGCTGTTAGTGATGTTCCATTCGCTGAATTTTCTTTATTTTTCAGGGAACTTGAGGAGAAAACTTTGGCCTAAGGACAATTTCTATAGCGTTTCATAGAATTTTATGAACCTATATTGTTTACCTTTTTTCCAATTTGACAGCGTTTTGAAGCTGTTGCAGAGAAAAAATGTGCCTAAAATAGAGAATTTTGGGTATAATTTAGGGAATTGTCGGCTAAGGCATGGGACATCACGGCTTCCTACTATACTGGGTGGCACTGTTTTGTCAAAACTGTGAGTTTTATTATTGATGTTTGTGACAGAGCAAAACTTTCGCAATTTGCAGCTTCATTACGGACTTCAGTACAGAATGGATCGCAGGATCAATATCATGTCAGGCGCCAGATTTGGTATATCAGTAGATTCTCCAATCCCTCCACACTGTAAAAAAAAATGCTCCGCAGTACAGAGGAACCCGCTGGTAATGCATTGCCGGAGTGTTTTCCGCAACATGAGGTACGGACTAAATGTCAGAAACAGAGACTCCGTATGACGACTGTCACATTCTTGGTAACGGAAAGTTACGCCATGCTATGCACGAGACCGAAATCGTTTTTTCACAACGAATGCTTATGTTTTGTTCTTATTGAAGTTTCCGCAATGTGTATGCATACGTCCTCCGTTCACTCGGAAGTCATTTCATCTAGAGCGGAAATTATCTGTATTGTAATTATGTACTTTCTGTAGTACATGAACATGCGTCTTCGTATAGCTTCTGCCCGCAATGTTCACTGCAGATATAGCCGTCCAGGTGCCGAAGAAATAAGTATTATGTACAAGGCTTTCCTTTACGCATATTATGTAGTGCATACGTACAAAGAATGCAGCTTAGAATGAAAGAGTGGTAAGTGTTTGGGTGAGTACAAGTACATACGTTTTATTTCATGGAAAACTACACACACTGTACATCTGCACATTGCTGTCGGATCCATCTGAAAATCATAAAAAAAATCCTCATTTAGTGGTCACACAACACCAAATATAAATTTCACAAATACATTTCAACCATCCGCTATTGAACAATCGGCTTTCGTAGAAGCTTTCAAAAGCCATTCACCGAGAACCAACCCGTTATAATTTATTGCCCAAAATTCATTTCTCATAACAGTGAACAGTAAAAACCACAGGTCCAGAAAGAAGCAGACAAAATGCGCTCTCCCGGGCGGCACTGTGCGCATGAAAGTCTTTACAGTTGCTTATCATTTTATGCAAATAGAAAGTAGCTCAGGATGGGGGCCAGATGCAATTCAATGCAGGTGCCTTTCTGTACATAGTACTAAATGCACAACTTAGCGAGCAAGGAACATTGGTAACATCTGAAAAAGGTGGGAGACGCTTGCCGAACTTATCGTCCATCCAATTTGTTATAGGCAAGACAAGACGAAGCGAAAGTCCCGCACTCAGTTTATATCCAGTTCCCGGGCATGCCCGTTGCGGCAGATTATGACGCTTTTATTATGACACAAACTTGGAATACGGCCCCAGGAAGCACACTTCCCCAAAACCGCATGTTTTCACTCATAGCTTCCATTATCTCAGCATGTGCAAGAAAATGTACTAATATCTGATGTCAGTGAAAATGCAGTCACACGTACTGGAACCAGCTCACTAAGGCATTCCAATATCTCTGCAGTGTGCCTCACAAGGAACGGATGCTCTGGTTTCAAAAAAGGGCTCTTGGCAGAAATTTAACCAAGGGCCGTTGCCATGTGAACCTTTTCAAAATGATGACCCAGAAAGACGAAGTGTCCTCGTGTCTGATGCAAAAGAAGAATGAAGGCATGAGTCTTTCTGCTTTTTGAACAGCTGTGATAAGTTTACTGGTACTGCTTGGTGCAGCTTCAGTCTCCTTCTTGGCATTTTGTGAAATAATTATATATCTGCGAAAGAGCTCGCTAGCAAACATTTTGGCACTAATGGAGAAGCAAAAAGACCCATGTCCTAGGCCTTTTTTTGTGACACTAAAGGAAGGCTTGCCTTTTAGAGTCATTGATTACGAAGAGGTCCATGTGGCAACAAACTTTGAGAGAATTCCTTCAAGGGCTCTTTGTTCTCATGAGGTGCCCTGTAGATATATCACAACACCTCAGTGAGCTGTTACCAGCCCTGTGAGTTCACTGTTACTTGACATCAATGGTATGTACTTTTCCTCGCCACATGCAGCAATGATGTATATGCCAAGAGAAAGCATAAAAGATTTCTCAGTGCAATTCCAGATTGCTTGCGGAGGAAAGCACAAGAGTGGCCATGCTCAGCTGTTACCTTTGCTTCTTGCTCGAGTTCTACAGTGGGTACTACGTAATGACAGGTGTCTGCATCAACTCATATTTAACACCCGTCCTGTGCGACCTCCATCTTGCACTACATGACAGGCAACTTTATAACACCCTTCATGCAAAGAGTGTCATTAGGGTCAGTGTGTTCTGTCAGTTTCCTGGTCCTAGGGTTTGTGCTGTGTTTTCTACTCTTAAATTATTTACTGCCTTCATTCTCCACTCCATGAAGCCTGAATGTGCTACACTGGGCTGCTCCACGCGTCGTGGAGCAGCCCAGTGGCCATTTTTTTTTCATACGTCGGAGGCACTCAGCTCGAAAGCCATGCTTACTATATTCAGCAGACAAGGGTACATGTGAGACACATCATTAATAACTAATTCTCACAGTGGTATCTGGTGCAAGAATATCTAAATACTACTCAATTTTTGCTTAAGTTTTCAGATACACTCTTAGATTAAAAACATAATTTGGCTACATTAGCATAAGCACAGCACCAAGGTACTCACCAGTTACCTGAAGCACTGTACGCAAGTTCTCGTGCCATCATGAATACAGCACACTGTCCACGTCTTCATAATGCCATGTCACTCCAGCACTTCGGAAGCAAAATTTTCCTTTAAAAAAAAGTAGTTTTGTTTATGTTAGACTGGTCATATTTAATTTTACTATATACTATGTACTTCTCATTGTACTGCCCCAGACTAAAAAATACCAATGATCACGCTTTGAATTATGTCATATGTGATCACCATTATGTGATCACCAATATGTTCTTAGAAATTCTGATTGAAATAAATCTGACAAAATATTATTTCAGAAAATGTGGCACAAGGAAGAAGGACGCTAGCTAGATAACCTGGACGAATGTTTTCAGTTGCATGCAGCCACCGGCACCATTGCACACAAAATGTACAATAAAGTGGGTTTTACCTTTCTGAATAGAATTTAATGCTGCAAACATTTAAGTAAAAAAATTTCAACCTTCCATTCCGCATAAAGGAAAGAAAATTCCTCTCGTTTTTTCACAAGCCTCTGCCAGTACACAATTAAGTGAATCTACTCTACAAGTACTTGAATCTATCAGCACGAGACAGGGACGAGAAAAGAAACAAAACAGGCACTGACTCACAACTGAAGTTTATTGAAGTGAACAGAGAGTATACAGAAAAGCCACACGCCACAAACTACACAATTACACATAAGCTACATCACAACATAAGTAAAAGATTGCCCTTAACATTCCTCTCATCTAGACAGTCCAACCCGCTGCATGTTAACGCTATGGGCAGCACACTCACACATTCGTCACCGAGTCATAAGATGTGTCTAGCCTCGATAATTTTCTGGTTAATCTGCTGTGAACGTAGTGCCAAAATGCGTGTTGCCAAAAGGAATGGCTAGCAGCCTTCACATCCCTTGTAATATGCAGATAAGTTACAACCCCTACCAATATCCAAATACCTCTCATGCTCCTGTAGTCTTACATTGATACACATTCCAGTTTCACCAACATAAACCCAACCACATGTGAATGGTATGCAATGCATGCAATGGTTGCAAGGCACATATATGTTGCCACGTTTCACTTGACACATGTGCTTTTCCCTAACGAAATTCACAAAATTATTAACAATTTTACAGATTGTAGACAACTTATTAGGGGCCGAACACACCATTTTTACGTCATACCTTATGGCCACAGTTTTCAAATTTTGCAACAATCTATGTATGTACAGTAACACAGTCAGTCTTTTGGCATCTCACTGGCTGGCCCCAGCCTGATCATGCCAGTCCCTGCGAAGGGGTTTCAGCTTTTAACATGCTAAAGGGAAGAATGGCACAGCATCAAGTAACGAGGAAAGCAGGACAGCACACCCACGCACAAGTGCCAACCCTGGAGCAGATACAAAATCCAAGAGCGCGTGCTTGACATTCAGCGTTGACAGTCAACGAAACGAGGAAACACGGATTTGAACGCTAAAGATTGAACGAGCCCGATCGTTGGCTCCCAACGCTGAATGTCAAGTACACGCTCTTAGATTCTGCATCCGCTCCAAGGATGGCACTTGTGCATGGGTGTGCTCTCCTGTTGTCCTCGTTACTTGATGCTGCGCCATTCTTATCTTTAGCATGTCAGACCAACTTGCCCAATCTTATATGCTCAGCTTTAACAATTTATCGCACGCTTCTGCAATAGCATGGTTGGGAAATCATGCTTTCATTAGCCTTAAAATCTTCTCTTGGAAACCAGTTGTCACGCTATAAAAGCATGGCTTCAATACCGAGCCTAGACTTGACGACGCAATGCTATTTTTCACTAGCTTAGAATCGTTCGACCAACAGTCAAGTAGCTGCTTAACACTCCTGGGTGAATATCGCTAGCACACATGGCGTGTGCAGAACATCAAGGTGAGGTTCAGAAACCGCAGCTCTTTTTGTTGGGACATTTTCTCCAAGGTAAACTTAAGACAAAGGCCTTGCTCCTTAAACAAGTTCACAATATGTACAGGTCCCACACTATCACAACCTTTGTAAAAGACCAGAAAATCATCGACATAGCGAAAGATTTCCCCCAGCCCATGCAATTTCTTGGCAATCATTCCTTCCACCCTGCTTAAGAGAATATTGCTTAGCACAGGGGCAACCTTCGAATCGATACATTTAGCAGACTTTTGAACATATGCCGCACTGCCATACTCCACAAACATGCTCTTCACTTCAAATAAAAGGAGGCAAGTGCCAAAAAAGACTTATGTTACACACCCGTTCCTAAACACGAGCTCATCGTTGTGCTCCGATATACACATTCATAAGCTTTTCACAAGATCTTCATACGGGATAGAATAAAATAGTTCTACATCGACACTAATCACAAGACAATCCACTGGATTGCCATTCTTAAGATACTCAACCACACTGCGAATTGAGTACAAGAAATGGATCTTCAAGATGCGAAGTAGACAGATGCTTTTGCAAATAACCAGAGATAATTTTGCATGAATCCTTTTCTGAAATTCATCTGAAGAGCATGTTATTGAATAGCATTTATTTGAAAGCATGTTTGTAGAGTAGCGCAGTGCGGTATGTGTTCTAAAGTCTCGAATATGTAGTGGTTCAAAGGTTGACCTTATGCTAAGCAATATTTTCTTGAGTAGGGTGGATAGAATAATTGTCCAGAATGTGCATGGACTGGGAGAAAAATCTTTTGCTATGTCGATGATTTTCTGGTCTTTTATAAAGGTTGTGATAGTTCGGGACCTGTACATCTTCTCAAGTTGTTTAAGGAGCAAGACCTTTATCTCAGGTTTACCTTGAAGCAAATGTCCCAAGAAAAAGAGCTGTGGTTTCTGGACCTTACCTTGATGTTCAGCACACTTCATGTGTGCTGGCGAGTGTTAAGCTGCTACCTGGCTACATGTCGACCATTCCAAGCTAGTGAAAGATAGCATTGCACTTTCTAGCGCGGGCTCAGAATTGATGAAATTATGCTTTCACAGCATGACGACTAGTTTCCAAGAGCAGATTTTAAGGTTAACGAATGCAGGATTTCCAAACCTTGTTACTGCAAGAGCATATGATAAATTGTTAAAGAAGCTGAGACAGTTTTGCGGTGACCGGCACAATCAGGCTGGGGCCAGCCAGCGAGATGCCAAAAGACCAGTTGTGTTACCGTATGTACATAAATTGTCGCACAATTTGAAAAATGTGGCCAGAAGGTATGATGTAAAAGTGGCTTTCTCGGCCCCTAATACGTTGTCTAAAGCATGTAAAATTTTAAGAATAATTCTGTGAATGTGGCTCGAGAAAAGTACACGTGTAGAGTGAAATGTATATGTACCTTGTAAAATGAATGTGGTATCAAATATTATTATCTTGTAGTCTGATTTACGTAGGTGCAACTGGAAGGTGTATGAATGTAAGACTACAGGAACACAAGAGGGTAGGGGCTTGTCTAGGTGGTTGGGGTAACTCTGCTGTACACTGCACGGGATGTGAAGTCTGCTAACCTATCCTTTTGGCAACACGCATTTTGGCAGTAAATTCAGAGATTAAATGGGAGATTATCGAGGCTAGACACATCTTATGACTCCGTGAAGAATGTGTGTTTTGTCTATCGTGTTAACACACAATGAGTTCGACTACCTCGATCAGGGAAATGTTGAGGGCGATTTTTGACTCATGCTGTCCTGTATGATTATCTGTAACTACATGGTTTATGGTATTGCTTGGGTTTTTATATATTCCCTGTTCACGCCAACAAACTTTAGTCGCGAGTCAGCACCTGTCTTGTCTCCTTTCTCATCCCTGTCTTTCGCGCTGGTGGATTCACCGCAATGGCTCACCTATGCAGAAATCCAAGGCATGACATTTTCCTCTTCACACTCGTGGTTCAGCGCATAATACGGCAAAGGCTTTTCAATTCCAAGGAAAGTTCATGGCTCCATTGAACACTGCCTCCTGCTTACAAGACACAGAGCAGCAATCATTGTAGATTCTACCTGTGACACAAAGAGCAAAGTTTTAGTTTGAGTGGACTAAACTAGGAAAGCAGCACAATATATCTATAGCCAAATAACTGAACTGAAAGAAATAGAGGGTAGTGTAATAGTGAACACACTGATATATTGCAAGTGAGATATATGCATAATATATTGCAATATCCAACACTGCTACCATTGCCTTAGCCAACTACTTCATAAATAACAATAAATGCAGTATCACAAAAATACTGATAACGTACTATTAGTGTTAATAGTAGCAATGCAGGTTCCATGAACAAAAAAGGGCCCAGTGCTGACTGTCGTTCCCACAGCAGCCTTGTGACCAATGGCCGGTGTAAAGGAAAGAGGAGGAATGACTGAAAAGAGAAAGAGCCAGGGGGAAGGAAAATAGGTATAGAAGGGCTTAGGATATCATAGGCAAATAAGGTTGTTTAGACAGTGAGCACAAAATAAACATTACCACACAAGTAAAGACATACAAGACCAAACATATATATCATTGTGCAGAGTGGCAAACTTGATGCCATTTAGCCCAAAATATGTTTTCAATAAAGTGATTATAATTATTAATAGAACAACTGACCGAGTGAAACCATAACAGGGATGAACAAAGAAGTTGTTAATATTCTGGCAGAAATTAAAAGAAGAAAATGGATCTGGCCAGGGCATACAATGCAGAGAATGAATCACCAATGGTATCTTAGGGCAACAGAATGAATTTGATGGATTTTAATGGCACAAGGGCATCTGTGGCCAAAGAGTGCCTTAGCACAAGTTAATTTCGTCTACTCAAGGTGAAATCAGAGACCCATTTCCCAAGCATTTGATTCCAGATAAGCTGAGCACCACGCCAGGAAACAGCTTGTGCATTGTATCGCAACAAAATGAATTTCACCCTAAGGAAAATATAGCAGGAGATAGCTGATTATAAGCTCACTAGATAAGATTAGGTGATCTCTGATAGTGTGGCATGTAGCTGGTGCAAGACACAGATAATTAAACTGGAAAAGGCCATTGTCCTGAGGTGAATGTAAACTAAGCAATGAGGATAATGAAATTTGCTACACAAGAGCTGTTAAGAATCAGCTCAAGTTCCATGCTTCAAGATGATGCAAGTTTGCTCAGTGAAAAAAAAATCATAAGTTCACCCAAGAATTGGTATCTTGGCAGTATCAGGCTGCAGGTGCAGATGAATTAATCCTGCCTCAGAGGAGAGCTACATAGGGCACAAAACATTTTTGGCCAGTCCTACACTGACAGCTGTTAATAAATATTTTAAAACTTTTTCATTGCACAAACAATAATACCGAGTTTGTGTTTGTCATGTGATTATGTTACTGAGGCTCTCCTAAAAATTCTAGCCAGAGCTAAAATACAAGCTGTCTCAACTAAGTTTTTATATCAACAATGAAAACATAAACACATGCAGATTATTCAAGTAGAAGTTTTATTCTTCATGACGTGCCCTACAAATTTTAAATTATACTGAAAAGTAATAGAGTGGAGTGCTTGTGCCAAAAATACTAAACCTCAACAACAAAGAGAACACAAGATAAAGGCAACAACATATTGCCCAAAATTTAAATGTTTGACAGAACAAATATGAAAAGAAAGCCTCTCCACAACTGGAACAAAACAGCGTGATACCGAGCACACATTTGAAAATTGCTTCATCCAAATCCCCAGTCTGGTGCTCCAGCACTCTTCAGCCAGCATGTCATGAAATGTACCATAGTTCTGGTAGCTGTAAAGAGTATACAGCTGATCCGGCATTTTGATATGTGAACAGTAACCCTCAATGACCACCAGGCTGAATACTTTCAAGAGGCTGTTCTAGTAACAAGACTGCAGTGAAACACTTAGCAAGTTATGCTGGCGTAATAATGCAAACCGTTAATCTGAGAGTTCGCTACCACGCAACTCTGTAGTAACTCCTAAAGTGTTGCAATCGAATGAAAAAAAGGACTGCCTATTATATAAACAAAATTCAAAAAGCTGCAATGCAAGGCCACGACAGAAGTGCTGCAATACAGCAATAGCGATACAATGTACACTTTAAGCAACACAATGAAACATGATCTTTTATCCTTAATTATCAGAATTTAAATATTTGTTTTCCTTGCTCTCTTGCAAAATTAAGTTTAGATCGTGAAAGCGCTCAAAAAGACAAGGATACAGAAAGAGATTTCCACACAGTGCGCTTACTTCCAGTGTCTTTTTGAGCACATCCACTATCTAAACATGGTAACCCAACTAGTCTAAACGCTGTCGTTATTCCAAAATTAAGCCTTTCACAAAGTGGGAGCCCCTTTCCCCATACAAGGTGCACCATAACTAATCCAACACTTTTTTCATGATATGTTTTCTCTGAGAATAAACACTGTTTGAAGATTTTGCAATAGTACTTGTCCTTTCGATTCTACGAATGTATCATGCAAGTGTTCAATGAAATGACCATCTGCCTATCTTGATCATTGCTCAAAATCAGGGTATAATGCACCATGAAGGGCAGGCTCTGCTTGATTTTTATGTTTTCCTAATGAAGCATGTACGTGCAACCCTTCTGCTGGCTTGTATGCAGCAGGTTTGTCTAGCTAGGCGAACTGTGGTTTTGCTATAAAGATGAAATGGTACTTTGGAAGTGAATGGTTTTCTAAAATGCATTTAACATACATACCGGGGCTTTAACAGTACCTGGTGTTAGCAACATCAGTGGGGGGACTGCAGGAGTGGCCTAGTGGTCCGAGCATCTGCCTCGCAAGCAGGAGGTGCGGAGTTCGATCCCCAGTGCCACCGGGTAACCAGCGGTGATACAATAAGCATTTCAATGGCCAGTTTAAAACTTGAAATAACCATGCTGCAATATATACAAAAAATGATTTGTGTGCTCTCTCTTACATGACATAGTTAATCATATCATAGTGTAGGTAGTACACAAAATGCATGTGTGGAACATATACATGCACTGTTTTTGTTCACATCTTACCTGCTATGTGCTGTTATGGCATGTTATGTGCTGGGAAAGCAACAGATGGTGAGCAATGTTGTGTTGCAGCCTTTCTTCTGGTGGAATTTGAATCATGTGAGGTGCAGCTGAAAGAAATTGTTTCATAAATAAGTATATTTCATGTAACACAACAAAAAGTGCACAGCCCCATCATGAGTTGTGGTTTAAACTAACAGCAAGCTTTTTACTACTCTATTTAACATATGATGCAAGTCAGTGATGCTGGAGGCACAAAACTAAATACTGTGAGGTAACAAGAGCTAATATGGACAATCATGCCTTTAAGAGATATTGTCAATATATATTTTCCTGAATGAGCAAAACTTATCCTTAGAAGCATTCAGAGGAAGATAATTTTGCTAAATGCCTTTTGCCAGAATAGGCCTTTTATGAACCAGTTGCAAATGAAAAGAATAACTTTAAGACCATGCTATGCATGCTCTAACGCCAAAGTAGTTGCATACAAGCAGTATACTATGCCCCTAGTTTTATGGTGGGCCTGTACTGCACAATTTTCATGCAAGGTAGTGGAAAGTATGTGCCATGAAACAGACCTCTGCTTGCTGAAACTGGCAAATAAGTACTGGGTTTTTAAGGCAGGAAAGAAGTTACATAGTTCCTTCTGCAGGTTTTGAACTTCAGGTTAGTTATTTGAAAAATATCAATCCCTGAACTGCAATGATTGAAGTTTTTAGCAAATAACATTTCCATTGTAACAGTGGAAACGCTCTTTTATTTTAGGAACGACTTTTCAAAAGCCTGCGTTTCATGGTGGCTGTCAAGTAGCCCTGATAAAGAGAAACCAGTCCCGACACACAACCAAGCCCCCGTAGCACATTTTCAACTATACCCTCATGATATAGCTTTAAAGTAAGTGTTAAGCAATACAAATACAAATCCCTTGATTTCCTTCATGATTTATCACTGGTGTATACATACAAAGATAACCGTACAAGGTGTGGAGTGTATGGTACAGAGAGAGTAGGCAGATGGTTTCTTGACACTCAAAAAGTGAACAAGGGAAGGAAAAATCTCAGGGTGCTTGCCGTTTCAACAAGACAACTTGTTTTCGTCTGGGGTCAACATATACAGAGGAAACTTAGAATCAAGTACAGGGTTGTCCACTCTTATTGCGAACACGCGAGCACATGGCTGTGCTCTTTGGGCCACTGTGTCTGACATTGCCACACATCGAAGTGTAACATGACACGAAGCACCACATCCAGGTGCATCTCCTCTTGCGCCATTTTGCAGCGATGAGTGGCTGCGCCGCACACAGTGGACCTCTAAAGAGTGCGGCCATGCGCTCACATGTTTGCACTAAATGTGGCCAGCTCTGTACATTCTGGAATTGGCATAATTATTTGAAAAGGCCTTGCACATGGTCAGAGGTTTCCCAACCCATAATTTCCCCCTCCTTTCCTGCTTTCTTTAATTTATCGTTATACTTTCACCTTACGCCCTGCACCTCCTGACATCACTTCTCGGAACCTTGGCTGCCATACTCCTCCCCCTTCTTTTTGCCTTTTCTCCGAACCTGCCCTCATTTTCTCTTTTTCCTTCAAATTATTTTGCCCCCCCCCCCCCTGGTATTTTATTCTGCCATGCTGCTTAATTCCTTTATCCTAGTTTTTCAGGAAAAGGCAGCCAGCCATACCAAGCCACCTGTTGCGGCTGGACATAAAGCCATTCAAGCCCACTATCCACACTCCATACCCCGAGATTCGTTTCTACTGAATTGGGCTTTTTTGTTTTCACAGTTTTGCAGGTCAACCGGTTAATCTTCTTTAGCAGCTATCATGCCTGGTCAAGGTTCACGCTCCCCATCGTAACGCCCTTCCCATATCGCACCCTCGTCCCACACAACAGGCCTTTCGCCTCGAAGTGAAAACCTTATTTAAACCCCACCAATGATGAACACTTTGCCAGACAAAGACAAGTCCTCTTGTCAAAACGTCGGCAAGCACCCTGAGGCTTTTCCCTTCCTTATTCAGTTTGTGAGATACCAGGGACAGGTGTTCAAGCAGCCATACCACACTAATACCCCTGTCACACGGGCACCGCAAAGGCCTTTGAGAATCATACCCAAAGGCGTAAGGAGTGCAGCTACCCGGTACAAATGTTGCGCCTTTGTCGCTAAGGGCCTTGGAGGCGAAGGCGCTCAACCGAGACCTTCGGAGCCCGAAGACGCGGCATTCGAGAAGCTGTGATCGCAGTACCATCCAAAGTCAAAAAGTGAAAGAAATAAAAAAAATAGATAAGCTAATAATGTTTGAAAACATTTTTTTTCAAATACGAAAGGTGTGTCTGGCTTTGGTTTTTGTACGGGTGTTTATGTTTTATGTTCAAATTTCAAGACAGTGAAAGTGTTGCGGCAACACCGAGCGCCCATGGTGGCCAAGGCAATACACGTACAAAACCTGCTCCTGCTGATGAGAGTAGCAGTTGCAGTACTTTTAAGGAAGCAATCAGAATAAAAAAATTGTCAAAGCTCAACGAATGAACAGAATACACCACTTTAATTTTAGAACACTCACTTCAGCCACCTCGAGTATAGCAGCGGGTGCTAAGCCTGAACGACTTTCACCTTTGGGCTGCACCGTGTAGCTGCATCGCTGCTCCTTTAAGCTTTCGCTCCTTTGGTGAAAAATGGTGCCTTTGCTGGAAAGGCCTTCGAGGAATGCCATGTGACAGGGGTATAAAGCACATTTTTTACTGACACGAAAGACTCAGTGCCTTTAGTTCTGACAACATTCTGAATCATGCTTTGGTGGCTTAGCATATCAAAATACTGGACATGACAAAATCAGCTAATTAGTGAGGGCTATTATTTGCTATAGGTAAAATTATACCATTCTCCTAAAATAATGAAAAGAAACCACCAGCACTGACATCAATGTACAATTTGGCTGTAACATACTGACATGACAATATAGTTACACGTAAATTCCCTTTTCGCACTTCAAAACTGCATGCATTATTTCTAGAAAGTGCGAGAACAGAAGCTCATACATAGTGCCAAAGAAAAGAGTGCATAATAGTACCACTTATGAGGTGTTTATCGGCAACTGCAATGAGCAAGGCTATGTTAATGGCAATCCAGTTATTATGTGTCTTACGAGCGCATGCACTTGGGAGGTGATAGCAGCTGTGGACGCAGCTGTCCATCGCAGTTTTGAGTCTGTCGAGATAACACATGGGGTAAGGTATTCCCTGTTTTGCTGCCGAAGGCAAAACCGTCAGCGAGTGGAGTTGCCTTGCTATTCACTGTCAATATCTACTGCTCAAAGTAAAGGAAACTAGGGCATAAAACATACAGCATTTCATATTATGCTTTGGCCAAATGCAGTGAGAATGAAACAGACTAGAGACTTGTCTTATGACGTTTGCACTCTTTACTTTGCACCAGAGGAAAATAAATTTATGTACAGTTGACCTACTGCTTGCCACAGTCCTAGAAGAAATGAATCCAGGTCTCAGAAATTCTACCGAGAGAATACTGATGCTGCATGTGCATTTCTCTGAACTGTTCTGAAATATGCAGAAGTTACCAATTTTTTTACTACCTGATTACATACTGTAATCTTTGCAATGAATATGAGGTTAACGGACTGGGAAAAAATGTCAGGAATGGTGCCTTTGGTACTGGGCACTTGGACAAACAAATGACCCACTGGGCGTCCCCAGGAGCTCTGCTACCAGGCACCCCTAGCAACAGTAGTCAATTTTCCAGATCCAAAGGAGCCATGCGAATGATTGCCGAAAAGTCAAGTTTAAGGACAGCAGATGCATGAACACAAAACAGTTTTCCAACTTTGTTTCAGTGTGATAAATGGTTTCAAATCTCTAGACTATATCTGGTAGTACACATATTATCAGAACACCATCTCCCGCTCAGAATCATCTCAAAACACATTCGACACGCAGTACCAACATGGACAGTTCGTGCTTAATTGAATCTAAAAGTTTACGCTGATCGACCAATATTACTCTAAATAGAGACAGAAAGCGCATGCACGTTGTACTGAGGTTATCGTGAACATAACATGCGACACGAGACGCAGGGTTACAATACAAACAAAAAACCGCTTTCAAAATTTGAGAACAAAAGGCTCACCTTCTCACAAGTTCGCCAAACCGGAGACGTTGCCGAGTGGCTACCGCCAAAGTCAGTCGCAATGCACAGAAACAATAAAAATGCAGTGCCGCTGACTTTCCTTGAGCAATTCCAGTCGATTGAACTTTCAACTGTTCGCACCGACTACCTCTGCAAGCATGTCTAAAGGTTAGCGACGCAGCCACGCCATTTGCAATTTACGGAGCTACACGGGAAATTCATAGCGCCATTCGCGTATTCGCGCTCAAGCTCACGTCGCTGATGTCGCAAAGGCACACAACGGCAAAAACATATAAGGTGTATTTAATTTTACGGTAGCTTTTTTAGCTGACAACCTGAATCGTTTGATATATTGTTTTTTCTTTTCGTTGCATGAACGTTTTTACCACAAGTGGCAGCGCAGCTTGGCCATGGCTAGCCATGGCGAAGTCGAAGCGCTAGCCGAGCCCGCAGTCGGAAACATGTGCGCAGTTAGCGCAGTGTGGAGTTGAATGAACAGGCGCTATGGAATGGGTTTTTGTTCTACCGTGTTCGCTGCGTGCGTCCTGCGCGTTGTGTGTCTTTAGTATGTGTGTGTGTATGTGTGTGGCCGGAACGCTGCATTGGAGTGTACATACAACAGCTCGCTGGCCCGTGCGGCATCGGTGCGTAGTAAAACGATCATGCAGAATGTGCGTTACAATGCCAGTGGCCCTGCACGAAAGAGGAGACTTGAAGCCGACGAAAAAGCTGCTCTCCCTCGTGGGACTCCAAGAATCTGGCGAGTAACAGTCGACGCGCGTTTCGGTGGATGATTCCGTTTACCACGTCAAAAAATTCAGCACTGGCCAACAGCAATGATGAACTGCTGCTGCATCATCACCTGTGTGATGTTTGTGACAAGCTTGTTGGATGTGAACGTGGCCATGAATGGTATTCGCCGAGCAGTGGCCCTCAGGGCGTGGCACCAGTGGATACCTGAAGACGATTACTGTTTGCCCGCGCCCTGGCGCCTCGCATTCAACCGAATGCTTTGGCGTTAATTATTTATATCTGAATTTCACACGTAGTTGGACTCACAAATATTACAACGTACAAACGTACCGTCGGAAGAGCACCCTTTTTCATTTTTTTTAGGGAGGGGGTGGGGGAATTACCGTCTGCTCAAATTTAATGTCACTAATATTTTGAGCTTATTTTCTAAACAGGTGCCGTGGTGGCACTGTAAGCAATGCATTTACTGGGCAGAAGTTTATTTTATGTTGTGTTGGCACAAGGTTAATGATTGTCATTGTACTGTGGTGCCATATTCAAACAAAGCACATAATTGTACACTCTCTTTGAAGAATGTCTAATGAGGTAATAAATTACTGAGCAGCGAGTATGCAGTGTGGTAAATGCGACGAACATTACTGAATTACTTCACACTTGTCATGTTCTGTTGTCGTTAGTGATTACGTATGCCTTGGTGTCTGCTGCTTTCCAGTGTAGGGGTCGAGAGGCATGTCGAGCTCCACTTAGCAGCTTTTTTTCCTTCCACTCTCTACTGGCCAACGTGGTAAAATAAACTCAACATAATGCGTGATTGCTCAGACCTAGATTAGACTACCATTTCACTTATTTACTCTCAGGGCCAATTGGCATCGAAGACAGGAGAGCGACTAACATAAATACATGTGTAGGCAGATTAATTAAAATGATTATACACAGCAGACTTGAAGGCATTGGATGCAGTGGTGGACATGACGAAGGCAGAGAAGATGTGACAGCTGGAAACGTAGAAAAGTGGAGATCTGCGTGAGTTTGTACGCGACTTAAGGTGAACACTAGCAAAAAATTAAGAAGGCGCAGAAGACTGAGGCCAGAGTTAAAACTGTAGTTTAACAGAGGAAAGCACCTCCCAGCAAGCCAAAATGTGCACATGCAAGCAGTTATGTGAACACAGAACATAGAAAATGAAACTCCTTTTTGGACAGAAGGAAAGCTAAGGCACATTGCTTATTGTGATGTTGCTTAAAAAGTTGGTGTCTAGTTGTTGCCCTTCATATCTGGTCCTTCCACACCCAGCAACTGAAATGCCATCAAAAAGGAGCATCTCCAATCACTCTAATTACATGGGAGGTACACATCGCCAGATGTCAGAGGCTTGGCGTCTCATCTTGCAGAATAGCTAGTTTGGCAGATTTAAACTTTACCGCATGTGAGAGGCATGCGGCAGCCTTGAAGGGGAGTATTTCATAAGTGTTACAGCATATTGTACAGTGTTGGCAGGCTTCATTATTTACATCACAGTAATATGCTAGCACAGGCTGGAAAGTTTGTAAGTGAACAGAAAAAAACAATGTTCATGCCATATCTTAGCCACACTCTTAGTATTGTATAAAAAGTGCAAATAAGGAATTCCTCATTTTTTTGTCAGCTTTTTCTTTCTGTGCATTGATTTTTTGCAAGTTAGCAAGGTTCTACAGTCTTGTGTGCCTATCGGCTGGCCCCTTGTTTGTCAAAGGTACCGAGTACACAATGGGTCGTGTCAGTGCAAGCTAAGTAAACGATGGATTGAAAATTCGTGCTTTCAGAGTATTTCCAGAAAAAACTGCTATTATTTCCTACTCAGGATGGGGGAACAGCATCGATGGTGCACATCCTCCTTGTCACTGCAGCAATTATGGCTGCTCGCTGCTTTTTGGTGGCGTTTCATTTATCTGCAGGAAGAGCAGGCATGAATGGGCGGCAATAGTTACCTACTAAATTAAACATTGCATTGAGCAATATGTTGTTGTGTCGGTGCTTTTGTTATCCATGAAGGAGTTGGTGTTTTTGATTAATGGTTGTGTAGCAAAGATGTAACTGCTACATTGCACTGCATTCACAGATTTGTTTGCCCATGCTTTTGGTTTACTCAGTTGTTTATTTCCTTACCAAATGGCAGATGGAAATTCGGCTTTCAACTTGTGCACTTTCATCATGTTTGCAATGTACTTTCAGCTGGTGTTCAGTTTCACTTTGGAGAAGTTGTCCAACCATTGTCTGTGTCTAAATGTTTTCTAACAGTTGACCTCATTACGCAGCATTTCTCACAGAAAGGCAAATGTTGCAGTAACATTCTCTATCATGTGGCTAGCAATGTAGCGAAAAATATTTTCTTCAAGTCAGCTTTTAACATTATAGCAAATTAAGGCCTTTGTTATTTAACGTTGCTCACAATTTGTACCAATCACTCAACCTTGATGCAACATAATGCGTTATCACCCTTCCTCGGCTCTTCATTGTGTTAATCACATTAGACATGCTCACGGTCGTTCGCCATGCTAGTTTGCGGACATTGTTGGCTAAGAGTAAACCAGACAAATAAAAAATCGGACGTCATGTGATGCCTATAGTCCGCGGGCCAGCAGTTCATCGTGTAAAAGTGGCGTCACATCATAAGCATCTTCTGTTTTTGCTGCCTTTAAGCAAGTTATTAGTGCGGTTGGTGCAACACATAGTCGATGGGGTCAACCGTCCTGTCGTGTTAAGTTTTGATCCCTTAAATTGAATGTTTAGTATTTTTTCTCTGCAACGACTACAGAGGAACACGGACATTTCCTTCAATACTGGACTGAATATACGGTCATTCCCTACGTTTCATTGAAAGCAAAAGTGGTTCTGTATTTAAAATGTACATAGTCTACGTTATAGGTACGGAATTTTTTTACAGTGCATGTAAAATCAACGGCCTCCGGCAATTATTTCGTCCGCTCTCTTGTAAAGGGTGGAATTCTGTACCTATCCTGCTACAGGATGGATTCATCAGTAGCAAACATACACGATCATCAAAAATTTAACGGGATACTAATTGATTAATATTTTTATCTTATTGTTAGCTAACATTGTACAGCTTGGAAGTATAATTACTGTACCTCAGTGTATTACTACGTCATACGTTACATATTAAAGGGACACTGAGGACGACGCTATCAAACTTGTTTTGTTCGTAAAATCCGATAGTTCGGCATTTTGTGGCTTTGTTGCCGCTTGTCCAACAGCGAAAGGTGCATTTATTGTTAAAAGATTTAGATTCGAAGTTGATAAACTTTTTCCCGCCACTACGTTTATAGCTCAGGACTCTCTGATGACGAAATAGGAGAAGAGTTAGGTAAAGCTGCGGAAACGGAAACTAGGACTCCGTGATTGCTGGTGGCGAGCGCTGCGCTCCCGCCTAGCAACAGCCGAAATAAAAACTGCTACCAGCTGGACGCCGGACTTTGAAGGGCCTCTATCAGCCGTCGACGCTTCGTTTACGTTTGCGACGATGTTACGATGGGCCCCGTTTCCGATTACGAGAAAGAATTAAGTTCTCGCAAGAAACTGCAGCCTGCATTCAGCGACCTCAACCTCACACAGCGTGCGATTCTTTCGAGGGCTGAGGCAGCGGGTCTGGCAAAAAAATCCTAGCACCGACGAGTCGGCAGCGTCGCTGTCAGCGCCGAGCCACCGTCACGGCTGATGTGTAGCGACTGGTACTTGCGGGCATATTTAAATTCTGTAATATTAGTCCTCTAGTCCTCGAAAGGCTGGTTATGCAGCCCGACGTCTTGGTACGTTGACGAAGCGAACACGCCGAGCGGTGCGTTTGCTAACGGGAGGCGTATTGAACATTGGCTATGCACAGCTCTTTTTCCTTGTCGCAGTTGCGTGCCGTTGCACGAACTTCGTCTGAGGAGTACTTAGAGAAGCATTTGAATGTCCTTTGCCGCTCCGTCCTTGTAAATTGAGGCACGTAACGAAACAATGCAGGCACGCAGAACGCACAGCCGCGAAGCACGCCAGAACATACCGAAACTCAGTTGGCCGCCTGTTGTGCCGCCAATTACACATTTTCTTTGACTTAGAACATTCAGGGTGTCTTTTTTCCGTATTTGTCGTGTGATAAAAGTACTTTGGTAGTTTCAAAACAAAACTTGTATACTTCAATATCGATCAAACACGTAACCTTCATGCGCCTTTGTCAGCCTCAGATATCTGTGTGGCGCCTTCGTTTTATTTCATCATCACGCTTGTACTTACGAGAGTGGCCTGTGGCGGCAACACCTGTATTTTAGGTCTTGCTCTTTTCTACTTTACAGGAGCTTTTGTTTTCAGAAAGAGTGGAGTTTTTGTGTTTAGGAGCTGCATTCTATCGATAAAAGCCAACTTCAATTTCTCCTCTGGGTCCCTTTAGGGAAGCCAGTAGTCATCGAATCCATGGGAAGCATAGGAGAATTTCATTTTTAAATTTGTGGCGTTGATTAATGGAAAATTAGTAGTGCAGTCATTTGACGTGTTTGTCATAAAGAGTTTCTCAGTGATATTACGCTGCTCATTTCGCGTTATTCAACGCCACAAATCTAAAAAAAAAATCTTACCCTTATACTTCCCCTGGTTTCGATGACTCTTAGCTTCTTTAGTATGTTTGTTGTAACGAGCTCCTCCTTTCCCTACCCTTGGCACCTTCTTGCACTGTTGTTGCATTATCCATTGCTTCTGTTATTTTTACTAGCTAGTATCGTATGCTGATGATGACAATAGAGAACTTTTATGGCGCAAGAACATCTGCGCCCAAGGAGCGCCTTGGCACAAGGTGTTTTCGTCTACTGAAGGTGGGATCAAAGACATATTTCCCAAGCATTTCACTCCAAGAAAGCCGAACACCAGGCCAGGGGAAAGCTTGTACCTGTTCTATCACCGGTAGGCACCCGGCGGCACTGGGTACTGAAAACTTTGCACCTCCCGCATGCGAAGCGGATACTCAAACCTCTCAGCCACCGCAGCAGTTAGCTACTATAGTATTATACAACCAGTAGCAATAATTACTGTTCCTTAAAGTTGCACTGAAGACGATTTGAGCTCGCCTTTTTACCGCGGGAACTCGGTCTACACGCTCCAAGCATTCTTAGACACTTCGAATTATTGTCCTGTGTGGCCAATTTCAATATTACAACGGATTGAACAACCCGGCTCGCACCTTTTTTCTTTTTTTTTAAACTCACCTTCAAGAGTAGGAGGAGTCAACCAACGTGCGGAGTGCCCTTCAGCTAGTCACATGGCGGCTTGCCGCTCTGCCATCGGCGGAGTGATACCTAATAATACGCCGAGTGATCTGCGAAAGCAAAGGGTCCATGCGTGTTTTCATTTATGTGGGCCTAATTTGCGGCTATACTGTCTGCGTCTGAGGGTATTTGCTCACGGAAACCCAAAAAGGAAAAGAAAAGCGAAAGCGGAGCCGCCACGCGACTGATTCCACGCGTTGGCTGACTCCTCTTACTCTAGGAGGTAAGTTTAAAAAAGAGGCAAGAGTCGGGACGTTTAATCCGATGTAACAAGGAAATCGGCCGCAAAGAACAATAATTCGAAGTTTCTAGCAATGGTTGGAGCGCGCAGGTAGAGTTCCCGCGATAAAGAGACGAGCTCAGAATCCTTTTTAGTGCACCTTTAAAACATGTCTGCTCTTCGCTGAGCTGTATTGTATTAATCTACAGTCATTAATCACTCCCCTCTGCAATGACATGTACCTTGAGGGTGTCATAATTGAATTGGCTGTTGGGGAAAGGAAATGACGCAGTATCTGTCTCACATATCGGTGAACCGCGCCGTAAAGGAGTGGATAAAGGAGGGACTGGGGGTGTCATAAATGAACAAAACTAAAACCGTAACAGGTTTGGTAACGGCAGATAGAAAAGCGGAAATAAGAAATTTCCTGCGCGAGATATCACTCTGCGACATACGCATCGCCTTCTCTATTATTGGCAATAACGTGAATCTGTGTGTCGCTTACGTGGAGGTAGCCAAAAGACACTTAACCCTAGTAATACACAGACGAATGTTTTTGTTTATATTGAATTGGTGTTGAGTGTGGGAAATTATTTGTCTAATTTTAGGTAGAGAACAATTTTCTAGAAAGCAGCAGAAAAGACAACCATTGCACGCCCGGATGCATACGAACCCACGACCTCCGCATATTATGTACGGTGTTGTAAAAACTAAGCTACTGTCTATAATGATGTTCTATCTATGCTGATTAGACGATTAGTTTCCCGCTCTCGCCACCGTCACCATTAAGAACAACAACATGAACTTTCTGTACAAATTTATCGCCTGCATACTACACGAATGAACCATTACCACACAGGTTACGAAGCTGCAAGAGCTCACAGCCGCTTATCACAGCTTCATGCACACAGCAAGAAAAACGTGGTGCTAGACTACTCCGCGGCGTTAAGCCCGGGAAACACTTAACGACAACACTCCGCGCTCGATTTTATTGGCTCGCGCGTCTGTATTTCAGGCGTCCCACCGCCGCGATGGCTCAGTGGTTACGGTGCTCGGCTGCTGACCCGAAAGGCGCGGATTCGATTCCCACCACGGCTTTCGCATTTCGATGGAGGTTAAATGCTAGAGACCTGGCGATATCAGTGCACGGTAAAGAATAATAATAATAATAATTGGTTTTTGGGGAAAGGAAATGGCGCAGTATCTGTCTCATATATCGTTGGACACCTGAACCGCGCCGTAAGGGATGGGATAAAGGAGGGAGTGAAAGAAGAAAGGAGGAATTAGGTGCCGTAGTGGAGGGCTCCGGAATAATTTCGACCACCTGGGGATCTTTAACGTGCACTGACATCGCACAGCACACGGGCGCCTTAGCGTTTTTCCTCCATAAAAACGCAGCCGCCGCGGTCGGGTTCGAACCCGGGAACTCCGGATCAGTAGTCGAGCGCCCTAACCACTGAGCCACCGCGGGGGGCCGGTAAAGAACTCCAGGTGGTCGAAATTTCCATAGCCCTCCACTACGGCGTCGCTCATAGTCTGAGTCCTTTTTGTACGTTAAATCCCCAAAACCATAAACCAACGTGAAAGAGGGGTGACACACACGCGTGAAAGCGTACGTTTCATGATAGATCTCGAACTTTCCACTACAACCCGGGCCGTTGGGATAGGGAGAGCTGATGGCGAAGTGCGCCCGAAAAGCTGCCCCCCCCCCCCTTCCCGGCGCCTTGAGGGTTTTTCTTTCTTGAATTATTCTTTCTTTTCGTATTTTCCTGAGGGTGCGCCGAAAACGCTGTCCGCTTACCCGAGCGTCCTTACAATTGCTTTAATGATTTTGCCTGTTACCTTAAAAAAAAAAAGATATTTCTATGCCAACAGGGCGAAGTCCCGATAGGAGGGCGGCTTAAATAACTTGAACTTAGTATTCACGTTACTGGTTTTCCTGCACGAAATTATATCTGATTTTTTTCTTCATCTTTGAAGTTACCAAGCAGGACGGACATGTGCCAGTTGAGATCAAGCTTTTTTTAACGCTCAACGCAGTACAGGGAAACGTCGTTATAACGAAACTCTTTGCAGAGAAGTAATGGGGTAACAAAGGAAGAGCTACTCCTCTCGTAAGCCCCCTTAGAAGCCCATGTATTTGACGTCTAGTTTTTAGCGAGTAAATTTTCCATAGAAAGGGATGTAAAGAACCCCGAATGATCCTCAGTGGCCATTTCGCGTTAAGTATATCGACTTGCAACACCGCTCAACTGTTTCGTACCTATTCGGTGCGGCAAGCTGCAATTGCCGCGCATGTGTCACTTCGTCGAGCAACGCACATAACACCCGGAAACTCGCATGGAGCGTTTCCTGTGAGGGTCGTCCGCGCAGGGTTTTCTCCAGGAATAGAATTTTGTGGGCGGGAGGAGGCTTACTTTTTAGGAAAGAGAGGGGGTGGTGGTGGAAGGGCTGTTGACAGTAGAAGAGCAGAGGTAGTCACTTTCAATTTTTTTGTTGTCACTACTATGTCGCGAAAGACTTGCAACGTTTATGACTGCAACATTCATTGCAAAATGACGAATTCCTCATCGTGTGTAAAAAAAGAAGTATTACGTATTAAGGGGGTGCCTTCAGAAAAACAAGGGCGTGACAACACTCCCCCTAGTGGTGTGTAGGAAGACCACTAAGTCTGCGTAGACGCAACAAAGTTTTGACGCCGGCGTGCAAACCTTCGCCGAAGCTGGGGCACGCGCCCCGCTGAATGATGTGACACAGTGCGGTGGGCCTCCACAAATTTATCATGGTCATTGGAGTTTCCTGCTTTCAAACCTCCTCACTGCCTGATGCGGGTACAATGTGCTGACTATGCTTCTCAAGGGTTTTCGGGGCGGGATCCCATGTTTTGCCCATATGAACGCCTGCTTCATATACCTGGCAGTATTATGGACGCGCTGCTGGCTTCATAAGGTCTAGACAGAAATAGTCTAGATAAGTTTGACACTGCCCTCTACGGCATTATTCCTCCAAGGCGCCGCGGAAAAAAAAAATTCGGCCTTAACGAGGCTGACAGTTATAAAGAAATATGGGTTTAACAAAGGATAGCCATTCCTCTTGGGAAGCCCATGGGCCTTCGCCCATACAAAAATGATCTATAGACAGTCTATAGACATCTTATAGTCTATATTGCCTTCCTATAGATATTTCTTTCCTTCTACTCATAATCTATAGACTGTCTATAGACAAAAGTCTACTAAAAGTGTATGGCCATAAATCTAAAGATGATCTATAGACTGTCTATAGCATTTGTGTTACCTATAGACTGTTCTCTAGGGTTTGTCTATAGAGAGTGTATAGACTTTATACACAGAAGTCAATTGACAGTGTATAGACTATCTAAGGAAATAATTGTACGGGCGTTGCGCATGTTGAAGGCTCCTTCAGCGCAGCTCGGCGGCAGACTGCATTCCACTCCATGGTCTGTGCAGTAATAAGAAGTCCGTTGACATGAGTCAAGGGCAGCAAAGCTCAGCTATGGTTGTAACTGAGCAACGGCTGTGAAAAAGAAATAGCCGGCCCCCTTCGACTTCGTTATAATCAAATTGAACTGTGTGCTGCTCTGGACAGCAGGTGATTTCTGCCAGGGGTCGGATAAGGCATTAAAATCGAAAATTTAAACTCATTTTCTTAACTTCAAGGTTTAGGTGAAATACCCCTGTTGTTGCATAATACGCTTAGCCTAAAGAGGTGTAGCATATCATCTTAAAGTGCGAAGGCATTGCGCAGGTTGATGATACGTAAGAACTAATGTTGTGGTTCTAAACAAGCTGCGCCGGGAAGCGTCCTTGAAATCCAGCGAATGCGTCAAATTGCACTAACTGCGTAATTTGATGAGGAATTTGTTCTTGTATAAGTGTCCTGCTTTTTAATTTGTTTTGTCTGAAGTGGACGCGAAAGCCAGCGCCAGGAGCCGAATTATCGAAGCTTGTCGCAAGCAAGAACGATTCAGGAATAACTCCTGTTGGTAACATCGGAGAGAGCGATAACAGAAGTGTACGCCAATCACTGCTTTCACAACTTGGTCCTTGATTTTCTATCGCCAGTGTGGCTTCTACTGGCCAAGTAAGTGAGACGTAGTATGGATGGACGCACCGTTGAAATTTGTGACTCAACAAGGAATTTGACGTCCCATTTCTGACTCGCGCAATTTGACGGCTCAACTTTGTTGAACGTTCCCGGGTGATCAAGGTCCCAAATGTTTTTATTAAGTAACGGCTAGATAGGCGTAACGGGCAACAGTGTGTTCCGAAAAAAAGAAGAAAAAAACTGCATCGCCCTCTTATTCTGGCATGACTGTCTTTAACGGCTGCATAGTTGCAAGTTAGGGCGCGTAACCACTCGCATTAACGAGCCATTATTCATTTTTTCTGTACATTTCTAGCTGTCAGCGAGCACAAAGGTGTTTCACAGCGTGGCAGCGGACGTCTGCTCAGCTGACTCGCTGTGTTTGCCGAAAACGAAACTTTTCCTCATTAGGCGTCCGGCACAGACTTCTCTGCTCTCGCGTCCAATTCCGGACGCATCAGCATCCGCGTAGCTGACGGCGCGCAATACCGCCAGATGCGCTTGCGCTCGCCATTGAGGCACACGCGTAGCGCGCTGCTGAAAGCCCAATCGCGCTGGAGCAATTATCCGCGCCCGGCCGGCGGCATGGTTCGAACTCTCCGCCAAACACCAAACACGCGAAGCGGCGCGCGGCCAGACCGGGCCGTACGTGATTGCGGTCTATGTAAGCGTCGTAATGAAGCAATTCCCTCCGACTGGTCTGCGCGATGCGGGAAAATTTTCGACCGCCCGAAGTCAAAGGGTTCTCTGTCGCTCAGCTGTCGGCGGTAAACAAGCTCTGTGGTCCCTTTATCTCTGTCCCGCTGGCGGCTTATGCGCATATTTCTTCCACTGGGTTTCCAGTTTATGGCGATGCGACACTGTTGCCTTGCGGTGCTGGGGTGCTAATTGCCCTGGAATGCCCTTGCGAGGAGAAGGATGAGCGTACGCGTGTGTTTTTAACGCTGCAGATGATATAAATGACCGCGTCTATACCGCGTTTGAAGAGGAAAGAAAGGGGAAGTGCGCATCTGCCAGAATTTCGAGGCACCCCTCCCCACCTTTGCGCCGTCCTATTTGCCCTATAGTGCAGGTAAATTAGTGCTGCACAAGGTCAGCCCTTAAAGTTGACAGACTAAGCTGAATGCAGAGACGACGCGAACGTCTTTAACACTATGATAACGAGATAGTTTCTGAAGTTTACGGAGTCGGTTTTCCATGAGCCTATTAAATATTTTTTTGCGCCATTCTCTCTTAATATTCGGAAGCGGTATTTTGCTGAGGGCGCTCAGAAATTGTGTGGTCGAATCAGCCTTCGGAAACATCGTAGACATCTTGCTTTTGTTGAAGCCGTTGCTGATGTTGATGCTGTAGTGGTGTTGCAGAAACGCTGCCGGCATCCTGCGGAAGCGTGACTGGCAAAGCGGCCTGGCGGCTGCAAGCAGTGACTGCTTGTTCTGCCGAGAAATGGGCGCACTGCGTCAATATTTCATGAAGAAGAATATGCGCTTGTCGAGTACGCAAGGCTACCGGAAAGTGGCATATCGTAGTCTTGCAATCGATTACCCGGACATTGCTTTATTCCTGGAAACGCGGCCGACGCAGCGGCAAGGCCAGCATACGTCAACACTATACCACTTCTGGCCTTCCGTTTTCGCGGAGTGAATTGAGCTATCTTTTAAAAAAAGTCCATGCGTACTGGTATGCGGAAAGATGTCGTGGAGCCAAATTATAGAGCTTCTGATGCACATTTCATTGTTTCATTGTCACTGTTGATAATAATTGGTTTTTGGGGGAAAGGAAATGGCGCAGTATCTGTCTCATATATCGTTGGACATTTCCCTCTCTCCCCAAAAAGAAGTTTCGAAGCCGTCATTCACCGCTTGCGATTGGGAACATCCCACTCGGGACACTTTCTGCACAAAATTTGCCACGCAGGCAGCCTGCAATGAGTGTGCTGTCACGACGATGAGTATCTAGCTCAGCTTTTACCTGAATACCCAGAACATGGTAAATACAGGACATGTTTGCAGAGGGCCTGATAGCCCTTGGTAAGAAAAAAAAGACTTTCAGTCTTCAAATAGTGTTCGACCGATGGCTGACGCATGCGCTAAGAAACGAGCAATCATGGCAATAAAATCATTCCTCAAGGCCCGGAGATATATTTGTAGATTACCAGAGGTTACTTGAATTACTAGTCGTTAGTGACTATCTCTCTGCATTTCTGTCTCAAGAGTGTCTCCACTGCCTTTACAGTGTTTGTTTCCGGGTTGGCATTACCTGTTCATGAGTGTCATGGTTGCCTGACAACTAGTTAAGATTTATCTTCACTTTTCTGCGATTATGACATCATTATTACATCCTTCTTGCCATGTTCTTACGTCCTTGCATATTGCAACGCTATTATTGTCCCTGTCTATACTGTATTCTATTGATTCTATTGATTGCTTAGCAATTACGGCGATTATGCTTGCTTACTCCTTATTGTTTCTTTGCCATTCCCTATTAGTGTTAAGATTTTTTACGTGTGCACTGTGTTCTGTATGTTGTTTTGTGTAGATTGGGAGTATCAGTTATGTTGCGTTTTTGTAGACTATTATGACGTCAATTATAGTGAGATTTTCCTATTTGTAAAAACGGGTAGCTGGCACCGCCGTCGATCAGGTGCCAAACCTGACCTTTTATGCCCTCTAAATAAAAAAAAATGCATCTTACAGGCTTCAAGGCGGAAAGATTGTACACAAAAAAGCCAAATTTTGTCTAGCCACAGCGCCAAGGGTAATCGCGTTTTTTAAATTAAAAAAAAAACTGATATGGATATTACTAACAACCGGCTACAAATTACGACTTGCAACTAGGCGCCTAATTCTAGCACTTAAAAAGTTAATTATTAAAAATTAGTTAACCAGCTTACTACATAACAAGATCCATCGGTTTTCTGGTGTTTGCCAACATTGGCGATACTACGCTGAAAAAGCTATATTTTTACCTAAAAAACAATTTTCTAGAACTACTTAAATGCTTTCCTGAAACACCTGACATATGCTAACTACTTTGTGCATGAGATGAGGCAGTCGAGGACTTCAGTGTGTCCAGCATCAGCTGTCCATGAAGTTGTTTTCATACCGTCACGCGGAGAGATGGACAGGCTGGCCCAGAATTCCAGCGAACGTTCACCGGGGGAAATTTGTGCCCTTATAAGAAAAGAAACAACCTTTGCAGAAGTGATAACTCAGCACGTGATCAGAATACCCACAGTCGGCAGCGCTCAGTTTAAAGGGGACAGCGAGCTTTCGAAATAAGGCGCTTAAAACACCGGCAACAATCTCCAATATCCTAGAAACTCCTGCGCTTGATAACGTAGGATTGCTCCAGAGCGATGAGTAATAAGTGATAATTGATAATGTGGCACGCCAGCGGTGATAAAACAAAGAGCATGGATTAACGAACGTCGCAAATCTTGTCAGCAACGTAATTTTCGCCCGCAGTCGTTTTAGCCTTTTCAAGCGCTGTTCATTACTCCAATAAAAAAAAAACACATACTCTTCTGCCGAAATAGTAGATCCAGGTGTTAACAAGACCTATTCTTTAGGTTTTCAACAAAACATATGAATGATTAATCTATTAAAGGTATGTACACAATTTGTTTTCGACTGTGAAAATAGTTGCAAACAGCAGTATTAAAACAGGAGGTTTTTTTTTTTTTTGATTTACGCCCTGTAGGGATTGCGGAATCGTTTTATGTTTCGGAGATGCATATGACGCAAGAAATTATGAAAAGAAAAGGACGTAACCACATCACTGCTTTGTAAAATAATATTTACTGTGCTCGTTAGTTCGGGCAAGCAAAAAATATAGCCATTTGTGGCATGAATAATTGCTAAATTGTCTTGGAACAGGGAAACCACTGTTAGCTGCAGCATACTCCAAAATCTGTGAATTAGTTTTGTGCACAGTTGTGTACATTGAAAACACCTCGCATTTTCTCAGAGTGGGCTATACCAATCATGTATATCATCTTGAAAGCTGGGGTAGCGAAGCCTCAGCGTAGCGTGCGACGAAGTCCCTGTCGGCTCTTTTCAGTTGCACCGGAGTTGCCTGCTTCCTGTGAACAACTTTCAGCTGATATTTGTGCGCGTGATGCTGGTGCGAGTGTGAATCGCTTCACGTTTTGTAATCTTCGCTAGGTGTAGCCTGCCGGGTATAATATATCAGCGAACGTGAGGTCCCGGCACATAGCGCACGCACTGAAGGGTAATTACTGTACGAATCAAAGCGCAGCGCAAGAAAGCGCCGTGTTTTTGAAGCTTGGAGGGAGCAGAGTAGTAGTGTGTTTTCGGATGTGTTGGAGGATAGCTGTGCTTTCTTTCGGTAGTTACTCGCGATGTTCGTGCGCATCGTACGATTGAGAGCAAAAAGTGCTAGGCCCCATGTGTGGCAGCAATCTTTCCGTTTTCCCGGTGTTTCCAGCGCTTATATGTCTTGAAGCCGCGAAAAAAAAAAAAAAACTTCGTCGTGCACCTTTATGCGAAGAAATGGCGGCTTCGGAGGTTTCTTTTGACGTTATACTGACTTATTGAATTTTTTTTTGTGTTTCCCCGGTCGTTTCCGGGTTGAATGGAATAGATAATTAGGCCAGCCTTAACTGTAGATCAATACGAAGTAAAATATACGTGTTTGCTCCTGACCGTCGCCAGCAACACTACTCCATTCATTCCTGCAGCGTGTCGCAAATGAATTTTTTTGCGTTCGGTTCGGGTTCGGGTTCACGCCTTTCGGGTTCAGTTTTAGATTCGGCTCATCAGCAACATTCTGTTCAGGTTCGAATCGGTCCGAGCGGCTTCAAAGGGGTTCACGAATAAAAAAAATTCTGAACGTAGATTGGTATTTAATCAACCTTGTTATGTTCGCTACTTTTCTCTGAGACACAGGTACAAAGAAAATGTTAACTTTGTTTTATGCGAAGGGTTTTCACTTCACGCACCTTAATTTACTGCCCGCGGCAAAATTTTATAGTAGTTTACGGCAAAGGACGCAAAATCAAATGAACTCAAAATGAATGTAAATCACCTATAGATACGCTAGAATCCATGTGGTATGGAACATGAGACGAAAGTCTGGTGAATTTTACATCTACAAAACTCTCCACCCTCAGCAGTTTCGTCGATGCGCGAGTGATTCGGGATTTCAGGAGTGCCATTTGGGAATACCTCATACGCAGAGTATTTATGTGGGCGCCTTCAGGACTGCGGTATGCGCCCCCGTATACGTTACCGCACACTATTGAGAGACGAAGCTGTCCTGTATCGGCTGCTGCAGACAGACACCTTTACATCGCCCCAAAATCAATTTGGTGCCAGTCACCCCATCGGCATACCTCCTTTTGCGCAAACCGCCACGACCCTCTACCACATGGCATGACAATATATATGCGAGCACGCCCTTAACCGCCCATCCCCCGTGCACCCAACAAGAGCTTCGTGAGATCTTTGACTCCCCCTAAAACCAAGAACTTACCAAACATACTTTCCTTCAACCTGGCGTTCGGTAAGGCCTTTGTAATTCGCTTTATGTAACTCGTGTCCCTATAGTTATAAACTTTCAAAAACTCAGTTAATCGAGGCTTCTCGCCAGTACAGCATGAAATTCACATTTTGGCTTATGCTGATGGCGTCGCACTCTTTTGGTCTGATAAAAAGAGTATGATAAAAAATGCAGGCTTACATGAGTGGGGAGCACTTCACATAAATTTTCAATATCTTCGATGTGACGTTGCGTTGCCACGCTGTTGCAAGTGCTGCATTGTTCGTAGAAGAAGCTACCATAGTCTTCTATATAAAAAAGAATAGAGGGCACTATGGAGGTACATAACTGATAATTGGTTTTTTGGAGAAAAGAAATAGGGCGGTATCTGTCTCACATATCGGCGGACACCTGAACCGCGACGTGAGGGAGGGGGTAAAGGAGGAAGTGAAAGAAGGGAGGGGAAGGAAGAAAGAGGTGCCGTAGTGGAGGACTCCGGAATAATTTCGACCACCTGAGGATCTTTAACGTGCACTGACATCGCGCAGCACACGGGCGCCTTTGCATTTCGCCTCCATCGAAACGCGGCCGCCGCGGTCGGGTTAGAACCCGGGAACTCCGGATCAGTAGCCGAGCTCCTAACCACTGAGCCGCCGCGGCGGGTAGGAGGTACATGCGCTGCATAGAATTTTTGTGACTTTCTTGGACGCTCTCAAAGGGAGCCTACGCGTCGACAATTTTTTGCCCCCTTGATAGTCTGGTGAATCTGACGTGCACTTTTTGACCCCAACGTTGTTCCAGAGTTTTTATTTTGCAGAACCACAAACCACCCCTTCCTGGCAGCTGTGCTTAATAGGAGACTAAGTGCTCTCCTGTCTTTACTAGACATGGTCGTGAGAGTTTTGTGCTATTACAATCAGCTTCATCACTATTGTCCTTTACTTAGAATACCTGTGCGGCCTCTCCAGAAGGCAGATAAAGGCTCTGATTGGTAATTATTTCCTCTACCTACACACCGGCAGCCTAATCTAGCCTTTCTTGACGCCAGTGCATTAAAGCAAGTTCAGTGGATGCAGGTTCAGTCGGCCTCAAAAATCTTTTTTTTTTTACTCATATCTCACGCGAACCATAGGCACTAAGACAGGCCTTCGCGCCAAGGGGACGTTTGTACCGTGGTCAGTGAATCGCTACCTGCGCGAGCAACGAGAAACTATTGAACAATGATTTCTGCTGTGTCGTGATGCTATATTCTTTTGGGACATACTTCAGTACTCCTAAAAAGGACATTGAGATCACGTCTTACGCTGTAAGATTTCTGCTTGTAACAGAAGACTCCGGGATGCTTTGTGGACTTTTCGTGTGCATGGGACTGTTTAGCGGGTGGAAAAGCTACGTGGTGAATAAGCACGCAGAACCACTGAGTTCAACGAGGTCACAGTTCAGAGAGCAGTACATTGTAGCGCGGGAGGTACAGATGCGCAAGTTCCACCTACTGATTGACTGCCCTTTCTTGACGTATGCACCTCCCAGAATATTGATATGCGGGCGGACGAATGAAGTGATGGTGGCATGAGGCCCTATGGTAAGAATTTTGAATTTGAACCGGTCAGGTAAGGCACGAGGAGGACCGGGGAGGTTCCTGTTATTCAATGTAGCAGCGATAAAAAGAAGCTTAGGAGATGGCCGTGTAGTAGGGGGGGGGGGGGGGGGGGGTAGTCTGAGAAGGTGGATGCACCTTCGAGCACCCACCGTTAAAATGCATCTCCCACCAACGCTCATCCACCCACCTCCTCCCTCAAGAAGGTCTCCTCCTTCCAGAAGCCTCGATCTACACAAGCTGCAGTGAAATACAATTGGAAAACGAAATATGGGATGATAAAATATGATGATTCTAGTGATGATAAGTATAAGGTGATCATAATTTATAAGATGATAATTCTTATCAATACCTTGGCATTAAGATTACATCCAACCTAACTTGGAGGCGCCACATGGATAACATAATCAATAACGCTAACAAAGCTAGCTTTAGGTTATCTGCGACGTAATTTTTTCTACAGCGCCGTCTTCTTTGAAATTAGTTCTTTACAAAACATTAATACGTCCAAAGCTAGAATACTCAACAGCAGTCGAGGGTCCCAGCCATCTCTACTTAATTTCTTCGCTTGAACGTGCTGAAAACAACTCCGTTTGTTTCATTCTAACTATATCCGAGGAGCAAGTATAACGGAAACGAAAGCTAATCTGAGTTTTCAAACATTGGCTTCGCGACGAAAAGTTTGTCGGCTATCCCTATTTCACAAGTAATATAATCGTTCCAGCCTACACAATAATTTCTTTCATAGACCCTATTACATATCGCCTCGCATTAATCATCCCCTCAAAGTTGCCATCCCCTTATGCAAAACACTTTCTTTCGTACACTCATTTTTCCCCGTACTTCTAAAGAATGGAATGATCTTCCTAATGAAATTGTTTCTATTACGGACATAAATTACTTTCGCAAAGCTTTGGCTAGCGTTGTACAAACTCTGACAGTTTTGTTCTTCACTGATGTATTTATTGTCTTTGATAACAATATATACACAGTATTATTATTTATGCACCCGTTTTTTTCTAACATTGCTGTAAATATTCCTGCCCACTCCCCTCTGCACTGTCTGTACGGACCTGAGGGTAAAATAAACAATAAATAGATAGATAGCTAAATAAGTAAGTCTAAAAGCGAAATGTAAGTATAATCAATTCTAGACACCTTTAGCATATTGTGGACCGCGTTACCGTGGCCTTTATTGGAGCACCGGGAGACCGTGCGCAGTCAGTGCGCATGCGCAGATCGTCTTGAAGGCGCTCGATGGCGCCAGGTACCCGGCAGCTGTGCGCACGTCTGCCGCGTCGGGACCAATCAACGCGCGCTCACGGGCAGTGAGGGGGTACCCGGTACTTCGGTAACGGCAACACGGTACATGGTATCATAAATGTGTCTACTGTTGTGGGGCAGGGGCTCACTATAACCCGGGCTCCGGTGGGTAGCCTGTCCGAGCCTTCGGGCTGAGGAAAGATGGAACTTGAAGTTTGGAAAAATGAAAACAAGCAGGTTTACTGGCACTTTGAAGAAACTTGTTTACATAATTGGAAAAGAGCAAACAGTCAAATGCTAAATGTTCACAGCGTCGAGCGACTGGATGAGCCTTGTCGCCAGGACTCAGAGCGTTCGTTCGCACTCAGAACGATTTTTCAATACCCTCAGGCTCCGCCCCTTCACCAGGTGGTGGCCAATTCATCACGAGGCACAGCTCTTCAAGATCCGAAGAGTTGCACAACACTTAGCACGCGGAGGCACTCGTGGGAACGGGCGAAGAGAGATTACAAGTCTGCTGCTATTTCTCACTGTAGTGCAACCGTATTGTAAGCGGCACGTGTCCATCAAAACACAGGTGATTCGTGCGGGCGCCGCGGCCACAACTGCGGCGGTTTCTCTCCTGTCCGGCCGGCTCCTGTCAGGCACGGTTAATTACTGGAAGGCACCGTTCCCCTCTTCCCCAGTCGCCTGTCCACCGTCGGTCGCGCGTCTTGCGGGGATACCCCCCCCCCCCCCCCCCCCCCCTCTGAGCCTAGCGTGGGAAAGATTCTGCAGGCATGTTCCCAGCGAGACATCCTTTTTTTGGTGGGGTCATCGTGGGGTGAAACGACGTGTCCCTTCGAGCAGGGTTGCAACACTATCGCTAACGCAGATTCGTGGCATCGCATCGTATGTTTTTTTCTTTTTTTCAGCGGGTATCACTCGGAAGAAACTTTTTATCTTTCGGATAAATTCTGCTTCACGTTCGGCTTTGTTTACCATCATATTTTGCTCTAAGTTAACCAGTATTTCCAGACGATTCTTGCGTTAGTTTGCCAAGAATGGGGTCTAAAGGCATTTGATTCAATGGAAACATTAGCAGTCAGACAGACATTGAATAATCAGGACAAGGAACGGACATATTTAAAAGTGCTAGGCAATGTCTATGGGGACTGCACAGCGTGATCATAATCCTGCAGAGAAAAAGTTATAAAATACGAATCAGGAAGATGTCCCACAGGGTGGCGCAAACTTTCCAATATTAGCCGTCGCATATTACAGAAGGTATTCAGGCGGTCAGATTGGAAGGTTTGGGGAAAAAGTTCAGAATGAAACCCTCAGTTACCTCCAATTTGTTCTTTCCATTACCCTGCGAAGCAATTTAGGGGAATAATTACAACGCCTAAAGAGTTAAATTGGACGTGGCATTGAAGGTTTAGAACTGTACACTCGTAAACACGAATACGCCTATATAGGAGTAAAAAGGGAGTAAGCTGTTCTCTAGCAGACTCCCCTTTATAAAATGGCGTGCGCTAGAGGACCGCTTACTCTCTTTTTTACTCCTTTCTGTTTAGAGTGTAGATAAATTGCGACCCAGACTAGGTAGCTTTTCAACAAGAGCTCCTCTGCCCTTCCACAGCAGCAGCCAGGTTGGTCACGATTGAAACGCTCATTTTTTTACATCTCTTTGCGAAATATCGGACACGTGCTGTAGATATCGCCCTCTGTGAACTTCTTTCAGCAATCGCTGTTCTAACTGGCGCCAGTGCGGCCACTGCTTTTCCTGTGGCCCGCGACTATGATTCCGTCATGTTTATTGTTTATGGAAAAATAACTACATGTATTAGGTACATGAATTAATTAGTGCAGAAGGATGTCCCAAAGTAGAAACTGTCAGGGGGACCTCCTGCTATTAATTTTATATTTGACGCATGATATAAATCGACTACTGATCCGGAGTTCCCGGGTTCGAACCCGACCGCGGCGGCTGCGTTTTTATGGAGGAAAAACGCTAAGGCGCCCGTGTGCTGTGCGATGTCGGTGCACGTTAAAGATCCCCAGGTGGTCTAAATTATTCCGGAGCCCTCCACTACGGCACCTCTCTCTTCCTTTCTTCTTTCACTCCCTCCCTTATCCCTTCCCTTATGGCGCGGCTCAGGTGTCCAACGATATATGAGACAGATACTGCGCCATTTCCTTTCGCCCAAAACCAATTATTATTATTATTATTATTATTATTATTATTATTATTATTATGATATAAATATGGCACATGTAAAGTCCGCCTTCACGGACGAAATATCGCCACTGGTTTCCTCCAGTTTTCACCTGCCGTTTAAGGATGACAGATGTCAACATACTGATTGTCGCCAAAGGCATCGTCATAGATCGGCTGTGAAGGAGGGTCACTGCTGCTGCTGGTTCTATGCCACTACAACGGTGGCATTGTGGACATTGCGTTGCAGTGCAGACTTTCTAGGGACAATAAGAAGAAAAGAATAGGTTATTTGCGGGGCAGTCCTCGGAAGTAAAGATGCTATAGAAGGGCCACTTGGTAGAAATTCATTATGAGGTAAACAGCGCAAAACGAGACTATTCAACAGAGAATCCCAGGATGAATGTCGATAGAATTTTGGCGTGCTGATTGATCGGAAGTTAGATTAAAGGCCGCAACCCGTCAGCGGTCCTCATCTAGTGACGAGTGATCTGAGATGACTACTGGCTTTGATGATATTTACTCCGTGACCTGTTTATCGGAGGCATTCCTTGCTGGTGTATTAGCGAAGCCCGTCCGGAGTCGGTCCCGTACCTGGCGCTAACTTCGCAGTCATCAGGTGGGGCACGGGTTTCATAGAAGACGCCGCGAAATGCCTTGAAACGCGGTCACGTCACCAACCAGTGCACGTAGCACATGCTTCACGGAAACTTCGTCACGTAAGCAAAAAGAAAAAAGGACTCCACCTAACGTCTTGACAAGGTTCTCATGAAAACATCCCGTAGCAGCCGCGGCCGCGTGTCGATGGAGGCGACACACAAAAGACACCCGCGTAATGTGCGATGTCAGTGCACGTCAAGGATCTCCAGGTGTTCGAAATTATTCCGGAGCCTTCCACTACGGCGCCTTTCTTCCTCACTTCTTTCACTCCCTCCTTCCCTTCATATACGGCGTGGTTCGGGTGTCCACCGCGAAGTGAGGAAGCTACTGTGCCATTTCCTTTCCCCAAAACCAAGTTTCATTTTTTTTTCAATGACTGGATGTCGCGGCATCCTCTCTCGCTCTCTGTGTGTGTGTGTGTGTGTGTGTGTGTGTGTGTGTGTGTGTGTGTGTGTGTGTGTGTGTGTGTGTGTGTGTGTGTGTGTGTGTGTGTGTGTGTGTGTGCGTGTGTGCGTGTGTGTGTGCGTGCGTGCGTGCGTGCGTGCGTGCGTGTGTGTGTGTGTGCGTGCGTGCGTGCGTGCGTGCGTGCGTGCGTGCGTGTGTGTGTGTGTGTGTGTGTGTGTGTGTGTGTGTGTGTGTGTGTGTGTGTGTGTGTGTGCGTGCGCGTGCGTGCGTGCGCGCGTGTGTGTGTGTGTGTGTGGGGTGGGGGGGTTCGTGAATGCAGCTCAGGAGGACTGCTGAGAATGCTTTACGTACGCCGTCTCCCAAGTGTTCTAGGAAAGAACACCAAGCATCAGCCGCTCTTCCGGGACACCAAGAACGCGAAGTGCGACAGCGAGACGCAGACACAGGCTGCCCGACAGAGAAATCAACAATATCCAGCAATTCGAGCATAGCGTGATGAAGCCGCCCGCTAGCTAATAATAATAATAGTTGGTTTTTGGTGGAAAGGAAATGGCGCAGTATGTCTCATATATCGTTGGACACCTGAACCGCGCCGTAAGGGAAGGAATAAAGGAGGGAGTGAAAGAAGAGAGGAACAAATAGGTCCGTAGTGGAGGGCTCCGGAATAATTTCGACCACCTGGGGATCTTTAACGTGCACTGACATCGCACAGCACACGGGCGCCTTAGCGTTTTTCCTCCATAAAAACGCAGCCGCCGCGGTCGGGTTCGAACCCGGGAACTCCGGATCAGTAGTCGAGCGCCCTAACCACTGACATCTGTATTTTTGAAACAGGAGGAACCAGGCATTTTTTTATCATTATTAATGGAGCGACGTTGAGAAATGCAGCCTGCGTAGTGTCTAATCTGCTTGCCTTTTCGTTACTCTGGTTTTCACGGGCGTACGATTTTTGTTGCTACATGCTTATGAATAGTTTTCCAGGCAATTTGTGCCCAAATTATTGTTAGGTGTGGGCTGCATGACGCTTCCTTTCGGCGTCTGTGTCTGGTTGACCTATTGATGAAATGATGATCTACAGCTTGGAGTGAAAAAGGATGCAATTGGACTGTACCGCCGTCAGCATGCTTAACACAAACCCTCGATTGGGTGTCATGCACGCACTGCTATTAGAGACCCTGAGCTCTGAGTGCTGAGTCCGAGACCATGCTGCACGGTGTGTTTGCGGCGGCTGGAGACAGCTGGTGTCCTGCTTCCACCCCAATATTGTCTCAGACCCAGCGGCCGACGCCCTGAGGCGCTATTATCAGTGTAAGACACGCGTCGAGCGTTCATCTTAAGCGCGCTGGCGGCGGTACACCCAAAAAAGGAAACAGAAAGAGAACTCGAAATGCAAAGGAACCCGTGTGCTGTGCGATGTCAGTGCACGTTAAATATCCCCAGGTGGTCGACATTATTCTGGAGCCCTCCACTACAGCACCTCTTTCTTCCTTTATTCCTTCACTCCATCCTTTATCCCTTCCCTTACGGCGTGGTTCAGGTGTCCGCCTAGATGTGAGACAGATACTGCGCCATTTCCTTTCCCCAAAAACCAAGAACTTGTTTTTTCAACAGGACAGAGTAATTTAAGAGCTATAGAACGTATGCGGCAAAAATACGTCTTTCTTAATTAGTTTTCCAAAGATCCCTGGCCGAGAACGATTTTTATCAGATTGAGTCAAGAGCAAGAAACACATCGCCTGTGGATCTTGCTGAAGGAATATTATTACGCAGAAATGACTATGGAGCTCGAAAGGTTTCCCTGTTTGCCAGCCATTTCAGCTTCCCGGTATACCCACATACGTAGCCTTAGAAAGAGAACAGGCAAAAGAAAGGCTCCCTCAATTGAAGGCAACCTTAATTATTCGGCTTTTCTAGCTTCTTAACTTTAGTCTCTGTCACTGCGTCATTCAAAAACCATGAGCTTCGTATGCAGCATTGCGATAAGAACATGAAAGAAGACATAGGGAGGGATAACTTCAGTTATGCTATCGTCAAGAACAGCGGGTGAGGCTGAACGGTTTCCTATGTTTGTTGAGGTAATTTATTCCTGGCAGTTATATAATGCCTGGAGACAGCGGACAATAGATGCAGTAGTCATTGTTAGGTCCAGACCAAGACAGCTCGCCCCAAGAACGCTAAAAAAAGGATAAAATCACTGGCAGCTATAGTTCTTGTGCGCAGACCGGTTTCATGGAAGATACAAGAAAATGAAGGCTAACTGAGGAAGTGCGACACAAAAAGTTTGTTTCATGGCAGCCGGAAAGCTTCACATGCAATACAGGATCCGTGCTGCGTTCAGTTAACGGTCTTCGTTTATTTTTTTCAGATAAAAAAAAGAACATTGGTGTTCTGCAGCTTTGAACAAGAAACTCAGTTTAATATTATCACTACTTGGTGCCGTTCTTTTCTCGAGCGAGACAAAGACAGTTGGGAAGTTAACCTCGGCAAATTCCGGATTCATAGCCTACATTGCAGAAACAGGGATAAAGAGAAGAAAAAAAGAATTGGTCCGCAGACAGGTGGCGGCAGGCTCGCCCACGCGAGGCAGCGAGAAAGAAATCCGCTTGTATTTATCCACCCACGACAGGTCATATAACGGTGACGTGCCCTTATACCTGCGATGTGTCCTAAAACATGACACTACCGGTAACGCGCGTTCAAACGAGAATACAAAAAGGATAATACCGCTTTTTTCCCCCCGTAGCTTCGATCCATAGACTATAAACATGGTTCTCAAGGCATGCATAATTGTATAGCCTTGTTTATGTACTGGTGTTGCAAGGTATTAAGAGGAGTGCCAAACATTTCAACCGCACTCATTACCCACGTGTACAATGCAAGAAGCGACGGAAATATATTTGCTTGCATAAAACATCACTTGCCAAAGTTGAGAACGTGTGTATAGCTGTTACGGCGTTTCCATCAAAATGCCGGGTTTTTCAGAAACTTCCTAGGGCAAACTATGGCGCTTTATTATCATAATCGGATGAGGCGAATCGCCTATCAAAGTATTCGCTTCCTGTTTACCAAAAACGGGTGACTTCATAGTGCTCGTGGCCTTAGCGCGCTGACAAGATAATTATATAGAGACCAGTCGCCGCCTCGCGTGCTTTGCTTCAAGGACAAAAAATCGAAGTTCTGCCGTTCTCCGATAATAGCATGCATAGGGTACGCCCGCGATGATTAATACGCCCGCGGTCCTTCGACAACGTCCCGCGAGAAGGAGATTCGACGCTCATTACAAGGGCAGTGCCTGTCTTCGTTTTTCCCGTGGCAGTGCCGTACTTTCGAAGTGCTCCTGACGGGCAAATAGTGGAGGCTCTGTCCAACCCGCAGTGGAATGAGTTGATACAAGTCGTAACAAAATTCAGAAGAATCAAAATAAATGCGTCTACGTATCTGTCCCCCACATCTTGCGGGTTCGTTCCTCGTGGAAATCGATCTCTGCGCGGCAAGCTGTTCTACACATATAGACACGGAGCAGAAGGGAAACTCCTGCGTTATCCACGCAAAACAACAAACTTCACAGAATTCGGCAACGTTGCAAGCTTTATGAACACCTGAAATGCTACTCAGGCCTCAGTGCCGGCTGATCAAATACCATTAGGGTTTCAGTCGTCTTCTGACTGTTGACATTTGAGGCACCGTTGAAGGAGTGATTTTTGGCAACATCGGACGGCCTACGGCGTATTGTAAATTGCCTGCAGGACCAGTATCGTTGAGAAATGGTGTTTTGTGCGTTGTTAAAAGTAAGAAGCAAGCTCTTTGCGTTTAAGCTTCGTACATTCCGCTTAGTATTGCAGTATTAAGGATGAATTACGTTCAGCTCCCGTTGTCGGCACGCCGCGAGCGACGTTGGCGCCACAACGGGTACGAGCCAAAGGGAGCACACGGAGGCGAACCGAAACGAACTATGGCGAAACTTTTTCGTCGACCGCCTGGCGCCTACGTGCTGTGCTGCTGCCGGAGTAGCTCATGCGTCAGCATCGGCGTCTTCCTGGTCTCGTTATAGTGCCTAGAATATTCTAGGTGCTATAATCTCGTGGTGGGCGAAGCCAGCGCGCCTGTCGCCCGAGCGACATACGCGCAGTCCACGCGACGTGTGAGCGAACCGAGAGCGTAACGTTAAAGTGCAACGTCCTTTTTTCGACCCTTTCACATATAATGGCGCTAATGAACTGTCATGGCGTTGTACCGTTTTTCTCCGCTTGCTTAAGCGAGGATCCACTGCTGTGTAGGGGTTAGGAAAAAGTGTTGCATATGCTTACAACTTTACTTAGCACACTGACAGACACATGCCAATAATTTACTCGTAGAAACAGCGCCGCAGAGACTGATATGTAGATAAGTTGTTATGTGTAAGCCAATATCTCTTGGACAACACCACTATAAAAGCTTAGTAGGGAATAATGAGGTTGAACCGAATGTAGATGCGTAGCAGAGTTTGTGGGAAACACTTTTTACAAGAACTCCTTTGCCAAGTTTTACAAGAACTGTGTGCTCGTCACTTCGTTACATATCTGTAGCCCTGTGAGGTCAATCGAAGGTGCTGATAGGCATAAATCGCCGGACCGAGAATAAGCTAAAAAAAATGTCATGACTGATCGCGTCATGCTCCTCAGGCGTGTGAACTGATAGCTTTTAAAAGAATTACCACAAGACACATAAGGCTTCCCTGTAAGCAAGTTGAACGAATGTTCCTCAGTGGTTGAGGAGTAGAGCTCCCTGCTGACGACCTTTGGGGCAGCGGTTCGAGTTCCGGCTCGACCAATTTTCTTTTCAGTGCATTAGCTTTTCTTTCCTGAGAGGCATTACGTAATGGTGGTGGAATGACGTCAAGTCCTTGTACACCAATGAGGAATTGTGTTGTGACGTCACAACTGCAGAACTGGTGTACTGTGTGATCGCTGTGGGCTGTTTCAATTACCCGCGCGAAATCATGCGGTTGTGACGTCACGACCTTCTCAACCGATCCGGATTTTATTGACACAACACTAACACCAACAACTACAACGAAGGCTTCTCGAACGAACGGGTCACTTTCGCAGGGGCTTTAAAACGGTTTCAATTCAAGCATAAGTGCAATACGCTGAACACCTGGTTTGTCTTTGTATGCAAGTGGGCGTAGGGCACTGGGGGACATTGGGCGCTCCTTCTCTCATCGCGGATCGACGAACAGCGCTGGAGCAAGAGCAGATGTCACATTCAGGAAGAAAGTAAGTGAACATTTGACACATTGCTTTCGGAAAGTTGCTGCGACGTGAGACAAATCACTCATGCCAGAGATGACGAAATGAGGGAAGGAAAGACAACACATTTGCTAGCCCAGCCGTACTTGAATCATACAATGGTATTCCTTCAGAATTACAGAGACACCTAGGGATGTCACAACCTTTCCACAAAATTCAACTGCAAAACTTACTTAGGACAACAGCGCCGTAGCAGCGCGGACGAGACAAGAAAAAGGCGCAAACTAAGTGCCTGTGTTTACGCTGAGTGCTGCTTTGAACGGCACGCCTAAAGTAAAGCCAAGGGTCAGGGAAATCGTAGGGCCCGAGATCTGTAATATGCAGCCTACTTCTAGAGATCCGCCATCAAGCGTTTGTATGTTGTGCTAATTAGTTCTTTGTTTTCTTGGTGCTGTAAAAACTAACCAGCCAGCCTATATTTGCCCTTCGCAGCAGACCAGAACCAAACACACTGAGGCTGCTGTAACGTGGCCACCAGAGCTGGGTAACCTCATGAGGTTTCGACTACTGAGGTCGACCTCAACCTCAAAATGACTTCAACCTGACGTCGTGAGGTGACGTCGGCGACGGCTCGAAATTTTGTGAGTGAGGTCAGCAAATCAGACCTCAACCTCACTCGTGAGTTTGAGGCTGAGTGAGGTCGTCATTCGGTGAGGTCGAAATTTTGATGTCGAAACTTTTTGCAGTTGTCGCGTCTTACTCCGACGAGTGCCGCTTCTGAAGAGGAGTTGGAGCGCACCACCGCAGTGTTCATGCAATGACGCTTGGTGCTCGGTTCCCCGGTTTGGACAACCGGATGCCGCAGTCCGCTCTTAGCTTTTGGTGCTGCACTGTAACGTCCGTTAGGCCCGAGCTTACAGGAGGACGCACCCCTCTGGCCTTCCCGGAAGGAGTGCTGCTGTCCCGACATGCCACTCTCTTTCCCCCTTTCCCCGCTGCCGTAGCAACCGTAGCTGCCTGGCAGACGGCTCCAACTATCGGGAGCGCGCAAAGAAAATAACTCACGTTGATCCGCAGTAGCTTTGTATGATGCCGCAAACAAAAAAATTAGGGGGCACATTGGTGATCTGAAGTGCGACGAGGCGAAAGACTTGCACGGTGTTGCTGCCCCTGTCGCTGTTCGTGTGCTGAAGCAACTAATCGAAGACTATAGGAATATAGACTGAAACTGAGGTGCATCGTTTGCTGGCGCCTTGCGCATGCGTAGTGCTTTCAACGTGCCCTGAGTTTCCAGTTACGGCATACTACACTGCTCGTCTAGTGTATGACAATCCGGGAACTGAGCCAGCTGGCAGGGGGGAACATTGGCCGGCCACAGGGTCGCGTCGTTTATCAACGGTTCATTCGATAAGCTTCGAGGCAGTCTATTACTTTGCTCCGGGCTCCGCTCGCCCGCGTTGCATACTACACCATTGCTGACGTCATCGATGACGTATCAGTTTGATTGACAGCTCTACTGTGACAGAAACGCGACCGGACACGCTGCCGAGTCATGAGCCTATAAAGGCTTTCGCCTAAGTTTAGTCCAACAAGCACGCAATAAATTCGCCGCAGCGCGGATGGCCCCCAAGCAAGACTGCTTCGTGTTCATGCTCGTTGCCGGCGCTGACGTCACGGCTCTTGCCTTGCAGTCGAGTAAAGGGGGTCCCGCTGTACACTACACAGTGACTTAACGGAAACTTCAGCAGTCGGCACAGGCGAGGGAATGTGACTCAGGCGGTTCTTAACAAGGACACCTGCATATTTCATGGAAAAAGCACGGAGCCAGAAAAGCCTGTATAACATCGTCGAAGCGTTTGATCGGTGTCTTCCCCTTTCGAATCTCCACACTACTTCTCTATATTCCCGTTTCGTAATGCAAGCCGATGCAAATATAATTTCACTATTATATCCTTCCGAATAACCTCTCTTTGGTCTCCGGTTCCTTGTTCCTTCTCGGAAATTGACATCTTATACCGAAACACTGCATCACGGCGCGAGCGTACCAGCATAGCGGTGTTATAGTGGTAAAAAATGCAAAACGAAATGGATGCATGACGTTGTGGTAGCTGATTCCTTTTCCTTATTTTAAATAAAGATACGTGAATAGAACTGATTACGTGCTGGCGCTGTGCTGCTGAGTCACTGTTTCATACCTACGTGTATGACGCTTAATAGAGCACACTGTTCTTCGCTTCTGTTTTTATTGTGCGATTTTTGTTTGTAAATTTTTAATCATTTGCTATGTTTTTTTTGTTTTCTCGTATGTATCAATTAGGTTGGCGGCCTGCATTACATACGACCGGGCATATCTTTCCTTTAATTATTTTGCAAAGACCCATATCATGGACTCCCATATTTTATACATGAAAAAAAGACTGACAGCGATTTCTCACGTTTTTGCCTTTCTTGGGGGAAAGTCGTGGGGAGCATCAGTGCGGTCGATGATGCTGCTCTACAACGCTTTATTCATGGGATTTCTTCGCTACAGCCTCCCTGCACTTGGAAACATTCGAAAAACAAACATACGAAGTCTGCAAAGCGTTCAAGCTCAACCTCTCCGGACTTTCCTAGGATTGCCGAAATGTGCCTCTACGGCCGCATCTGTACTCATCGCCCAGGAGCATCCAATCCCTACCTATCCAACGGTTGATGCACTGAAGGCACATTTTCGACACATATCCCTGGTTCCCTCTCACCATCTTGCCAGTCAACCTATTACCAGGCCGCGCACATCGTTTACAAACACCATTGATGCACATCGCGCCATTCTGCCGTCCCAGTTTACACCCGCGGCCTCTAGACCGACCGCGCCACTTTGGAGCCTGCACAATCCCCGTGTGCATCTTTCAATACCTGGCATCAGGAAGAAAACTGATTTATCGCCGACAGGGCTAAAACAAGTCACTCTTGAATATTTCCATGAGCACCATGCAAACCGGGTGCACGTCTACACCGACGGCTCAGTGAGCCCCATCAGTTCTTCGGGCTCCGTGGTCATCACCGCAAGGACTACAGAAATTGGAGTTAGGATAGCTCAATAGATTTCCTCGACGGGTGCAGAACTCACCGCTCTTCGTGTCGCCGTTGAGCACATCAATCAGCAGCGCCCTCAGCAGAGCTGCCCTCCAAGGCTTACAAGCTGCTCTACGCCGTGGAGCCCATGAACAACTGGTCGCGGAAATCCGACGACTACATCACTGTGACATAAATAAAGGGCATGGAATTACCTACCAATGGCTGCCTATGCACAGCTGTATATCAGGCAATCATCGCGCGGAGGAGGTTGCGCGAACTGCTCACCATGAGGGCGATTTTGTGTCGATCCCTGTTTCGAGATCAGACGCAGCGGGCAAGCATCGCGCCCTTGCACGGGACATTACGCTTGCCGCGTGAAATTCCGGCGAATTTTCCAATTCACGTTTAAAAGCCTTGGACACAGATCTGAAGCTTCGGCTTCCGCCCGGCCTACCGCGACGTGAGGAAACTTTGCTGTGTCGCCTGTGGCTTGGTGTAGCTTTCACCAACCATTACTCGTTCTTAATCAGTATCGCTGATAGCCCTGCATGTGCCATCTGCAGGTATGGCGAGACTATATCCCACATTCTTTGGGACTGCCCTGCCTACAACGCCGAAAGGCAGTCGTTCTGCCGCGCGCTGGAGCGTCTATATCCACGCCCATTGAAGAAAATGAAGATATTCGGCCACCGGCCGCGGCGATCGTCGGCGGTAAAGGCCTCCAAGCCACTGCTCCGCTTCTTGCGAACTTCTGACCTACACCATAGGCTGTGATTTTAACAAAGGCTGACTTTTCAAAGTGACTTCAATTTTCTGCTACTCTCCTTTCTCTTTCATCTTTTCATCCCCTCGCCCGTGTAGGGTAGCAAACCGACTATTCTTCTGGTTGTTGTTAATGCCTTCGTGGCATGTTAACCTTCCTGCCTTTCCTCGTCTTCATCCCCCTCCTCCTCCTTGCAAAGACCAATCGTTAACCTTAAACGGCTTCGCGGAATCCTAGCACAGTGCTCGCGGGTAAAAAACGTAGAAGGTGCCGCCGTGCCATTGATTTTGAAGGAAAACAAGTGGTCGACTTAAAACAGGTTGTCTCATACTGGTTGACGAAATGGTACCCAGAATTCTTTTCAGGCGTATGAGTATTTAGGTAGTGCTTTTCTCTTGTGCAGGGGGGGGGGGGGGGGTACGGAAAAAGATTTTGCTGCGGCGAAATTTGAGCGGAGAGCTGTGGTGCTCTTGACAGAGAGCGGTTCACGCTGTGCACTTTAGATCAGTCGTTTTGACCCGTGTGATTTTAATAGTCGGCAGTGTTCAAAGACGTAATCTAGACCATTGTTGCAAAGTGCCGCCCAGGAATTCCCAGGATTTTCAAACCATTACCACCGCCACGTGGAGGCCAGAGGCAGAAACAGGGGGGGGGGAGGCTTGACGTTTCAATAACATCAACATCATCATCCTTAATTATTAGCAGCAGATATTTCGATATTTATCGCAGAATAATTTTTCTTCGGTTGCTGGGTAATGTACAATAATCAATCGATATTCTGGCAACTATTGATTTGGTTGTGCTATATGGTTTATGGTTTATGGGGGTTTAACGTCCCAAAACGACTAAGAATATGAGAGACGCCGTAGTGAAGGGCTCCGGAAATTTCGACCACCTGGGGTTATTTAACGTGCACTGACATCGCACAGCACACGGGCCTCTAGAATTTCGCCTCCATCGAAATTCGACTGCCGCGGCCTGGATCGGACCCACGTCTTTCGGGCCAGCAGCCGAGCGCCGCAACCACTCAGCCACTGCGGCGGCTGGTAATGGTATATCAGACTTCCCATAAATATACACTATTAGTATCATCATCGCCCTCATCTCGAGGGTCAACGGCATGTGTTGTTGCATGACGGTTGCAGTATGTCATACTTGAGAGCTGGCGCAATTACCTGCTGGAAAATCTGAATGTCATTAAAGTGGACCTAGTTGTGGGCACTCTGTAATGCGTCATGCGCGCATGTGTAGTAATGTGAGATCCATATGGATCTTGAAATGTGGGTGGGGGGGGGGGGGACCTGGTACGACTTGACATAACATCGTTGTCATGTGACTAGGTGTGACGTCACATTACATCGTTTTCACGTGATCTGGTATGACGTCCCACTGATACGATGTCATCATGAATTATACTAATTACTGCATTAAGGTGTTTGTCTGGGATAGTCAGTACATGGTACTAACTGAAGGCACAGCGCACGAAAGACGGGACTGAGAAAGAGACAAACACAACGCTGACTTACGACTAAAAGGCTTTATTGCTCGCACGCAATAAATAGGCGAAAAGGAGCACAATCAACAGAAGAACAGCATCAGTGATGATTGTCAAAAAACGCACACAACAACAAAAGCACACAATCGCAACTTACACAAGCGAACTTAGTTGTTAAGATAGTCATGATGGCATCATGACGGCATTCGCTTTCTGGACCTACAGATAATGATGTGCGACGAAGGACTATGCTGGCGCCACTCACCCCGAGCACAAAAAGGGCTTCTATCACACTAATCCGCTCATTCAAAAATAGTAAAACGAGGCGTCGAGACAGCCGCCCACAAAAATGCTATTTCCAGGTCATGTTCCCATCAAATGTAATCTAGCTTCAGAAGCCAGATCATGAGGCTGAAAAAGGCTGGCTTTCCAGACCACATCCTGCATGCTGAAGCGGAGAAAATTCTTGTGTTCACAAGGTATCACATACCTTATGTGCACATGGTATCACATAACTTGAAAAGGATTGCAGGAAAAGCCGGTGTCAGAGTCATCTTTTCTGCCTGAAACAAACTGCAGCGCCTGTGTAAAACCATAAACCGTGAAGGACCTCCATCTGCCGAATGCGGAAAAAATCACGAATCACCCTGTGTGCAGTGCCGTAAAAATGTTGTCTATGAGATAGAGCTATCCTGTGGGCCATTTTATATTGGACAAACAGGGCGCTGCCACAATGATCGCCTAAGTGAGCATAAACGCTCCCTAAAACCACCCCCCAAAAGCAATTTGGTTATACATTGGCTTTCCTGTAAATGCACTCCTTTTTTCGGCCGTACTAGAATACTGCATAAACATAAGGACCAACGTACGCGGGAAATCGTGGAAGCTCTTTTAATTCACCGGGGACTTGACAACTGCGTCAACAAGAAATACAAATAGTCAACAGGAACTTGACTATCTTAACAGTTAAGTTCGCTTGTGTAGGTTGCGATTGTGTGCTTTTGTTGTTGTGCGTGTTTTTTGACAATCATCCCTGACGCTGTTCTTCTGTTGATTGTGCTCCTTTTCGCCTATTTATTGCGTGCGAGCAATAAAGCCTTTCAGTCGTAAGTCAGCACTGTGTTTGTCTCTTTATATGTCCCGTCCTTCGTGCGCTGTGCCTTCAGTTAGTATACTAATTAGTATTCGTTACCTAATTACAATATTTCGTGTTGATTATTTATGTGGCATCATCATCTTCGGCGCGTGACTCGTCGGCTCGTGACGTCACATGGTACCGCTTTTTGAGGACACTTTTTTTGCGGATATGACCTTGAAACTGAGCCATCTAATGCTTTCGCATTAATAAAATAAGCCGCTCGCTACTACACAGACATAAATACAACGCGCCTCCGTTGGTGTACTACAGTCGCAGCTTGTTAAGTGTGTTCGAAGGCAGCATACAGTGGGCTGAAAACAGCATTTGCCTGGTGAAAAAATTATCATCTACGCTGAGTCCTCTCGGTATGCCGGATAGAGCTAGAAAATCGTAATATACTGATATTCGTCTGCTTAGCCGTCTCTTTGGAAAGTACGTTGGCGACAAGTTTCATTACATTCGCTAACTATTCTCAAGCCTAAGCACAGTATCGTGAATACCTACCTCGCCCCCCTTCAATTTCTGGTAGATGGTGTAGAAGGCCTGTGTTTGTCAACTGCCGGTTCATGTGTGAATGAGCGAGAGGCTTCCAATGCGAACAAGTATACGTGAAGCAGGTTGCCGAATATTGACACCGATAAGCTTAAAAAAAGTTAGTGAAGCAAACTTAATGAAAAGAGTACCCCCCGACATACTGGTAGTAACCGCGTAAGGAACATCCCTGTCCGCTGGCCAAATAAACGCTCCGAGGGTTCATCACAGATTGTAAGCTTATCCTATTGCGTGCACATCAGTAGTGCCTGGACACACATTAATAAATAATACCACCATCATTCGGCTTTCTTATCTCACAGGATTCTCGCAACTGTTTTTAAGTGAAAAAAATTCTTAATCGCTTTTTTTTTTATTTCTGAGGTCAAGCAGCCGACCTCAACCTCAAATTGAGGTTGAGGTGAGGTTAAGTGAGGTCGCCAGTGGCCCCCGGAAAAGTGAGGTGAGGGCGTCTCAGAAGGCCTCAACTGATGAGGTTCAGGTTGATTGAGGTCGGCAAATATTTTTTTTTGTTTTGAGGTTGAGGTGAGGTCGAGATTTTTGAGGTCAAATGCCACCTCTGGTGGCCACGGCACGAGTGGGAAACCAGTTTGGTGCATATATGGCTGCTGTTGGTCCTGTCGGGTCGCAAACAGCACATTGATGTTATCAACGATTGAGGTACGTAAGTGTAGCGATAGTTCAAGTGCAACAAGGGGTTCATTTTAGTTTGCATAAAGCGGAAGTATTTTAGGATCCATATATCGCGACAAGAGGGAAATTGAACCAAAACGACTTCCTCTATAGGCCGGATATCGCTTTGAGCGTTCCCATGTGATCTTTAACACATAGCACCATGCAGAAGTAAGTATGGTGAAGGTGACGGCATATAGCTTCATGGAACACGTGTTTTAAACGAACCCTATTAGTGGCCCGAACATGTAGACAGCTTGTTTTCTTTGGGTATTTAGGCTGACAAAAGTATGAAGAGTCCGCAGAAAAAGAAAACAAACGAATCGTGGCATATTCTCGTTTTCTGAACCGCCTTAGTTTTTGCTTACGTGGTATCTTGATTTACCCATGAGTATCAAAGGTCTAGTGCGTGACATTCGTGTCAGGTCCACTAGGAATGCTGACTTCTCAGTTCACAGCATATCAGAAAAATATGTAGCACTGTAAAAATTTAAGGGGGTGCGCTGGAGCAATTCCAAAAGAAGCGCATCACTTTTCAATGAATAATAATTGGTTTTGGGGGAAAGGAAATGGCGCAGTATCTGTCTCATATATCGTTGGACACCTGAACCGCGCCGTAAGGGAAGGGATAAAGGAGGGAGTGAAAGAAGAAAGGAAGAATAGGTACCGTACTGGAGGGCTCCGGAATAATTTCGACCACCTGGGGATCTTTAACGTGCACTGACATCGCACAGCACACGGGCGCCTTAGCGTTTTTCCTCCATAAAAACGCAGCCGCCGCGGTCGGGTTCGAACCTTCTTTTCAATGACAGTGTGGCATTTTGGGGCGGAATTTTGCAGGAAGAAGTGACGCCGTGAGCTATGCTTGCTGCTGCTGCCCAGAAAGCAAAGAAACGAAGGAGCATGCAATGCTCTCCAGCTCCAAAATAAACAAGGCAGCCACAGAGATCCTGGATGCGTTGGGAAACAGTGGATATGTTATTGAAAGGGAGACGGTAGAAATAAGCCCGAGGAGGTAGGTGATTTGCGAAGGACAACGAGAGAGCAGGCGAGTATAGCGAAGAGAAAAGCCCATGCAGAAGCAAACATGTGAGGGACGAACGTATTAGTTGTCTATTTAAATAAAATACCTCCAAGGGCCATGAGATGGGGGTATTACATATATGGAAGGAGAGGGAAGATCAAAGACAGTCCCGATCAAAAGAAAAAGAGAAAAATATATATACATTTGTTTAAGAAAGTCGAAAACATAGAGAAAAGGTGAAAAAAGCGTACACTAACAGTATAATGAAATCCACTCGCTGCTGCAAACAGCGGCACACATATAAGGGCAAGCAGATTCAGCGAGGATAAAACCAGGAGCCATCAAAATTCCGCATGACCAGTCTAACAGACGGTGTGATTTCTCGCTTACTCACGAGTTGTTTGCATGCATGTCTCCGGCCTAATTTCCAAGGGCCACAGCGCATTCCTAGCTGCCGATGTCAAATCAAAGCAAAACGTTGCAGCAAATATTCTGCAACAGCATGCGCGTGGAGAGGATTTCATTTTATTATATCGGCACTACGCAACTTGCTTAGTTGTCTGAACGGGCATGCAGTCGACCGTAATAGCGTTAAACGAACACGCAGCTGTATTATGTCCCTACTAACGCCTAAGATTATGTTGTGTTGTTACCTGGGTGAAGGACCGCGAAGCAATCGAGGTTACTTCCCAATGACTGAAAGCAATATTTCGAATGGGAAGATTCAGCAGAGACAAATGAGCGACTTTTAATGGCATCAGCAAAGTGTTTTTTTAGACATATGAGATGAGCTTGTGCGCTCAATACTAATGCGGTGTGCTTGTTCTAAAAGAAGAAAAAAATCTGCCGCAATCTATTCCCAGGTTATGTTTCTGTCATTATCGAAGCGCCTTCGCAGTTGAAACTTATCTTACACCTGTGCCACTCTGGGAATTTCTCAGTCTTTGCTTCGTTGGCCGGCACGAGTGCGGAAATTTTAAGCGATGTTCATGTCGCTAAACAAAGCTTTTCCCGCGCCCAATATGGACAAGTGAATCTAAACTAAAATAATTACCTCACGCTGCCATGAATTCAACAGTTAACTGATGACAAGTTCAATATCAGGAAGTGCACATTATACATATTTAACTCACAGCAGCAACCATAATCGATTAATTAATCTGATAACTAAAAGCACAGAAAACCAACAAAAAGATAGGAGGGCGTCGTTCCTGTACGAGGGCGTGCACTAATGATGGAAGAAAATCCGATTGACAGCTGCTAATATTGAGATGACCACGTGAAAGTCTTTCGTTTAATTTCTCTAGATGATAAGGTTGCCCGTTAAGAATGATCGCTGCAACTGGTTTTCTCCAACCATTACCTGGGCTCTAACAGGCTGCTGATAGTACACATGATATAATCACCGTTTCGGGCATACCTCAATTCAAAATATGATTTTGTTATCTTCACGCTCACTTGGGCGTTTGCTCTGCAGTATAACACCAGCATCTACGGAAGCGACAAGGAAAACAAAGCAATGGAAACTATGTTATATTAATGCTGGGCCGAGTATCAAATACCGCTTGTTTATAAGGTATTCGTATCGAAACTAGATTTTTGCCCCATTTTGCAATCAACTGTGGAAATCAAACGAGAATGCGAAGTTATCACATATGAGGGGAAATTAAACGTAACAGCACTGAAACCGCGCTCTGAGTACCAGCATTTGAATCATCCAAAGTCATCGCACTTCATCGCCTCCCTAAATTTTTATCCCACTTCGAGCAGCCACAAAGCATCATTCCGTGCGTCCTTTGAGCGTGAAGTACCATCTTACGCACGCATACGCGGCTGTGTATTGTACACACTTCCTGCCGCTGCGTTCCTCCTTCCTTGAGGACCATCCAGAGTATCTACTGCGCTTTATTCAAGGAGATCACCGGTGGTTCTACAATGAAAGATTGGCTGTTCCGACTGGTGAAAATATTCGTCCATTAAGTGCAACAACATTCATTGCTTCTGCAGCTGTGTTGTTCAAAATATATTCACTTTGTCACTCGGACATTCGAAGAGGCACACTGCGTTTCGCGCATTTTACGCAATGTGTGCGCAACGTAACTATTCGACCTTTCATGCCTACATTAGCTGACTGACGAGAAGGACGAGAGAAAAACCAGGAATACGGCGCCAGCGTAACTGAGTCCTCTAGCGCGTTCTCCATTGAGGGCAATAATCGCAGAGTTCTCCATCGGAAAAAAAAAATTCCGGCAAAGTGTATTAGCCTTCTGTTGCACTTTTAAAGGGATAAGTGGCGCCGTCAGGCGGCAGGCGGCACGTGAGAAAATAAGCACACCATAGAGCTCCCACCACGCCGCGTATCTTCAAGGTCGTGCAAATCACTCTGCCGAAGAATTTTCAGCGGTGAACATCAGCGGAATGCCAGCCGCTGCCCGTTAAAAAATGATGATCCGTGATTTAGGTACCACTTGGGAATCCAGTACGAGGCTCCGTAGTACTCGTCCCTCCCTCTGCCTTCGTCATCGTGTGTACTGCGCTTCCCCGAAGCACCAGTGCCCTTCAGGACACTCTGCTATTACCAACTAGCCTTGTACGCCGTTCACTTCAAAATTACTGTTTCAGTAAATACAAGCACTACATTCTGTACTTGTCGAATTTTTTTTTGCCTTTGGTTATCGCCCAGTTCCTTGTGTGCGCAACTTCTCTCTTCGTGTGCATGAGTAATTCATGAAACGCCTTCGGGCCCTTGATGACAAAAAGCGCCCAGTGTGAGGAAAACTTGAGGTGTAAATACTAAGGCAGACGACGGGGCTATGGTTAGGAGGGGAAGACACGTACGCTTCACCCTGCTCTTTCCCTGCGCCTAACCCCGTGACCAAGAGGAAGAAAAAAAAGGTAAACACGTACAAAAAAGGGTGCCGTTCTCTTTGATGTCCAGTTCAGCAAACGTGACCTGCAAAGCCCTGGCGCCGATGTGTTGACTCAAGAACAATGACCACCACGTTAGTTCCTCTCTTTGTTTCTTTTTTGGCAGTGTGTATTTTAAAATTTATTTCGGACAGCCAGTTTTGTTTTCCCGTGTCCAGGCTGTTCGCCTGAATCCGCAAGCGCTTGCCCGGTGTCCAATATATCTTCGATTCGCCTCTTCGCTGCTTGTTTTGCAGAAAACCCGCTTGTGTTGGCTTATGGGGTCATGCTTCCTTTTCAGCCCTTGACGGCGCGAGTTGCATTCTTATTCTCTGCGGCCCCTCCGCCCTCACCCGTCTACAACCCACTCCAGCATAGACGCCCCGGCTCCTCTCCTTCTGTGCCCGTAGCAACTCGGCGTTTGTTGCTTTTCCTTTCCGATTTTTTTTAAAAAGCGATGAGAGTAGTAAAGAGCAGGGGGGGGGGGGGGGGGGGGGGACTCCGAGAATCGCCTAAGCTGGGCGTTTTCTGACGCCTGCCCGGCGAACCCTTTTGCACTGAGGAGAGGAAGAGAGGCAAGATGGCAGCCAATCTGCGAGCATACAGTTCATTTTCCTTTCACTTTTTTTTTTCGCGGCTTGCCGTCACTGTCAGCGTGCATCGCCTCAGAAAGGTGCTGGCCCCGTAGACGCCTTCTTTCTCTACCGCGTGCTCTCTCTCTCGTCTTTTGCGCGTCGCGCGCACTGCGCGTCCGTACGTGGCTTTGCGAGGCCTACTCCGGTATGCAAGGACTACTTAATGTTTTCTGGGCGGCGTTTTTGGCCTGTTGCCCAGCTCGACAGGCCGTTTTCCCTCCTTACGGGGCAAGGTATGGGATCTGGTCCGGAAGACCGCCCACGATTCCATTCCTCCGGGTCTCTATCCCCCTTTACGGTGCTCTCTACTTGCTCTTTCGCTACGATGCGCATTTCCTCAAACGCGGTGTGTTTCCGTAAACCTAGCAAAGAAGCGAAACTCTAACGTCCAAGTTTAAGGCCGTATGCGGAACAAGAAGGTCGCCTGCTTCTGGAAACATCTTCTAGTGCGTGGAAACTTACGCCGGATGAAATTGCACCAAAGGTTTTCGGTTTGTTTTACTGCCCACGCTGTTGCGTTACACGCCTTTAGACGTGTCAGCCAGTGTCACATATTATCGCGACCGAGGTTAACAGTGCCGTTGCTTCGTACAAAACTCCACGCATGCCGTACTCTAGTAAACGGGAACTAGTTTGTCAGCTGCACCAGAGAAGTTCTCTGTTTCACCCTCATATGTCAAAGCGAATTTGCGGGTTTTGATTTCATATACTGGACGGCGCGCGCAAAGGTCTCTAGACAAGACGAATGCGGGTGCGGCATTCATGTCCCCTCTTATACGTTGAGGCATTTCAGACGGCTTGCTTGTGTGGCTGCGCTGAAATTATTTTTTGTCGACTCACCCTCATCCCGTGGACTTTCGCTGCCGACTGTACTTATTGTTCCTACCGTTGCGAATAATTTCACACTGCACGAAGGAAAGCCAACGAAGGAAAGCCTCAGAGCATTTTATGCCTGACACGTGGTCGCATGAGAGCGAAATTACGAGAAGGGCCAGCGAGTATTCATTACCGCATACTCTTCTCTTTGCGATAGTCGCTGTGCCATTTCCCAGCCTCCGCGAAACCAGCAACCAGCAAAACTGCCCGCTTTTGCTATTTCGACGCTGTGCTCGTTTTCGCTGTCGGCGCGACAATGTTAATTAGTTTCGGCCACAGTGCGTAGTGAGACAATCATTGCACTGTGGAATTTTCGGCCCGCACTTGCTTCTACCGGCGACGCGTGGAAACCACCACTACTGCACCATGGCGAAGCAAGTGCACCCAAGCGAGACTAACACGGTGCGCGCGGGTCGTGCTAGATGGCGCTGCATGGCAACGAGTATGCGCTAGACGCCATTCGCTGCTGCCTATCATGCAGACGCACTCACCTTTGTTTCAGTCTGTCGCCATTTTCATTTCTCGCTGGTTTTATTACTCTCGCCATGGGCACTTAAACGGAGGAAAGGCAACACTGTCCTCTACAACGGACTCTCCGAAGCATGGAGGGGAGAAAAAAATTTGAGGAGGGAGCATCCGGCGAGAGACTTGAAGCCAAGTCGTAAAAAGCAAAAATGCATTAAAAAGAAGAGTCGGTCCCCCGTTACCACGCCACGTGATAGCGTGCGGTGATATCTAGCGCCGCTGGGTGCGCACATGCGCGGACTAGCGCGGCAGGCTGACTGTAGATGAACTTCCTTGCTGTAGACGCCTGCGCAGACGCGCGCACTAAAACATACTAACACCAAAATACTAAGGACTGACTGGGAGAGCGGAAAAAACGGGGGAGGAAGCGGCTTCACGAGCGCTTGTCTTGCGAAGGCTGGCCGCTTGGCGTCGCACTCCCTCCTAAGAACGCCTGAGGAAATTGGACGATAACAGGTGGGCACGTAAGGTATTTAAATACCTGTACAGAAAGAGCGTTGACTCACAGTGGCGGAAACGAACTAGAAAGCTGGCCAGTAAGTATGCCAGACACGAGGTCGGAGAAAGAAAGAGCATTCAACGACAGGTTAAAAACGCCGAAGGTGAAAATTGGATAGATTCAATGGAAAAGAAACCTAGTGTAGAACTATATCGATACTGGAAAAGGCAGGTCAGGAATGAAGCGTTTTATGATAACTCAAGAAGCAGTGCCCTCCTCTTTGAAGCTAGGTCAGGGTGTCTTAGAACGCGCAGCCACAAAAACAAATTCAACGAAGAAGACAACACACGTGCTGTGTGTGGTAAATCTGTAGAAACAATAGAACAGCTCATACTAAAATGTGATGGTATCCATCCCGATGTCGATGCAGGCACATTCAGTGTTCCTGACGCCCTAGGGTTCTGAAATAACAATAGTCATGTAAATAAATCTGCGGTGGAAATTAGCAAAAAGCGATTGGAGGATTGGTAGCTCAAAAGCCGAGTCGTGACATAGGTAAATAATGCAGGAAGTCGTATTTAAAGAAAATGGCGAATTTTAATTACTACACAGCTAAACAAAAATAAAGGAAAAAAGACTGAGCAAGGTGGCAACTATGCCACCACCCCGTTTCAAAGGGGACGCTCCTACTTTCCATGTATCCATCCCTTTTTTTTTTTCCTCCGTGCTCCGAAGAATTGCGAGACTAACGCGGGCTGGAAACAGGTAAGTGTTTCAAGCAATAAAAGTAAGCAGAAAATGAGCAACGCCGACTCTCAGCATTGCTGGGGAGCTGTTTTTTTTTTATTCTTGAACGCAGGAGGGGGGACGCGGAAAGGGGGGCTAGCGCGCGGCTTGCCTAAATCCTTCTCCGGAATAGTTTATATTCGCCTTTAAAGTACGGCACTATACATTTTTCAGACGGCACGTTTTTATTCTCTGTTCTGGTGTTCGGAATACGCTTTTTTTAATGACCTGTCTGCACCAGGAAAGTTTTTGCTCTTCGAGCGCCCGGCAGGCTTCATTCTAGAATACTAATGAGATATTTCCAAAAATTAATTGCGCGAATCGACAGAAGGGAAAAAAAGAATATTAAATGTAGAGCGCTCCCTTCGCCTTGCAACTTTAATACTGCAGCTACTCGTTATATTTCATTCCTTTTTCTTTAAAAAAATTGTCATGAGTGCTTTGGCGTATAGCACAGAAAATAAATCTAAAGAAACGTAACGAAGTATAAAACACTTGATGGCTTTATTTTAAGCCGTTATCTTCGAAGGCTACGATAAATATACTCACGTAAAATATGTCTCTCGCTCGCCTTTCCCGTTTCATGGCGGCCACTATTCTGGCATCACCATAGCTAATTACGATGTTAGTTTAACGAGGATGCATCAGACAGGACTGGTATCTTGTGCAGTGTGCTGCACGTGTGGTGTTTACGGTGATTTGTATCATTCTCTTATGTGACCGGGTTAATTGGAGAGAAATGGGAGAGACCTTTGCCTTGCAGTGGGCGTAGACAGGTCAGGATGATGATGATGATGATGATGATCTTATGTGCTGCCCACAGTACTGTGCGAGGGAAAACAGTTGCAGTTCTATGCAAGACATCGTTTTCCCTCGGGCTAACCGGGCAGTTCGGAGGAGGGATTTCCGGCTTCTGCTAAAATGCGTTCATGGCACTGAACTGAACTAGAGATGAGGAGGTAGCGGCCAGATGTTTCTAGGCCCTCATACGAGTGGCAAAGATGAGCGTTGAGACACCGAACTGTGCCACGCATGGTCGACCGCATTTCATTGTCTGTGTTTGGTGTCGCCTTGACGAAGCAACTGCAGGTGGCAGAGTGCAAGGCTTGCCACTCCTGTATCTAACAGCAATCTCAGCCACAGCCGCTCTCGAGGGGTGGGGTGGCGCTTTTTCCAACGGCCTTCGCATTCGCCGCGGAATCAATGGGAGTTTTTCTCCGGGAGCTGCGCCGTCCGCCGCCGCTAGAGGCGCGACGACCCCACCGCTCGCTCAGCGCGCCTGCATCTGCGGCGGCGGGTGGCATTCGCTTGGTTTCGCGCTGTCGCCCGCTGGTTCGTGGCGAGCGCAGCACCGAAATCAAAGAAAACAAAAACCACCTGCCTAAGCTGCAGCTCCTCAACGCAGTCCATGTGTGCACAAATTTTTCATCACCAAATTTGCTCGATGGAAACATTTAAAAGAAATAATCCTCAGAACCATATCAACCATTCGTGATTGTAAATCCAGAAAGATGTACGCTGATCCATTCGTCTCGTATGTCTCATGGTTCGCAATTAAAGCACAAGTTAATGCTAAGGGGAAGACAGCGAAAACTCATAGGGCCAAAGTTTTGGGCTCTTCGCATAAAAAAAATATACCATCGGGGAGAAAAGACTCCACGACGTGTGAGCGGTAGGTTGAAAGCGCCGCTAATTTTTATTTATTTTTAAAAATTTTATTTATACAAGTACTTGCAGCATCCCATGGGCATTATGGGGGGCAAATGGAGGAAAATGAACATATGACAAAAAGTTCGCTCGTGGCTTGAGACAATACTTGCACAACTGAAAGAGAGATTCACGTACTTAATTGACAAATAAATTCATCGCTGGGAGATGTGCATGACACTTAATCACGCTGATATCGCCTTTCGTGCGTCCTAGTGAGCACGTGCTCCCATAGAGACTTGCCGTCCCTGAAGCTACCTATAAAATACTTCGCTTAAATATTTTTTTTAAAAAAAGGGCTCAGATTATGGTCAGCCTTTCAGTTGAGAGTCCAATGCCCCTATATTTTTTTTTAATTCAGGGACATTTATTAATATGCCAACATCGCAAACCTTAATTTTAAGTTCCTTACATTGTAAGCTAAGCCACCTGGTTTAACGCATTGCTATAAGGTTTAATGGAGCTACGTTAAGTTGCGGAGAAGATGCTTTTTGGCATGTTGTTTCGTTTCCTGAATGATATGAGTAAAGTTCACGTTCTTGGGAGGTTTATGGAAACCGATGAGGAGGCTGTAGAAATGCAAGAGAATGTAATATATTCAACGCTGGTAGTAATCGCCTCTCAAATAAGTCTGTTCGCTCGTGAAGGCCGATTTTAATGAGACAGAGTGCAGTGCCGAAATAACTTTGCCTTGCTGGCAGTAATTACTGTAAACAACCGACTTAATTTTTTCGTTGTCATCGGGTAGGATGGCCAGGTGCGAGACGCCGTCCTTCAATATGCCTTTCAAGAGGAGCAGATATCTGTGCCTCTTGGACGTCGCAAGCGTGCAACCTGCGCTCATCACACCGTGCTCCTGCGGCCAGGCATGGGATGTATACATATCCGTTACTTTCGCGAATGACATGACCCGCTTTAATGGGCAGCACCACAAGTTCTTGCTTATGCCACTGTTATACAAAACTAAAGCAGCTGCGCTTGAAATTGCAGTAGCTATATTTACGCTGCAGAATCATCTACTCTTCGAAACTTGCCGTGCAAATGCTACACGTCGCATATCATTCTAGAAACTCTTTCAGACCCGCTGGAAGACGAACTACAGAGGCTGATAGCCTTACTTTTCAGCCATATGTAAGGGATAGGGCGTGTTGACGTCTGCGCTCGAAGGATACATTCGACCATGCACAGACAGACTAAAGGACAGCGCAGGCAAACGTTAATCCGTTGCTTCAGATTTCTCACATGGCAAGTCGCGGAGGGGGGGGGGGGGGGGGGGGCTGATTACGCGGTGTTTGCATAAATCGAAAGGGGTGAAATATAGCGGCCTGAAAATTAGCCGAACTGAGAGCGAGCGCTCGTTCTTCTTCCGCGTGAACGGCAGTCACAGCGGCGGAGCGTTGGAGCAGTGGCGACCCCACCGAGGTGCGGCGGGAGGCGGAAACAGACCCCATTGCGAAGGTTGTAAGAGCGCGCGCTCTCTTCGAGACCGGCCGTGTCTCAGCGTATCAATCTGTTGTGGCCACGAAGAACGTGACCAGGCGCCGAGAGTGCGTGAAACGTGACTTCGCGAAACACGAGTATTGTGAATTATGACTGCTTGATAGCATCGCGCGAATTTCGCGCCCCCATTTGAAACCATCGTAGGACCAAGATAGCTTCGTTTTAACGTTTTCATGCTTCGGCATGCCTACCATATTTGACAGTAATGTTCGACAGAGAGAAAATGTACTTTACGGAACGCCATGTGTTCGAGATTATATTTAGTAGCACGAGAAAAAGAAATTGTGCGCGGAAAATTTTGAAAATTCACTTCCACGAGATTTCGAAGAGTTTAACATAAGGAAAAGGTGCGACCATCAGAAAACCTTTCAGTTTGCTATCGTCAGGCCTCGGTCAGAAGTTGTTTCGTTTGTGCGAGCAGCAGGGCTTCGGGTAATACAAACGAAACTTTTCTTTATTTTTTTAACAATGGCTGGCTATTACGACCGCACCACGAACAGCTTGAGCAAATACGGAGAGAAGCGAATTCTGTGACTGGAGAAAAAAGCTCTTGCCCGGTGGTTCGCGCTCTGATTTTCCGCAATGACCACACGCTCATTCGCGACTTCATATTGTGTTTTGTGGGCCCTGCATTAAGTGAAAGCTGGCTCCAGCCAGTGAGGGATTGAATGCTGGAATCGGCCAATGTTGCTTAGTAATGAGCTGCTATTTAAGTATCAAGAGAAATATTGTTTTGATTATAGCATACGTTAAGTAATATGTTCTATTGTCAATCGACGCAACTGAGCTTCCGTGCTCTCACAAATTCAGTGTCCATCCAGCGAGCGTATGTTCCACACCCTGTTTGAATCGGGCTCAGCGGAAGCGTAACTGGCGAGGTTCTCCGGCGGGGTAGACACTGAAATTTTGAAGGCTTTTTCTAGGACATCTTTAGCAGCTTCGTCGAAAAATTCTGCCGAGATATTTTGAGAATAAAGCCGTTATATAAGTGTATCATTGCCTTAGACCATTGCAGTGCCTCCGGAGGCAACATTAAGCTCAACTCGCGAAGCGCCTTTTGTAAACGCTATTTATGCAACGGCGTTATGCATTTTATAGCGGCCTTGGGATTGCGCAAACGTTCGCCTCTTTGAACCCTACCTGAGCGCTCCGATGGTCGACGTAAGCTATCGAACGCCCTCGCGAGGCTGAGACGTTAAACATGTAAACCTCCTCGCCACGGGCCGTGACAGGCGGAGTTCACGTGATTAAAGGAAAGGGCTCGGAAACGGACTTACTTTATGGATTCTATAGGAGAGTGTGGCGGTAGTCATGTGTGGTGTTTCCTTAACTCGGGAGGCGATGTTACGAAGCAAGCCATAGCAACAGAGCTACTGTTTTTTTTTTGTGAGCGGCCGAAGGAGGTGCGGGACAAAAGAAAAAGAAGAGAACATTATTTTAAAATAATTAAAAAAATATTTTCCAAGGTGGTGGAACTCGTGCTTCTGGTTTTCAGAAATATGGCGCCAAGTTATGCGCTATCGAAGCAACCTCTAGCGAATTCCTGCTCTGTGCGCCCAGCGCTTTGTGTATTGACAACGAGCGCTTCTATAGTGGATAGCTACAGCGCCAGTGAGAGGTGCATGTGGTGGCGGCAGCAGTGGCAACCCGCAAACAGCGCCAGACGACGCGGATGTGAGGCGGAAGGAGGATCTCTAGCATCCTAATCATGTGGTTAGTCACGCACTGCTAATTCCCTGCTCGTGTTGGAAGCCAGCTAGATGCTTGAATAGAGTCTCGTGCGTGCCTTGCGTGCAATATGAATGTGTTAACAATTACGACCGCCGGAGAAAACCATGGCTAAAAGTTTTCCGTAGAGAAACCTGCAGGAGCTGAAGAATGGGTGTTTGGTAGTACGAGGCGCCATCTTATGGGAATTCATTCATTGCCATTTATCCTCAACAGTTTTCATCATCTGTCTACCTGTACGTGGGACAAATTTGTCGTCCATAACGTCTAGTTTCGGCAATACGCGTTTGTGAAATTTCCCATCAAGTAGGGACTTCCAGTTTCCTTTGTACGCAGCTCCGTAGGTGCTTTGTACACAGCGCAGTGCAAAGAATCGGATCGGTTCTCCTATAAAGTCTCGTGCTCACTGCGGGGTTGGTGGATCAATCAGCTTTTCGCAAGCTATGAAGCCGACGCCGAAGAGATCCGCCAACAGTCGTGCGAGATGGGAACGCATGCCGCAAATGCCGACCAGCAGAGTGGTACTTTGAGGCAGCTTTGGAGGGGCGTGGTAAAGGGAAAGAGGCGTGCAATGCCTAGGTTCGACATTGTGTTGATTAAAAATAGCGCGTGGCCCTTACAATAAGAGGAACACGGGCTCTTCAGCAGCGGTTCAGAAGGGGCATCTTCAACCACCCGCCATGCATCTCTCACCTCGCGCGTGGTGGTCTTAAGTTCTTGCTCGTGAAGCGGTTTCCGAGCAGGCAATTTTTTACCAGCCAGTGGTGTTGGCATTCTAAAGACACTGACATCATTTGACGGCGAGCTCGTAGAACACAGGTTTAAAAATATAGCCACTACTATAGGACGAACATTTGAGGAAGGGAGATCTATGTGCCGAAAAGCCCATTACGTACAGCTTTGTCTGATGCGATAAACATCTTTTTGTTGAGTAGTTTTCATATTTTTAAGAGTCAAGCTGAACTTGAATGATGAGCCTATTATTATCTGATTCATATTGTTACGTTCCAAACGTTGTAACGTTGAAGCGGCAGGAAACAGTGAGCCACGTGCAAGCAAGCTGTATACTCAGGATTTCCTTATCTTCCAGCTCCCTTCGTCATCGTGCTTACGTCTTTAGCAATACATTAGAGGACATGGGAGCAACTTTCTTCTTGTTCGGGAGAAAATTATAGTAAGGCGCAACTATGCTCATGCACTAAACACAACATTGGAGCTCTAGAAATGATACGACGCAACGCTCTCCGCTTTATTTCTTCTTCAGGGTATCACTTAACTTGCTCGACGACTATCCTCATAAAAATTCGTGGAATTAAGACCTCGCAGGTGAGCAGAAAGATCCAGGGATTGAAATTACTTCTCTTGCTAAAAACCCATAAGCTGTCGCCTTTCAGAGCAAGAATTAGGGCAATTAAATGCTAATTTTTTTTCACGGACTATAGATGATTGGAACAAGTTGCCACCGAACCTACTAAACAGCGCTGATTCCTTGGAATGCTTTTGACATAACTGACTGTTCACGGCTTGTATTCTCTGAGCTATGTTTCTAAATATTTGTGTTTTGCATTTTAGATGCATTAGCATTTTGTATTCTTAACAGTTTGCAGTTCTGTATTTGTGTTCTGTACTTTCAGCGATGTGCTCGTTTCGTTAAAATTTGCGTTATATTGCTTTCGCTTTTTGTTCCGTTGGTCATTGCGAACGCGTTTTTTTATGCCCCTCCTGCTTGGGCCTGTTGTAAGCGCCTGGAGTATTTTCTAAGTAAATAAATACAAAGATGGTTGTACTGACCTAAAGGACACTCCATTAGAGCGAGACGTTAAATATCACTGATGAATAAAAGTTGTTTGATTAACTACTGACTCGAACACGTACAACCCAACACATATTCGCTGAATCCCTGGAGACAGTAAAAAGGCTGCGTTAGTGTAATTCTATGGCACTGAAATCTGATCAGAATGTGGGCATCAGCTACCACAGAAGTCGCCCTTGCCTCACACTGGTGTATCAGCAATGGTAATACTGATTAGAAAGAAGTTAGCAAGTTAAATCTGTACAGAAAGCCGCGAGAAACTTCATAAATACAGTGGAATCTGGACGAGAGGGTAAAAATTGACCGACAATTACGGTACTCTATAGTGCGAAATTTGAGCGAGGCTTGATTTTGCTAAATACTGGCACAGAAAACATGGACGGCGCTAAAGCTATCCTTACGAGTACAATGCAAAGCACTGCAGCTTGGTCGCACAACGCCTATAAACTATCGCATTAATGAAGTCCACAGTTGGACGATATCTCGTCTCGTCGGGGAGAATCGTATTAAAACTTAAAAACGAATTCCGACTAAAAGAGAAAAAATGGTGCTTCGGCTCTCCTACGGGAGCGTCGTTCACAATGAGATGACACTGGCAGTGGATCGGGATTAAATACGCTTGAAAACAGGGTGCAGCGAGCTAGCGTATACAGGGGTAGATTTCCAGTGTTGCGATTTAGGGTGCATGTGATTAGTCGTTTGAACGAATAAATCGAGATAAAAGCGACGGAGCAAATTCTTTTCAATTGCCAGAACGTGTGCCCTGCTCCAGTCGATGTCGTGGCCGGTTGATAAGGAATGTCCGGCGATAGCATTTGTGGAGAACCTGTTTCCCCCCTCCGTTTCGACGTGGCCCATCTTCGCCATCTTGCGTCAGGACAGCACCGGCTGGGCGAGGAGGGAAGTCTCTCTCATAGGGGAAGCGAACTCAGCGACGGGAGCACCACCTCGTAGGTTACGCGGAATTCTGCGGAACCGGAGAGGGTCTCTTCGGGATCCGGTCAGCGTCGTGAACAGTTGCAGCCGCACGCTCTCGTCCCCTTCCACGGCAGGCGCACGGAGATCCGTCATGCCTTGCCGCTGGACTTCTGGTTCCAGGCAGCGAAGCGAACGCAGCAAACGCGCGCTCTCGTCACCTTCCCCAGCAAATGCTCGGGGATGACTTTGCACCAAGAATGCGGCGCGCACGGGAAAACCCGGCCGCCATTGTCGGCGCATGCAAATGTTCGCCGCCGATACTTCCGAAGTCGCGCCCCTGCCCCAGCCGGTAAGTCGGAAGTCCTTCTTACGTAGGTGACCATTTCCGAGGAATGCCTCGTTGATGTTTTATAGCTAGCTGGCCCGCTCTGTGTATTAATTGCGAGTGTAATTAATAGCCTATGAGTGTTAACGCTTTGTCGTCCCCTCCCTTTGTTTCCCTCGAGCACGAACCCCTCCGCGGTTAGCGAGCGGGAACGCTGCATCCACGGAGTGGGAATTCGATAGGGGGGGGGGGGGGGGGGGGGGGGGGCTTTGTCTCCCTATATTTCTACACATTGGAGTTCACATCTTGGCTTTTATCATGGTTGAAATGTTTTTAAGGCGCCTATAAAACCCACCAGTATCGCCAATGCAGATGCGTTCGAGCAGAACGCATTTGCAGCTCTTCTGAAGACCTGCCAGTTGACTTTGAAAACTCTGCGGCAAGAAGCCTCGCGTAACGACTACCCAGCTGCTTTAGTGGTCATGCATAAGCGCAAAAAACAAGGACAAGGAAGGACGCCTTTTTTTTTTTGCGCTTGTACATGATTGCAATGCACCAACCCGCCCAGAGGTCTGTGCTTTTGTGACATGTGTAGAAAAGCAGTTATCTTGTCTAAGACGTGGGGCTCCCATGTCGTCCCCGCTGAAACGTACCGCTTTGCCGTACATTCCCGGAGTAAGCGAAGCCCTGGCGCGCATTCTGCGCACGTTCAAAGTCCACGTCACCGTTTGTCCCCACAAGGAAACTGCGACATGCGCTGGTTAACGTAAGAGACTTTCTTCCCAAGCAACAGTACCCTGGCGTTATTTACAGCGTCCCGTGTTTGTCTGCGACGGCGTCTACATTGGCGAGACTGGTAATCATGGAAGGCGCCTGCAAGAGCTTTCTAACGAGGTTGAAAACCAAAAAAGTGAACTCCAGTGCCATCGCCGAACACTCCGTATCAACCGGCCACGACATCCACTGGAGTAGGGCACACGTGCTGGGAAATGAAAAGAATTTGTTCCGTCGCTTTTTCATTGTTTCTTCGTTTCTGTCGGCATCCATTTCTAATTTTTAAAGCCATCGCACTGAACGAACGGTCCTCAGTGATGCAGAGCAGTGCAACCCTTGCCCGGCTGCGGAGTCCTCTCCCGCGTTTGCTGCTTCCTGCGAGACCACGTTGCAACCGGCTTGTCTCATTGCTTCAAGGAGGATGGCTGAAGCCACAAAAGACACTTCTTCGTATGGAGCGGGCCCCGAGGTGCATGACTCGCACATTCAGAGTAGCGCCTGCTCGTTCCCATGGCAAACGGCGTGGACCCCACGGACGCCCATGTATGTGCTGGTTGACGGTTCGACTGCTGATCCATGGCTGATTCGAGTTGCGACTGTCTGTTGTTGCCAGGAAGAAAGAAAAGGAAAGTGCACAGGCCGGCCCATTGGCTCAAGCCGAGCCACAATTGCTACCACGTGCAGATAGAAGGAGAGTTCAAAGATGGGAAAGAAAGACAGGATAGAAAAGACGCGCGGCATAAAGACCCAGGCCGATCCCGGAGGCAGTGCAATACCGGGCCAACCAGTGCGGAAGTGAAGCAACCTTCAATCATTCCGCCACATTTCCAAAAATAAGTCCAATTGGGACCCGTATCAGATATTCTACGGGGATATTCAAGTTGCGATTTTCGCTCTAAAAGGTTTCATTCATCCAAGCTGCCTAGTTACGCCCCAGCCTGTAGGCAACCCTGCAGCGTGATAGGGTTGCCTAAGGAAGCATCATAATGGCCGATTCTGTTCCCTTCGTTTAATAGCTGACATCAGAACTTGTGTACAATCTGAAGCTTCGTTCCTGAAGTTAAATTTGGGTCCTTCTGATCGCGTAAATTTTTATCGGCCGAGTAAGCGTGAGATGTCGTTATAATAATAATTGCTTTTGGGGGGGAAAGGAAATGGCGCAGTATCTGTCTCATATATCGTTGGACACCTGAACCGCGCCGTAAGGGAAGGGTAAAGGAGGGAGTGAAAGAAGAAAGGAAGAGAGAGGTGCCGTAGTGGAGGGCTCCGGAATAATTTTGACCACCTGGGGATCTTTAACGTGCACTGACATCGTACAGTACACGGGCGCCTTAGCGTTTTTCCTCCATAAAAACGTAGCCGCCGCGGTCGGGTTCGAACCCGGGAACTCCGGATCAGTAGTCGAGCGCCCTAACCACTGAGCCACCGCGGCGGGGCAGGGATGTCGTTATGTGACCTATTTTTTTTTTTTCAGAAACACGAGATAAAAATAAACTGCGCGCAATGACACCAAAGGTTAAGGCAGAAAAAAACAATTTATGTAAGTCCGCAGAACGATATGAATGATAAAAAAGTTGCCTTAAGGACACTAGATTCTGCACACAAGTAACTGCAATCGTCATACAGTGTTACTGTTTTGACTAAATGGCAGCGACGTCTGTCCTTGTGCCAGTTACCATGGGTCCTGTTTCTTTACCGTTTAAGCATCAGTGCTCGTTCTAACTATAAGCGCAATCAAATATTACTGTGCAGATAACTGCTAAATCTACAAGTTATACTAACTAATTTGCGTAGGAGAGTCGGTCTAGTATAAGAAACCATAGGTACGTTCAAACCTAACAATATCAAGAGATCCTTGTATACTTCCACTGTTTCTTGTTGTGAATGAACTGCTGCACTGGCGTGGCGACCACACCAGGCTGCATCCTCAGATTTCCTGCCCTTATTGCAGAACTTTTCAAATTTGCCCTTCTTGGCGCACCCGTATTGCCAGTGGGCGGCGGCAACAGCGCTTCGATTGGTGAATTTCACTGAGACGGCTTGCTGCACAGGCGCGACACACCCAAGAATGCGAATGTTCTCGGTCAAATTGCGAAAAATAAAATTGTATATTGTATGAAACTTTATGACAATGGTACCACCACCCCAAAGCTTACCAACACCATCGCACATGCTGATTACCTACAGGCACGTGCTCGACTAAACATTTTGGTACATGCAATCTTACAGTCGCTTGTCTTTTCACATACTTCGTGAAGTCGATCCGGCGCTGTGAACACAACGTCAACTTTAGAAGCATTCTGCTTCAACATCTTCAACTTGCGCGAGACGAAGTGAGAGTGGTATAGATTGCAGACATCGCTATTTGTGTCTCACATGTTTTGCTTTGCGTCATTCTCGCCCTGTAATTTTTGAAGCGTATAGCCCTCTTGGTAATCCATTTCGCTTGGCAAGACATTGTTGAGGTAACACTCAGGTATGATAGGACGGGGTCATTTTGAACAAGCTTTCACTGGGCTGAATGTGCGACGCTAATACTTCAGGGGTAGCCCTGCTCTGTGACGGGTGCACCGTGTTTCTAGCGCGAAAGCGCTGTTCCAATGGGTCAACCCCGAGCAAGATCCTGGGGTGTTTGTATGCTTGCGGCGTTTGTGCCAAGTGATGAATAAAAAGAAGTCAAATAAACATCCGCGACTGGGATTCCAACCCGCGGCGGCGCGACACAGGCCGCTGCACGAGAGCACCGGGCAATCGCTGCGGCCGGAAACGCCTCGTGTTCGCACTCTGTGCTCACCGCCTTCGGCCACTCACGAATACTGCTTTGAATTTGCTTTTTGACAGCTATACGGTGGTGGTGACCGAGGGATGTGTGCTGCATGCGTTGGCGCGGGCCCTAACCCGGACCGTGTTACACAATGCACGTCTCAGCCACGAATGCGCCCTGTTATTCACAGGCTACTGCTGCTTATTGTGTTTGTTCAATGGTATAGTTCAGTGGCCGTGGCAAAGGCGTTAAGCGGCAGTAAGTCATGCGTGGCGTCATCATTGTGTTATCTATTTCGCGAACCGGCTGGAGCTGGTCACTTGTCCTGCCCGGAGGGTAAAATATAAGTTTTGACATCTCGTCTGGTGGGGTAGTCGGGTCATGTCGAAAGGAACACGAACGCCGAAAAAATGTTGTTAAAACGTTAGGCGTTTCGGCTTCCGCACGGAAGCCTTGTTCACTAAACGGAAAGCTTGGAATTTAAGTGGATCTCAAATATTTTAACGACGACCATTGGTTGGATTTCTTTTTCCTTTCGGCATGACCCTGAAGGCAAACGGTTGTAATTTGTTTTTACTCTGTGTACTTGTTTATTGTGCCGTTTTTGAACAAAGGCTTCATTTACACAGCTCGTGTTGTGCGCTCTTATTCCTCTGCTCGTGCCTTTTTGTTCTGTTCTTTCATTTAGAACACGTATCCATTCGCGAAACTCACCGTCCTTTTCTTTTATTTTTGACGCTTTCGTGAACTTCTCGTGTCATTACACATCCTTTTGGAAGGATGAATCACCTCAGGCATGGCGGCGGTGCAGCCAACGAAATTGTGGTGAGCGCCGGCTTGCTCAACAAGACGGATCACTGCTATTACTAGGCTTAGCATATAAATTTACAAGTGCAGCACTGAGATGCGGGATATTTGTCGTAAGTCACAAATGGCAGCTCACAGAGCAACGCGAATCTTTGTCGAAGGATCTGGCCGTCATTGGCTGGACGTCTCGACCGAGACGTCGTTCACGACCAGGACAATGCACACTGCTAGCCTGATTTCCCAATGTTTGAATCCGTTGCAGCCAGCAAAAGGAAAGAGCACTGTTCATAGTAATCAAAGCAGTCCTGAACTATGCCTCAACGTGCTGCCTCATTATAATTACGTATCGGTATGATCTTGTCTACAGGCGCACATACTTGCTTCTTTTCATATCCGTAACGGTATAAACTAAGAAAAAAAGCTTCAAACGCGGACACCGCTGAATGGGGATGAGGGCTTCGATGCGAACACAGGGCATCAAATATTACGCGTGGTTTCACTGCACTTTTTTTTTCCTATCGAGTATTACTGCTTCCTGATTCGGTGAAAATGCAAAGGGTCTCCACCGCCCACGAACCGAAGTTTGGAACGACGTTAAGCTTGCTGGATGTTAGACTGAAGGGTCAAGCACAAAACAAGTTATTTTAAAATGTGAATCTTTACATTTAAAATCATTACGAAGTTGCGCGATCTTCACAAAGACGTGACAAGCATTATACGCGGCGGTGAGATTTGCGAAAGCGTTCATAAATTTTTAACGCCGAAAGTTTGCTCTGGCCCCTAAGCTATTCGTGTTCTGTTGTAAATTTATGACGCACATAAAGCACTGCTCAGCTTACAACGATTAAAAACATTCAAAAACACACTCAAGGGCACATACTGCAGCACAGAATGCTTCAATGAGTTCAGCGTTTTTAGATTTTGCGTTAACACTTTGACGAAACATGTGCATTTATATTTACCCATGTGGCCTGTGCAGCTATACCTTCTCTCCCTAAACCAACTTTGGACTTCAGCCGCTCTCTGCTGTAACCCGAGGTAAAATATTAAGCATTCTCTTTGTACTTCAGGCTTGCCTACCTTTTCTCGTCTAAACTTTTTTTTTCGTCCTGTTAACTTGTTCATGACAAAAGAGGCTTAGTGCTGCTAACTTGCGAATGTGGCTTTTCTCATCATAATTCAGCCACAACGTTCATCATAATTATCAGCCCATTTGAGCCTTATGTGGAAGAAGGGCTATCCCAGTACCCTGAAATAATTTATGGGCTTGTACAATAAAGCGATTCCATTCCGATCCTATTCTACGTTTTGTTATTTTTTCGCCTTTTGCGAATAGCTCAAGCAACGCCACGCCCGACGTTTCTTCGTGATTTGCTCATGTTCGTATGTTACGTGCGAACAAGAAAATAAGCAAAAATGAATAAAATGGCATCAAAATGGAATCGCTGTATTCTGGTGCCGCTGATTTGCGCCAGCCGCAGCCACTTTATGCCTGCAAATTTTCTGAGCTTGTCCTCCATTGGCTTTCGGCGGCACTTTATTATTACGCTTTTCTTTTCAGGAGCTGCTTTTAGCTGCCTTACAGCAGCATTCTACTTAATGTAGAAAACGACGACCACCATACCGAAACACATAAGCCAGGCTATTTGTGCACATTGTAAGGAATCTGCATCGCCCCGCGAACTATGGAAAAACATGAATTTATTTGGCACTGCCCTTTAATTACGCTGCACTCTCTCTTCTCTAGTTTCGCACGCCTCATCTCTGGTATTTCAGAGTAATGATAGCATGTTTACTTTTCCTTGCCTGTCTGCTTATTTACAGCATGATTACTGGCGGTTGCGTGTCATATTAACCTGCAATCACAATTTCATGCAGTTTCCTTATTCCTGTTTTTTTTTCCTGTTCTCTCCCAGTTTCTGCGCTGTTTTCTTTGTCACCATTCACTAGGACAAGCTTGCAGCCGAAGCCCTAGAAACGGAGTCACGCCGGCCTCTTTTTTCCCTTAGCGCAAGCGTTCTATCTCCTCCTCCTAAGACCGGCCGAGCGCGTTCGCCCACGCATTTGCAGGTACCGCTCGCACGCGCGCAGAGATCGGTCAAACTACCAGTCACCGTGCCGCCAGGGGTGCCTGCTCCAGTCGTCACCCGGTGCCGCGAGAGGGCGCGGCAATCGCCTCCACGCGGGCGTCGTCTGCTCGGGGCCGGCCGTCGTCTGCATGTCCGCGGGTGTGAGCGCCGCGCACCACCGGTGTTCGCCATGCGTTCCGTGGCGCTTTCCCTCTCGCTTGCACTGAGACTTCGCGCGGTTCTCGGCGACTTCCAGTGAACATGCTTGCTCGCCAGTCGGTGCTAAACTCGCCATCGTGACCTAGGGCCGACGGTGGACGTGGCAAACCGACGTCGAGCTGAGTGTACAACTTGTCCGGTTGGCCGTGTGCAAGTTCGACGCTCGTGGGTCCTGCATCGAAGTTTGTCACTATTTACCGATGTGCCTGGACCCGGGCGCCCTTTCCCAGGCGCGAGCGCCGTGAAGGAGGAGGAGCATGAACCCCTACCTAATGGTCAGCATCACATTTAACGTATCTTGTTTGTTGGTATTCGTTTGTAGTGCTCTCGCGTGGGAATCCGGCTTTCGGGGTATTAGTTTCTGGCTGTTTGGAGAAGCGCGCACGAGCTTAATAATTCGAAAATTAGTGAGAAGCTAAGCTAGTGATAGCGCCCACACAAATATGTTCAAAGTATTCTGCATGTGACGCTGAAAAACTTGGAGGAGCGCTGCTGTCTTGCACGGAGTTTTATTTATTGCGGCCTTAGGAAGGGCGCAAACAGCGAATGATTTCCGTATCAGGAATCTGGTACACTTATTGAGCTTTGCCGTTTTCGCTATTTATTTGATAGCGAAAGCGATGACGCTATTTGCCGAGTTTGGAACGCACTTAAAGCTGTATTTTCTTTTGTCGGTGTCTTGTATTAGTTCCCTGTGAGGCGTGCATAAGAACGGAATATGCCGCCTGAGTACGTAGTGCGTTTGCCTTATTGCTTCTCGCGCATTACTTGTATGATTTATGCCGTCGCCATAGTCATCTTGGTGCTGGCGAGGCCGGGTAAGTACCTGTAGCTTTTGGAATTGATGGGTACGTGTCTCGGCGGACGATTGCTTTTCTTTCCATTTCTATTCTCTCTCTCGCAAGTTCCGCTGTACCCCAATTTCCGTTCTTAGCACCTGTGGTCGGCTACTTGTCGGGCTTAGAAAGTACGATCGCGGTGACAGGAAAAGGAAAGAAGGAAGATGGTACGTGCTAAGTTACTGAGATTCGCGGCCGTTATTGTGAAGCAAATATAACGTAATACAGGCGATGCAGGCTGTTGAAATGCAGCACTTGTAGCTTAGAATTGCTCCGTTCAAAGAAACCGTTATTGATTATCACATATTCTGTATTTAACCAGTCCATCGCGCATTATGCGCTCGATATGATAGTATCATGAGATCGGTGGGCCCAATGGACGTTATTTCCTTCTCAACCACGAAACATGCCCCTTCGGCGAATTAAAAAAAAACTTAAGAAAACCGCCCAGGCTTAGCTGTAACCTGGCGCCGTAATTTAAAACCACGTCAACCGAACTGTATATGTGGCATACTTTGAATATCATGGTTTTAATGTGGCACATCTGCGATAGACTCGTTTATACTTGGCTTCGTGAGCGCAGTTTGGTGAGTGCGCTACAGTTTGTACACCTCCCCCCGGAAGCACAGGGGGAGTGCTTCCCTCTGTGCACCCTGTGGGTCGTAGAGCTCGACAAGCATAATTTGAACAGTAAAAATGGCCTTGCAATCGCAGAGAAGAATTGTGCTTTCTTTTTGCATTGTTTTTCAAACTCGCTCCGAATGGTGAATGAGGCGTTCCTTTTGGCACAATCAGCAATAGCGACAGACGCAAACTCTACAACAAATTTACAAACAGCCGTATACGGTAAACGATATTTAAAAAAAAAATTGGTCAAAGTTCTGAACACGTGACAGTTGAAGCTACAAAGAAGAAAATCAGCTGTTAAACGAGCAAGATTTATGTAAACACAAATCTATCTCGATTTCATCTTGAAGCGCCCAGGTTGGGCGCGTTCTGAGAAGGGAGACGAAGTATGACGGCTTTATTGTATTTCGACTCAATTATCTCTCTTTTTCGCGCTTCTTGTTGGCTGAAGCGCGCCGAAGTCAACACCGGAAAATTTCCTCAGCAGATTTTATAGAAGATACTACAATGCAAAGAAAAAGATAGTTTTTATACACCGGACTGTTCCGCCTTCCCCTTAGTAGGTCTAAAACGTGGGAGTGTTATTGGGAAAGCTGCAGCTGGCGTCAGAAAATGGGGGACCCGATTTGCGAAAAAGTTTTTTTTTTTGCTCATTGCCGTCTTGGCTATTGTACACTCTGGCCTACCACGATGGCTGGGGTCGCGTGCGCTAGGAAAATATTCAGATCCGTCTTGCGTGAGTAAAGAGCTTCGAGGCAGTTCTGAATGGCTGCCGCCGGCTGTGGTTCCACAACCGCCGCAACACTTCGTGAGTTGCAATGCCAGTAATGGTAGTAACCAAGAGCGTGAGCTGAAACTCGTCTGACTGAGAGGCTAAAAAGGTTTCAAACGCAGTTTGTAAAAAGCGAAATGCCACGAAAGCCGACTCTGAAATTCTACGCGTGGCTAATTGGTTTAAACCGTGAAGATGTACATTTTGTACTTAGGCCATATAAGCTGAGTTTGCGTGATTCCGCGAATTAGTTGAACGAAAAAGTAAAAACAAAAACTATGCCGCCCACATGTAAAATGAGGGAAATGTGAGTGATTCAGCGTGGCGTTTTTTTTTTTTTGGTCGCCAGCATTGAGAACAGTCACATATTCAAAAGAAAGATCATGAGGGATAGTTTTGGCTGAAGCAATGTTGTTGTTACTTTTGCACTACGAGAAAGGACTGAGCTAGTAATATGAATGGTTGACGGCTGAGTAGAAAAAAAAACCACGGCACCTCTATACGCGCATGCGTTCAGGTAATGTACAAATGAGCAGAGGCCCCACCTTTTAATGCGACCGTATTTGGAGAAGATTCTCCTTGCGGTTAATTTCCTTACCTATCTGCAATTCGTGCTCACCGCTTTTGATAGCAGACGCCAGATGGGATTACTTGCTAGCTACGAGACTAAGTCACGGGCGATCGAAACCACTGGTTGCTACCGCGAAACGGGCTAGACAAGGTGAGCAAAAGGCGGAATTGGAGGAAAAGAATCCTTTAATATTGCATCTCCTGGTTCAGTTTCTATCGTAAAGCGAATAAGTAGGTTACTGATATTTGCAGTAACCAGAATATGTGTGGTCATGGCCTCCAAGACAGGCCTTTACGCAAGTATGGACATCTTCGATTTATTTACGATTATATGGGAACACAGATGTTAGTACAAAATATTCAGAGATATATAGTCATGCTTGCGTCTACTGCGAGAAAGCGAGCAGCTGTGACGGTCATGGACCGATGCGTTAACTTTTGTGACACATCCCGACGAAACAGCTGTGCTGACGCGAGCAGATTCTGTCTACGCATTCTTATAAGGAGTTAGGCGGTGAAACGCCAGGCGGGACCGTTTGTGGAAACCAGGCACGAATTAATGTTATTAGTACTATGTGGCAGCCTCGTCTTGCTTGCCAGTTAAGGATTGCAGTGAAATTGTCACTAAAGTTGTTGGGACGGAGGAGCATATATGCGTTTTGAAAACTCCCAATACTTAATAATAAAGGCTCCACAGTTCTTTCTTTACTAGGGAGCAGTGAGAAGGTGCCCTGAAGATTGATAGAATTTTGTGTCGTATTTTAGCTCAGAATAAGCGCAATACATAATTGCCCAGTCGTTGAACGCACATGCGTGAGTGGAAAAACAGGGGCCATTTTGTATATATAAAAAAGGGAAGAGCTTCCTTGCTTGCAAGGTGACTAACTCATGCACCGAAGTCTGGACTTAGAGTAGCGCGTGTGGCGTCACAAAGGATATTTCTCAAGCCCTACTGAACGAAAGTAGAATTATCATTGTTACCTCTATGTCCCAAGGTATCTAAAAAGCCCGGGTGTTTTTCTTGTTGCAAGTTCGCATGAGAAAATACGGCAATCGAACCTCGACCGAATTGCTTACGAGGTGGGCTGTTACTCTGGAAGCTTTCGAATCAGACTCAAATTAGTGAAAGACGGCATGTGTGCTGCCGTATGTTTTATGCTATGTGCCACCTCATGAATAAAATGAAAGTTAGGATATTTCTGCTGAACTCTGTTTTAAGCATGACTGCATAAAATGATCGAGCAAACGTTCCGTAAAACGTTTCAAACAAAATGAATAGTGGCCGCAGAGTGAATCCTTGCGTAAGTGGAAAAAAAAATATATTGTCGCGCGCGTTTTTTTAAAGTAAGTCGCTCGAATATAAATGACCTGTCAGGGTAAACGCACGAGATTTTAATTGCAATCATCCAACTCTTCAACATCACAGATTGGTATGGCGCGCTGCGCGATAACACTGCACTAATTTGCATCCGGGCTTGAGAGCCGTCTTTTTAGGCGTTTTTTCTTACTTTCCTTTAACATATAGAGTGGTATTTTATTCCTTAAACTGCTTGATTTATTAAAACGGTCGCGGTGCTGAACCAAGCCTTAAGCAGGTCTTTTACTGCAGCGTTATGATGAACAGCCGCGGCTAAAAAAAAGTATTATCAGGTGGCGACGACTAATTGATACACGTACAGAAGTGAGGAACGTTTTTACAGACAGTCAAGGGCGGCTCCGGTCTTGCTGACAAAATGTGAAAGAAGAAAATAATGCGAAAGGTGCGCGCATATTAGAGGTCAGTTTTAAACGTTATTTGTCCTTCACCGCTACATTAATTGCGTAAGCTACAAAAACGGCTCCGCATTATACTGTTTGTGCTGCGTAGAGTTGTGAAAGTTAGAACTTGCGTCCGGTAATTAAATTCCGGACTCATCAAGTTGGTTTCACTCAAGCATGGGTTCGTCAGTATTTGGTGCTCGTGTTATAGCCGATCACGATATAAAATGACGCCATGGCGGAGGCGCCAGCCAAGCAGGAACTGTTAGTGCGGGAGCTTTGAGAAACGCGTCCGCAATTAATATACGTCAGCTGTAACTTCCACAACGCTGCTTGGTTGCAGTGAGACGGAGGGTGCTATTGCTTGTAAAGCATCTCAGAATGAGCACGTACGTTCGATTGCCATAATAATCCTTCGCCTTTCTGGCTTAAAGCAGAGCATACCCGCTTCATAGTATTAAGTGACCAGTTGTCATAAAATACACGCTACTTTGACGAAATGTGATGTGCACCTGAAAGGCTTTAGAAGCGCCCGGATGTCTGCATGAATTGTTTTCCTTTGCCACAACCTGCACATGTCTTCTGGCATATTTATCTCCGGAGCATGCCCTTATATCAGCCCCTCATCCATGTTTGTATTGGCCGGAATGAGGGCGAGTGTGCTTTGAAGCGAATTCAGGGCTTTAATAAACAGCAAACGAAAACTAACATGCGGGTTGAAGTACGGAAGCGGTAAAGTGACGATGGCGGGCAAAAAACGGTCAAAGTCTCAAGAAGGTTGTCGGGGAACTGTATGCTGAAAGCTATGCACTACCTCTTTCAGATGAAAAGCCCAACGTGTGGGACAGGTAGAGTCACAAGCGGACAGCAAATGAGAATCCCCGAAGTCTTGTTAAAAGAACTTGCTGAGTAGAGGGTACGTTTTCAGGTGAAAATTATAAAAGCGTCTTCTCTAATATTACGCAAAAAAAAGAGAGACTCGCAGATTTGTCCCCTTGCAGGAGACGAAAGCAGTCGCCCACCTTTTGGGTCTGCAGCGCTATAATACATTGCCGTTACGCGTGTTACAACAGACTAGAAGGAGACTGCGTTTCTGTTTTCAAATAAGGTCACAGTTTCGAACACCTTCTTCAGTAAGACTTCGTAACTGGTAGAAAACTAGCGCAATACTACAAACGCTTTTAACTGTCATGATATACGTGTTTTTTCAGTGGCGGAGTACATAAAATTGTCATTTAACAAGGTTGCATATGAAAGCCAATGAAGTCGTGCACGGGCAGTGCACCATTATGACTAGTCATAAAATACGTGGCGTTCAGGATCCTCATTAACGATATCATACGGCTGATCAGAAACGATGACAGTCTAAAACCTATTCTCAGCACAAAAAAGCAACTTACTCGACTTCAGAAGGGTTAAAATGGGTTCGTCATACTTTATATTAAAAACCCCTTATAGTCCAAAGCTCGGTCAAGTTTTGCGCTTTAGCCCTCTCAAGCCATCATTGCTTTTAATGTCAGTAAGAGAGCGCGATTTACTCATGAAAATGTTAAATCTTTCGATTTTTTGCACTTACGACAAGTGTTTCGTAGTTAAAGCGGGAGCACGGTCTTCTGCGATGGGCACAGTTATGAACAGGCACGCGGGAATGTTTCGGCCCTCGTGTGTCGTTCCAAGTTGAGCGAACTGGCCCCTACCGTTGTTCAACAACTTCTACCTTCTCCAATTAGTATTTTATATATCGGTAATTTAACGTTACGTTACTACCATTGTTCTCTGTAACACATAGTCTTGCAATTTTTACACACCTATCTCGTTCCGCCTACGCTTATTGAGTTAGGCTTCTTTGCATATAGAGTTTAACGGCAGGAAAGCAGCTTTGGCAGGCATTGAAGTTAAACACTTCGGTCGTTGAAGGTTCAACCTGTTCGACGGTCTCGTTGTGGAGATAGTTCCCCACTGAATCGATATTTTAGTGCCAGTGACGGATTCTTCGCAATTCTGTGGCACTCAGCAATGGTCAGCTGCTTTGGGGAGAAGCAACTGCCAGAGCATGACATTGTCACTTAACGCGACAAAAAATCCCTATTATGAAGCGAGTGTAGGTGCATAAATCACCCTCATAAATATGTAGTAGGATGGGAACTTGGGTAAGTTGGTATATGTGTATATAGGGTGGAATAGCGAAGCCGGACGAAAGACAGACAAAAGAAAGACTTCTGTTTGCCTTTCGTCCGGCCGCGCTGTTCCACCAAATATGCACATATGCTCATAATTATCAAGCACGAGAACTTATGTAAAACGCAAGAAGAGAAAATATCAAGCCAACACGGTCACTCATTTGCCTCTTTCTTGGACTGAAAGTAATGATATTTTTTGCTCATGGGAAGTTGATTGGTCGTGCTTCTTAAATTGCTCGCAAGATATAAGAGCACTCGTTATATCTGGAAACCGTTTTCTGGCGCAGCTGTCGCTGGGCGTGATTCACCTCCGAATTAGCTTCGGCCAAAACAGAAGCGTTTATTGTACATAAACGAAGCGAGTGGAATGAAAGCTGATCGCCCTGCTGAAACAGCAGAGCGGAAATTATGTCATGACATGCCAGTCGTACCTTCCGATGCAAATAAACCATAATTATGCATGTAAAGAACATTATTTCTCTTTCCTTGCGAGTACTTGTCCATAAAATTGAAGCTGGACATTTAGTCAGTTGCCTTGCGGTTCTCTAAGTGAACTGTGTTCTTGTGCTTAATGCATCTTCCACTGGTACATGTGCTGAAACAAAAAACGAATCATCTGCTGCCGGGAGCGGTAACATGTGGGATTGAAATATCTGCACATAACCTTCTTACAATCGTACACTGGTGGCATGTTCATTTCGAATTCGCCATGCAGACATTATATGATTACGTTTTGTCGCGTTGAAAGTACTATTTTACGTGCATAAATGTCGTGCAAATATCTGGCCGAACAAAGAAGAAAGGTGCCTCTATGCCTCTCATTAACTATAGTTCAAAGCAGCGAAGTTAATGCGTGACAGATAGCGTGGTGCGCAAATTTGTTTTCGTTTTTCTATTCTAAAAATTCCAATAGATAGACATACTCTTGCCGCATGCTCATCTGGGGCCTGTGTATGATGCCAAAGAATCATTCTGGCGAGGGTGGACTTCTGGGCGAGGGTAGAAGGCCAACGCATCAACTTTTTCCCAAGCCCAGCTCAGCTTAAGCAGAACCCGCTGTTCGGCCGACGAGAGGAGGACAGTTTCCTCCCTCACCGTGCAGCTGTGCTCTTCCTCGACCTCGAAAACGGACTATAAAAATGGTAAGGCGCATCGATCATGTGCCTTGCGATGTCAGCGCAATTTAAAGGACCTCCCCAGGTGGTCGAAATTATTCTTGAGCGCTCCACTACGGAACCTCTTTCTTCTTTCACTCCCACCTTCCTCCCTTCCCTTGCGGCGCGGTTCAGGTGGCCGCGGAGAGGTGAGGAAGTTGCTGCACCATTTCCTTTCCTCAAAAGCCAACCACTAACCAGCACCTAGAGGATATCATAGCGGGCTATAATGCTAATACACGAGAGCAGACACAGGCGCGCTTAAGTTAATGGTCATTTAAAGCTTCGTTCCAGAACCTGACGCCAGGAAACATGCGAAAGCGCACTCGCTGCACCTGCAACGTATTCACAATGCTCGCCAGTAATCCTGAATTGAAACATTCTTTAAATCGCTAGTCACAGCACGGAAAGAGTACGGCTGTTAGAGAAAGCCCAAGGTGTCGGAGAATCACTTTTCTATACTGGATCATGGTTTAGTGCCGTCCCGTGGTATTATAAAGGGAGCACCCAGCAAGTAGCGCACCCCAGAATAATAAATGTTGTTCAACCTGATGCAGTGATGAGTATACTGGTCTCCCGTAACAGAACCACGCAGCATGCAAGTTCGAAGCCAATGTTTAGACGACTGAGCATACCGGCATTAGTTTTGCTGCAGCGATGCTAATTCGAGGCGACGCTTTTTGAGCGCCATTTTGCCCTCTTGTTATGCGCCTCCGTGCTGCCGCCTTCATGACTCTTCCTTGGAATTTATTGCACCAAGCTGAAGTTGGCTTCATTTTTGTTCCACGGAGTTGTGAGAGCTATTTTTGTATTTTAGTTCGACGGCAGAGGTACGAAAGATAAATAGAAATAACTTGTGCTCCAAAAATTAGCGCTGTAGATAAATGTTTAAAAAAACAAAAAAAAAAAACAAATGCGCGTTAAGAACTAGCCACCTGCTCTTGCCTCAGCTCTAGTGCGTTCCATGAAACTGTTGTGTCTTAGTTCACAAGGTCGGTCTTCTTGCGTTTACATAGTCTCCTGTTCTGCCGTTTACTTCTATTTTACCGTAGCAGTGCTAGCCCTTTCTATTTTGAAATTGAAACCAGGCCGAAAAATTATTTGACAAATTTTATTCGGTTGTGCTTTGTTCTCCTCTTTAAAAATGAGCTTTATTTGTGGCTGCAAGACAGTTAACTAAAGATACGCGCATCAAATAGCAGTAGGGTGCAGTGCTGAAGCGTTTCGCTTTCAGTGGTGCTTCGATGTGGCCAAGGTTTACACCTATGAAGTGTGGCTGGAACCACGATGCGTATGTTGCATGTATAGTTGTCACAAATTATGCACTTCAGGTGTAACGAGAGATGGGTGTAGGTTGCTGATATTTTACGGAAGCGGAGTAGCGGCAGTGCAACAAAATATTATGTGTCAGTTGAACATGGTAGTTGTGCTTTACAGAGCGATTGTCCACATTTTAAGAAACATGGTGAAATCGTGGGAAGGACACGTCTCTCTCAACTTTAGATTGTGTTTTCATGAAACGCTTTTGAACAGTGCACACAAATGATGGACATGGTACTAGGTGTATCTAAAAGGAGAAATTCATCCGTCTTAAGTCACTTTGTCGCTGTCTGTCTGCGCCCGATAGCCAGGGGAGTGAATTCTATTGTCAAAGCCATCAGGCAGGTACATTTTAGTGCCCATTGGAAGCGCCACTTTTCCAAATCGAATAGGTTCCCAGCGAAGATGCAGAGGGAGCAGGGAGCTTTTCGACAAAGTTGAATGCAAAGCACTCTTTATCCGCGAAACATATCCACATTACAACAAACAATGATGAAGTCTTTGGTGTTTAGTTCATTAACAAAGGTTGTAGAATGTTTATTAGTGACTTATTGGAGGCGACGTCATTAAATAAGATTGAGCTACAAATTTTAGTTAAATTTATTGAGTAATCATCGTTTCATCCACACCTGTGCACGACGGATGTCATCATGCTGGTTGCTGCATTCTCAGGTTGCTTAGCCTAAGCCCTGTAATCGCATTGGAAGCCTCTAAAGGCAAAGAAAAGTTAATTAAAGCTCGTGTCCGGTAGAAACGTAGAAGCACTTTTGCGTGCGTCAGAATGGATCGATCTGACGAAGCTACACACTGCGGCTAAAGGGCAGAGCGCGCCGCTGTGGATCAAAAATCGTCCGTATCATGTTTAGGCATAATTCACTCTGCGGCCAACTGAAGAAGAGCTGTCGACATCCGAATCATCTTCAAATGGTAGTCCAAATCTTTGTCTCCAATGCTGGTGGTTAAGATTTCATTTGCTCCGTTCCAGCAAACATGTCCACCAGTTAATCTGGACATGGGGAGTGCATCCGTCACCGACGAGGCGCGTTAGAAGTGTCGTCTCGTGACCCTAATTCAGCGAACCGGTGTGCGCAGGGACCGCGGTCGGAGACTGTCGGACACGGTAGTACGGAAGTTGTTGCGCGAATTGCTTTCAGGCCAACGGGACAGGACAGCAAATGAAGGGCTCAGCGAAGAAACCGGAACTGCAGTCGCCTTTAATGGCTGCGGCCGAAGGGTTCTCGCTGGAGAGAGGAAGCCCACCGAGGCTGCGGCGGCAGCGGCATTTATAGCTCCCCAAACCCGCGACAACGACCTGGTCGACCCAGAGTGGTTAAGCGCCCACTGGCCACGTGCGCACTGGCAAATGGCGCCGAGCCCGTCGATAAGACCCGTCGACCGGAGACAAACATCCATGTCCGGGCCCTCGTTTGCTGCGCGAATTTAAGCCGCCGCGTTATAGCCGCGTTACCCGGAGTTTTACTTCGCCCACGAGACAGGAGCGCCCAGTTTCTCTTGCGTGTCTTTGGCGCTGCACGGCGCCGTGCTGTGTACTTTTCTCTCGCGTCGATAGCGGTTGCTTTCTTTCTTTGTTTTCATCGAGTCCGCGTTCCGCGCGAGAGGATGGCGATGGTCCCGGGGCAAAAATCACTAAAGATCGTAGCGAACAGGATTGAATTCTGTCAGCCGTGGAGTCGTCCGTCGTCTCTTCGCTTCATCGACTCGGTGGGGCGACGAGCGTTTGGGAACGCCACGTGCGTGAAGAGCCTAAGTTCGGCCATCTGCAATGCAACAACACGTGGGGACATACGCGGCAGAATTTACAGATGGCCGCTAGGAGCTGCCGAACTAGTACTCTTCGCCTTTTGAAGCGCAGAATAGATTGAGTTTACGATTAAAAATCACAGTATTGTTCAGCGTCTTTTTTCTGCCTATCAGTGAATATACTTTTGCAGCTACGAGGGTGAGCGGTCTGTATTAGGGTTTTACGGGTGTTAACCACTGTCTGTGCGCTGAAAGCTGCCGATTAGTTACCTTTAATTGTTGAATGAGATTTTTAAATCCTTTTTTGTGCTGTTAGTATGACATCTGATTCACCATCTGTGATAATCACATACAGGCGGGCTTGGCCACGTAGTCCATGCTGTACGCCGTTTCAGTACAACAACTGATACCTCCGATGCGCTGCGGCATCAATCCTAAGCAGGGACCATCTATAGGACAACATTTAGCCTACTTGGTGACCGGAACCGCCATGTTTTGTTCCTATAGTTCATTGGAAAGGCACTAAAAAAATATCAGAAAAAAAACAACGGCTTCTTTTATCGCAATAATTTTCTAGAAGAAGCATCAACAACGTCCTGCCGAAATATGTTATTTGTAATCGCGAGCCATCCGGTAGGAAGAAATCTTTTCGATTAAAACGGTCATACGTCAGTGTCTGCCGTCATCAGGACATTCTGGAAAGGGCAGTGCTTTTCCAGATTTTCCAAACAAGTTCACAAGGAACTGAAACAGATGGCGAATTGCGGGGCGGAGCACCTGTTGCGCTCTTGCCGGTCGGCCTGCAGTCGATGGGAACGGTCGTTCAGGCTCAACACGTGCACAGTGACGCGGCTAGTAATCACGTTATGTGCACCCAAAATAACGACTGGCCTCGTGCGATATGTTTCGTTACCGAATGGTTGCAACGAAGACAGACACAATGCTCTATTCCTTCAACGGGTCCTTCTGAAGATGCCTTTCATAGATCATTCCCTACCCACGAGTACAGCGTTTCTATAGGCGCTTTCTCTCGGCAAAGACATTGCTCACGAGCTGGAAACGGCTCAACAGCCAACAGCAATGTGGCAAAGCTTCTCGCGAAGAATTCAGGATGAGTGAAACGCAAGATGACGGAATGCAAGGCAGGAAAAAAGCACAATCTCTTTCTACGTGATGCTGTGCTGTTCTAGACACCTTCCTGCCGAAGGAGACCTGTAGCTTTTTTCAAGTCACTGGTAAGCGTTGCATGCTCCGCCAGCCGTGGGATGGTGTCTGATTTTTGTCGAACCCTTGCAAGGGCACAGATTAAATCATGTCAGAGTGAGAATATTGTCCCCGCCCGCAGCTTTGCAGAACGCCCCATGCCCAACGTAAATAGCGGACGCGCAAATGGTCTCGGTCAGCTTGCATTATTAGCGAGAGGCTGCGACGCAGTGGCGCGTCGCATTGTCTGCGAAGCACTTCCGTAAAAAAAAAAAAACGCACACACTTGATCGTAGTGATGACAAGTACACTTTTTAATCAGTCTCGATACGCGTATCTAACGGACTAGTTGCATCTCCTTACAGATAGTAGATGAGTCCGATAGAAGAGGACTCCCCGCTACACATAAGTACCGCTACACTCGAATACAACTAAAGAACGAAGGTGAAGATTCCCCTCAAAGGAGTCACTCCAGCCAATAGCATCGACTGATTTTCATGACGCCGCGGTTAATCAGATTAAGCCGTAGTTATTCCCCATTCATCTGCCACCAGCTTCGATTTCACGCTAGCAGATCCAAGCAGATCTATCAAGGGGGAGAGGGAGAATCGGTCGACGCAATCGGCTGGAGGGACTCCTTTGAGGGGCATTTTCCGCTTTGTTCTTGACTTGTATCCGACTGCAGATAGGAGAGTCGACTGAATGCGCTCTCCGAAACCGACTGTTAATCTTCTCCCTTCGAAAGAAACTTGCCGTTCGGCTAGTTTCAGCCTCTTGAAGAAAACACAGGAAGCAGCACAAGAGTTGATCCGTCCCTTCTCGGTCCTTCAAGACGTTCACCCTGGTCTTTTCTGCTTTCTCGCGCCCGTGCAGAGCCCCGCGTATCTCACCCTATGGCGCACGAATTCTCCTCCCTGTTGACCAATGCGAGTCATGACAACGCCAATTAATCCTCGAAATTTATCAGGCGAGCTCGACGAGCAGGTGATTACGCAGGTGTTTCGTCGGTGCTCGAGTCACAAAGTCCCCTGCAGCGCATTGGAGGAAGCTCCATTTTGCCGTACGATCTCCAGGGCGAAAGCATGTCCGGTCACTGCACCCTTTCTGCCGCGCCTCCGTCACTTGTGGCGGCCTGAATGGGCTCAGCGGAAACGACCGGTACTCACCGGATACATGTGAGGGATCACGGCCATAACCATAAGGTGCAGTTTATCGGCAGGGGCTGCGGCGCGGCGCCGGAGTAAGCAGACGGAAAATCCCTCGCGCTTCGGCCACGAAGCCACGGTTCCTTGTGGGTTGCGTTCTCTGAGTTTCCGAGTTTCCCTCAAAGTACCTCGGAGAAGACTCCCGAGTTCAGTCAGATGAGTCATGGGTCTTTCGAATTTCCCACCTCCCATGCCCTGCGCAAGCCGCATTTTATACGGTGGTGGGTTCACTGTCGTAAAATTTCCTACGTTTCCTCCGAAGGTAAAGCAAGATCTGGCAAATATACGGCGAGCAGTGAACGTGCCGCTTTAAAAGTAACGTTTATGGCGGAATCGAAAGCACCGATCATATTCGCCAGTAGCTGAAAGTCGTTCCGCAGTAAGTTTATTTCGAAAACGCGCCGAGGCTGGGGATAACCCAAGTTGAACCCATTAACTAAACACGCTCGGCGTAAGGGGCCGGCAAACCTCCCTCGTTCGGGAGTAATCACCAGTTAGGTTCTATAGGAGATTATGAAATTCTAAATTCATACCATCGGCAGAAAACATTGCTGCATTCCGCGGAATAAGAACCAAGAATCGAGTTACTCGGTGCAAGAGCATTGATTTTAGAAGTGCGGAGAAGGGGTGGTGTGAAAGTACTATAAACACGCTAATATGAGCCACTGGATGCTTCGCGCAGAAAAGAAAGCGAGAAAAGCGGAGAAAATACTTCGTGCTAGCCCTAACCCAGTAAACTGAATCGAGTCGAGTACGCTGCTTTAAGTGCGGAGTATGTCACCAGTGGCTCGAGAAGTGAAAAATGACGATCGCTGTAAAGAAGACTAATAGTTGTTAATGCAGCTGCTGTAAACAAGACTAATACTTGTTAATGCAGCTGCTTTAGAACTGCTCAATTCGGCAATCTTTAGATGGAGTAACTGCATCACCAACAATCGGAACAGTAGGTCTAGTTAGGTTGGTTAGGTCAGCTGAAGTTAGGAACGTGCCGGGGATGCATGCAGTAGACGTTGGCGTCGCTACTTCGTTTAGGGTGTCCGGCGCGTACAAAGAGGGTGCCGCGCTAGAAGGGATTAATACACCATTGCATGAAACACACCCGAATACAGTAAAGAAAGGTAGGCGTAAAAGCCGCGGGGCGTCGCTCTCTCCAAATCATCGCGCAGATTAAACTGAAAAGAATGGTCCTTCTTCGTGTGTGCTGAAATAGTGGCTTCCCGATGGGAAATCACAAAGTGGCCTGCGAGCTTATTGGTGCTGCATACACGGCCGCCCATTTTTCTTTCACACGTGAGCAAAACAGCAATACAAGCGTAAGCGGTCATTTTCGAAATAAGGAAAAATGAAACGCACTGCAAGCGAGTGAGATGAAACAGGCCGGCTTACACTGGCGCTTCATCGCACATGGCCAAGTGATGGGTCAGCTTTAGACTGCAAGTGGTTCAATGCAGCAGTGTCGCAACTTGCGATTCTGGGGCCTGGAACGCAGGCCGCCTATTTATTAAATTCTCTTTTTTTGCAATGTTTTAGGCGTTACTTTATGTGCATATGTCGCCACGACAGAAGCATATGAAGGACGACGCACTGCCTTAGGCACGTTGAAATGCATGCAAGAGACGATGGTAAAATAGTTACACGGCTCATGCATGGCGGGCTCACTAGATCTTGCGAAGGAAAAGAAAGAGATCGCAGCGGTCGCTATGCTGGCATGCTGGCTGTAGTGTTAGTGCGACGTTGGGTTGGGTACGAATAACTGAAAATGGCAGACGCACCAGCTTTTGATCGCTTTATTTAAAGCATTATCGCATACTTCAAAATCATAGCTCAGCAGTACCAAAGTGTCGATCTGGTACTGCTGAGCTGTCGGGAGGTGCAAACCTAGACTGTTCCCCAAGGGTAACAATATGCAAGTTAGCTGTGTTCTTAACTTGAGTGATGGGTAGTTTAGAGCAGAAAGTTTGGCGAGTTCGTTGAAATGCATGGTTGGTATACTAGCGCAAGAAAAGATGAAGGACAAGGCACCGCAAGGACGAGCGCTACAACCTTCGTCCTTGTGGTGCCTTGCCCTTGGTCTTTTCTTGCCTTATTACCTACGGTGGGTAGTTTGAACGTTGCCATGAAGACGCATTTGTTTCTGGAAAAACTTAGTTCGAATCAAGGCAGTAAATACTGACTGGCATCCAGCTAAATACAGTCCAGCCCAATTATAACAGCCGCAGATATAACGAACGCTCGGTTAGTACGAACGAGGGCGGTGTACCGTCAAAATATATATTGGGGCAATGGCACAGTGTCTCACATAGAACGAACTGTTGTGGCCTCAACACTCGGTTAGAGCGAACGCGAAGCTGTCGGGCCCGTGTAGTTGACCGAGCCGGCGGTGTTTGGTGCGGTTTCGCTGGACTGCGAACCCGCGGCAGGCGAATTTCGCGCACTTTGTGTTCCCCTGACACGACGCGAACACAGAGCGCACAAAGCGTCCCCCGGCGCTCGTTTGCGGGTAAAATAAAGTAAAAAAAGAAAAAGCGCGCGTTGAAAATTGAAAACGAAAAAGCGCGCGCGCGCGCGGTGACGAAAGAGAAAGTGGCGCCGCCCGCGTCGCTGTGATGCATCCACGTGTTCTGCGTCGGCCAATCTGAAAAGTCAGGCGTCTGCTCTACCGGCTCAAACCGGTTCTCCATTTGTGGCTCCGTTGCCACCCCGCGCTGAGGGCATTGCACCGTCGATTCTTTCTGTGCGATGGCACTGCATTGACATCGTTGCCGCATCCGTGCCTTTCCCAGATCGGGGAGTTGAAGGCGGCCTCAGCGCGCGAGCCCAAGGGCTTGACTTGCGCCTGGTGCGATGGAGGACTGTACGCCGACCTCTTCAGGTGCTAAAAGGAAAGCTGTCGACATCGCAACGAAGATGGCTATTGTTAATGAACTTGCTCAAGGTGCAAAAAACTGCGAACTGGTCAAGAAGTACGGACTGTCGAAATCGACCATTTCAACCATTGCTAAGGGCAAGGAAAAGATTCTTGGTGCTACCGTGAATGCCAACCCGACCACTAGAAAGCGCCTTCGGAAGGCGACCTACGCGGACGTTGAGGACGCACTGCTGAAGTGGTTCGCTGACGCGCGGTCTCGCAACGTTCCGATCAGTGGACCGCTGATGCTCTCGAAGGCTAAAGACTTCGCCTTCCTTTTGGACTTTCCCGATTTCAGCCCAGGCAATGGATGGCTCCACCGGTTTAAGGCTCGCCACGGAATTGTTTTCAAGGCGGTCGTCGGCGAGGCCGCGTCTGTGAACAACAAGGACGTCGATGCGTGGCTTTCGGACAACCTCCCAACAATCACGAGCTATGCTCCACGGGACGTTTACAATGCCGACGAGACTGCGTTGTTTTATCAAATGTTGCCATCACACATGCCTTGAAAGGCGACAAGTGCGCAGGAGGGAAGAACAGCAAGTTGCGCACAACCGTTCTTCTGTGTGTCAATATGGACGGCAGTGACCGGCGGCTGCCTTTTGTCATTGGCAAGTCACGTAAGCCGCGATGCTTTGGAAGCTACGTGCCCGTACGCTACAGGAACAATACAAAAGCCTGGATGAGTCGTGACTTATTTGCCAAGTGGCTTGTCGAGTTCGACCGCGACATGGCACGAAAAAACAGGAAGGTCCTGCTCGTGCTGGATAACTGTGCGGCGCACCATGTGCAACCTTCCTTGAGTGCGGTGACAGTGCTCTTCTTGCTTCCCAATGCAACCTGCAAAATTCAGCCGCTGGATATGGGCATCATTCATGCGTTCAAGGTGTGCTACCGGCGGCGCGTCATCCAACGCTTGTTGATCGCGATTGATGCTGCCATGCCAGTTCGCATCAGCTTGCTTGCCGCCGTGGACATGTTGAAAGCGGCGTGGGTGGAACTCACCGCGGAGTGCATAGAAAATTGCTTCCGCAAGGCGGGTTTTGTGGGCCCAGGCACCGAGGACGCCATAGATCACCCACCGGAAAGCCGGTCGCACGAGGACTTGTGGCAACGCGTCGTTGACACGCAGCTGGCCGGACCTGACGTTGCCTGGGACGATTTCGTTTCTGCTGATGACGACGCCGACATTGCGGAGCCATGCCCTGACGAAGCTATTGTGCGTGAAGTGCGAGCCCTTCCTGACTGCCCAGAGACCGACGAGGACGATGACGAGGATGCTGCTCTACCGCCGGTTGCTGTGAACGCTTCAACCGCGATCGGTTACATCGTGTCGCTTAAGGAACTCGTGTGCAGCAGAGGCCTCGGCGATGAACATATTACCGCGCTGGAAAAATTAGAAACGGCAGTGATGCGATCAGCTTTGAAGAAGCAGACATGCATCACGGACTTTTTTCAAAAATAAAGTGAACTTTCGTCTCGCTTGCTCTTTTTTCCCGTATAATAGGTGGTCCACTTAGTACGAACTTTGGATACAACGAACAAATGCCACGTGACGATCAAGTTCGTTATATGTGGACTGGACTGTAATGAGTAATTGCTTCTTGTAATGTATTATACTCGTACAAATAAATAAATAAATAAATAAATAAACTAGTCAATCAATCAATCGATCTATTAATGAATGCATAAATGAGTCAATCAACCAATCGACGAGTGAATGAATGGATGAATCAATCAATGGATGAATGGATAAATTAATCAACCAGTAAATGAATCAACGAATAAATCAATGAATTAATGAAACGGTCAATTAACCAGAAAACAAGTTCTAATTTTTGGGTGATGCCGTAACAGAGAGGTTATAAAGAAGAAACCCAATACCAAATAAGCCTAATGAACTGAACTAACATAGGTCCGGCTTCAAGTTGATCAATTCGGCCACGCCTTAAAGTCAACTAGCCGCCCTGATTAACTTACTTTGTGGGAAAGTATCGAGAAGCAATGGAATGAAAAAAAAAGTGCGACACACACATGCAGGCAGCGCAGCTGCACACTACTGCCGTCTTTTAATCCGAAATGAATGCTAGTCAAAAGCTGCCGCCGTGTGTGAGTTCGTTAGTGTGCGCGCTCCTAGATGGTACAGAAAATCCCAGCGATGGCAAGAAAAATAGGGTGACGTCATCAAGCGGCCGTACGACGCACACAGCAAGCCGAAAACCGCCATTTAGGACCATCATAATGTGTCGACCGTCTATATATACCCCCCTCTGGCTGACGTTGAAGTGGCGCCAGTTGTCTCGACTCATTCGTACCGAAATTTTGAGTAACCGTTTGTCGTACACCGTTCCGGGGGATGCCATACGATTTCTAGTTGCATATAGCTTACATGTTAGTCAAGTTTGGAGGCAAGCTTGTGGCGGGGATTGGAAACAACGACATATTCAAATTAAATTGCATGCCCTCCCATACTCTTTACCTCTTCCCTTAAGGGGATTTTCAGATTTCCACATAGACGTGAGACAGTTAACTGCGCCCTTTCTTTTCCTCAAAAACAAATTTTCATGTAAAAATTGTGACGCAACCGTTCGTCGTACAGCGTTGCGGACAATTTCTCATTGCATATACCACACGCCTCTGAGCCAGGCTGGAGGCTAGCTCGCGACAGGTGTTTTAGCCGAGTGTCCGAGTGTCTCACTTGGTCCTTTGTGGATTCAGCGTTTGTGGAATCAGCGTTCGGAGGCGCGTCTTCGTTTCATTTCTCAGAGCGCAACCTGCGTCGAGGTCGAACACTCACGATGCCACGCTAATGTTTTCGCCTTCACGTCACGTAAGCTCTAGTAAGTGACACAGACAGCGCACACGCGCAAGAATCCCGTATTTTTTTGCGTCCCTTGTCTTTTGTACGTACTGTTCTACAATGGACACTCACCAACTCGCCCGTTCTGCGATCATGTTGCTCCTTAGCTTAGTTTTAGAGCGGCTGTCCAGGGACAGACGGCAATTCCAGTTTCGAGAACCTGGTGAGAGCCGATGTTTCTTCAACTGCGAAGACAGTGGAAAAAGTTTTGTGGTTTTCTGTTGCAGCCATGACGTGGGTGCACTGGAGTGGAAGCAAATAGGATATTATTTCTTTCTAGAAATCTATTCCATCCTGGAGAATCGCTCTGAAATGCCCCTAATTTACTCCTTATGGTGGTAAGCCTATGACACGGCAAGCAATATCTACAATTTTACGGGCGCTTGTGCGCATTTATCTGCATTTAACTATATTTATTTAGTCTGGTTAGTTATTACAGTGGCAAGAGGGCTCCTCTTGTCCGACTGTAAAACCAACAAGAGTTTGTCCGCGTGGGTCGCTCAGACGACTATTCAGTTATCGTCAAATGGCCAAATGAATATGGCGGCGCAGTTTGGTAGCGAATGTAAACTACAGTAGTGGACGATAGAACTCATCCTTGCAGAAAGACAGAAGCAAGAGTGGTCAAAGATCAATTAAAACTATTAATTGCGGCAAACTAAGGTCATTTACTACAAGGAGGTCCACTGTAACAAGCTGTCTTGGAGATTAGGGAGACTAAGGTTAAGGAGTTGCAGTGTAGGACATACGTCACAAAATTGTCAGGAAAAGTACTAGATTGTGAAGTCTGTGTATGAATGTTATTTTTAAAAATGAAAATGGTACGTGATGATAATAAAGGTTGTTCAAAAAAGGGTACTGTTTCTCCCTCTCAAGCTTTTATGTAGTGGACCAGAAGTTCTGTTGACGTGGCTTTGACATTTGACGAGATTTTGACGATATTTAACTAGCTAGCGCGACGGCCGCTTTTTCTGCGCCCCTGCGCTTTGCGACGACGCAAACGTGCGGAAAGCGCAATATTAAGCACAGGCTTAGTGAGCCTGTGCTTAGATTTTATATTCTTTGCAAGTTTGCTCCGTCATAAGCTCCAGGAGCACGGAAAACGCGGCCGTCGCGCACGCCAGGTAAAAGATTTGGCCGGCTGTACGCTGTCCCCTAAAGTTGTCAGAAGCCCGATGACGTTGAAGATTCAAGCACCCGCGGCTATGCGTTTTGGCGTCTTTAACGAGGCCAAGTTCGTCAATTAATTCTTTGGCGGCGCAGCTCTTTTTGTTCACGGCACCGCCAACTCCACGCGATGGTTATGCCGACCGATGCTCTCTCGAGGCAGACCTTGCCGATCGCCCTTAAAATAGCGACGTAGCTACGTCTGCCAAATTCGGGCACAGAATCCTTACTCGGGGACAATGTTTAAACTTTTGACTAAGGCTCCGTGACTCTGTGTTAAATAATGGCTGCAGAAAAAGTTTCAGCGAAGCGAAAGTGCATTATCCTTTGAAGGATAATGCTCGGAAAGATAGTGCGCCTTCTTTTACCCAAACCAGTTTCGTGAGCTGTGCCATAAGCTCGAGAAAGCTAGCGTTACTTGGAAGTTAAAGGGGCACCGCTGAAACATTTCTCAACAAAGGCGCGGATTTTTCTAATGCGCGTGGTAGCAGCGCAGTTCTAGGGAATCGAATTTGCCCTTCGCCTTTTTCTCGCCTTTACTTCACGTCTCGTGATTCCCAGCACGCTCAAAGCTAGGCGCCTCTGCACCTGCCCCGCCCAGTGAAAAGTCATCTTTGACGCAATTACGCCGTTCGAATAATCGACAACTCCAAGTGAGGATGGTATTAGTCCGTTGTGATTTGAGGCGATCTGCTTTCCGTGCGCACCCGAGCCGCGTTGTGAATAGCATGCCTGGATCGCTACTCAACAGCTGCCGTTTCGATTCCAGGATGGCGTGTCGCTTTGTCTTTTCAGTGACAGGGTTCACGCTATTGCGGGCAACAAAACAAGAATAAAGAATAAATCCATAAAGCACGAACTGGCACCTTACGCGTCTATTAATACGAAACACGTTGGCCCACCGATGATTTATTGCCTGCACTCACTGCTGTGTGTCTGTGTCCAGGACCCCTGTCGTCCGCGTGTGTCGTGTCGACTGTTTCTACCCTGTGCAAAGTGTCGATGTCATTTATAGGCTCAGCAGCTTCACAACATATCACCAGACCGGTTTCAAATCACGGGAAGGGCTGCAGCTCTGCAATCGTTGAACTGTGACGAAACTTCGTGGCTTGGTAGCCCACGAGTACTGCAGCTGTGACCGAATTGCGCTTATTCAGACGAGCTTGGGGGATAGAAAGCGCGATAGGAACAGTTTGACTGTGTTTCTTACTGCTCGGACGATTCGTAGCCAAACAATGCACATTCGGCATGCTTCCCGGATATTCCACCATCACATGGCCTGGCGGCGTACAGACCATATGCCGCACTTTACGAAGGAACAAGAGGACAGATATTAAACGAAGACTATGTCACAGTTCGTATAGCTAAAGCTGGCTGCGTCGATCGATTAAATCGTCTCAGAAGACGACTGAGTGTATGTAGACATATATAGTTTTCCGGGAGCAGCGAAGTCACCGATGAATGAACGAAGCCAAGTGCAGTGGAAGCAATATAACAAAACTTTTCTTTTTGCGTGCAGAACCGATCGCAGTCAGCCATGTCATTCTATACAGTTCCCTATTGTCACTTGAGGAGAGACTCCGGACGGTTGAGTTTGGCAAACGATAGCCTGGAAAGGCAATGAAGCGTTCAGGTGACGCGCATGATTCTGCCCTGCCTTAAACCTAACTTTTGCATCCATCTGCTTTTCTTTCTTTGCGAAAACTCGCTTGCAAAAGAAAGCAGTCCAGGAACAAACCATGGAACCGATCGGGATTAGCTCAACGCCTAGCAGCAAGCTTGCAGGAATGATGAAATAATAGCTTCGGCCGAATCTTTACCCTTACAATACATTCACTGGGCTATATCAGTGACGTCAGCAACGTTTGATTATTTTGCAACTGTATACGTTATATGATGGTTCGAGTATGTTGCTTACTCAACGCTCGTCCTTCATCCCCTCCTTTCAGGCTCCGGCCATTTGCTGTCATGTCGTACCAGCACGATCAACTTGTAACATTCGTAGAGTACTATCTGATCATTTTTCCCTCGTTTACTGTGGGAAGATTCAGATTAAATGTCTTTGTGAATGAAGCGGCCGCTGTGGATGGAAAAGGATGGTCCCAGATCGTCTTCATTGAAATGCGGCCGCCGCCGTGGCGATTGAACGCGCCCACTGAAGTCAACCACGTCAAAGAAAATAGAAGATTTGTTTCTATGAAGCGCCACAATATCCAGTGGAAGGAAAAGGAGCCAACTATTATAATGATTCCCTTGCACGCTATGGCCAATAGCGTTTCAGACGTTTGCTCATGCGCAAACGGCTTTCCCAATACATCACGGAAACATGCCGCGAAATTTCAGAGCAAATGCATGGGTTATCACAAAAGGTTGCATACTGGGTTTTTAATTTGTGACTTCAAAGAAACGCTCCCCATTCTTTTTTTTTCCAGGCTTTAAGCTTGTCACCGCTCACATCGGTAAACCCTCTGACACACACTTATACGGCGTTGCCATTGAGGCCACGCTATTGAGGCCACGCATAGCTCTGTCTGATAAAGAACTACGTTTCCTTGATGAGAATAGAAAGACATGCGCAGCTGGTCTTGTGCCACTGCAGACCCGTGCTTAGGAATTGTCATTTTCGTCAATCTGTTTTGTGTATCTGTCTTTTCATTTGAGATTGGTTGCCACTGTATTTAAGTAGTGAAAATCACCTCAATAAACCAGTTGTAAGTTCAGCGCCCTGTCTGTGCACTTGTCACGTCCTTTGTCTCCTGCGCTGGTGAAAAACAATGTCATACCAGCTTGCCCAAGCTTCTACAGTAATCTAATCAGCATTAACCCTGCTAAAACGCGACTTGTGTGCTTCCATAGTCGAATAAAAAAAATTCTACCAATGAAACCATTATTCTTACACACATCTGACTGTAATATATGCGCTTGTCAACCTGTTCAATATGCATCTTCTGTTAAATATCTTGGGTTGTTTTTTGAATGTGATCTTTCATGGAATTCTCATTTGTCCCACCTCTGTAGAAAAATGCGCGTGGTTTCTTGTATGTTGTACAATATCCGATGCCTAATGCCAATTTCTGTGTATGGTCACTGCAGCTTTAGATGGAGCCCAAGAGTTAATTTAATTTTACGTTCTTTGCTGTTGTCAATGGTATATGATTTATGCCCTAAGAAAGACACAGATGTGTTTAAGCTTTTGAATATGCCATCCTTTACGTCTCTTATGGTCGAAACTGCTACAATTAACCACTTTTGGAACAATGATTTTAAAACACTATACACACCAGCCCGTTGCCTAAGACCAAAGGATCCTTTCATAATCCCCAAGACTTCAACAAAATATGAAAAACGAACGCGACAATATTATGTGCCCACAATATTTAACAAATTACCAGCGCCTGTTTTAAAAGCGAACACTAAACAAGAGGTAAAAAGACTGTTAAGAACCACTTTATTTTTATTTTATTTTTCAGTCATCTTTATACTTTTTCTCCTTGACTGCAAACTTCAGTGACTACATTCTGCATTTTCTTGTTTTCCGACTGCCAGGCACTGCCAGTCAAGCCCTCTGAGGCTTTGGCAGGGCAGTTACGTGTATTGTGTTTTTGATTGTGCAGAATAAATATTTTATTGTATTATTGTATTGTAACTGGCTAGCTAACAACCTAGCCAACAAACTAGCTAACCTAACAAATAACTATCTAGCAAAGTTAACAAATAACTGTTTAGATAACTAACAAACAAGCTAACTAGATAACTAACTAGCTTGCTAACTATTTGCCTAACTAGCCAACTAGTTAATTAGCGTACTAGTTCATTACCTAACTAGTTAGCTTTAATTTGTCGGTGCTGCATGCGGGAAACTTGCTCTTGGGGCAGTAGTAGGGGAGCGATTTGACAAAAAATGACGGCTCCCGCATGCACGGCTAACGACGCCTTGTACTAGCTAGACTAAAACCCCTTGTTAACCTGACCTTTTAAGTTTTCCTTGTCTATTGCGGTCTTTCCAAAAATATAGAGCCTTCGTAAAGAGAGTATACCCAAATACGTGTGCTTGTGTAGTGTGGCTCTTGTAGCCTCCATGTCAGCCCTAACTTCCGACGCGCGAGAACCAGAGTTCCTCTTACCTTCAAGTGTTCAAACGCCAGTGATGCCTGGCGAGCCACACGGCGTGGCCTAGGAACAAAACCATCTTACGACAAACCAAACATTAAAAAAGCATATTTCTTGTGAGAACCCGTTGAATATTGTTACTGATCGCCGTGCGCATTCAGGTGTATTTTTGTAATATGTCTTTAAAGTGGACATTCATAAACATGTATGAATTATATACAGAATTGCTTAAAAATCTTATACAATCCAGGCCGAATCAGTACAAGAGACGCGAACCGAAGTCTACCGATGTCTAGTGATTGACACTGAGTATTAGAAGTCCTTCATTATGATGTATTATTTCCTAACCAGATCTGCAACTAATCTGCGAGCTGTTGAAGTAGACAAACACGTGGTAGTTTTGCGGTCGATGCAAGAAAGTAGCTTTTCGGCAGGGGTTATGGAGGTGGTGGCGCAGAGCAATGCTGTTTTTCTTTCCACTGTTCTACTATATTCTTTTCATGCGCTGTGCTAGAAGACCAGTTGCAGGGACTGCACAAGCACCGCCGCTACTGAGTCGATGACAAAGAGTGAGACGAATCGAAATGATATAGAAGTGAAGCAATATGATTATACTCTAATCCCGGCCAAATTACTCTCTCAAGTCATACAACACCTTCAGGGCTTTCTTCATGCATCATTTTGGCGTTAACGCAGCGTCCAGACTAAATAATAACATGAACGCGACGAATTCCTGGCTAACATCAACATTATGGGCCCGTATAATAAATAGAGCATTCAGCCTTTGATTGCATTCCGTTTTTGTCCTGGGGATGGTATGGGCGTGGTAGCGCTTAATTTGATAACTAAGGGCTAAAAAATCGCAATATTACCAACTATGGAATTGGACTACAGTTGTATTGTTCTGGCCTTGCTTCCCAGCGGCGCCGTGACAGAGTGTCACGGACTGATTAAGGCCATCCTAACTATCCAAGGATAAATAATTGTTTGAAGATAAAATTACTGCCGTTTGGTATGTGAGCTTCCAGAAATACACGAAATAATCCAAAAAGAAAGAAAGAAATAAAAAAGAAATAAGGAAAGGAAGAAAGAAAGGAAAAGGAAGAAAGAAAGGAAAAAAAAAGGAAAAAAGTTAAGTTTAAGGGGGTTTAACGTCCCAAAGCGACTCAGGCTATGAGAGACGCCGCAGTGAAGGGCTCCGGAAATTTCGACCACCTTGAGTTCTTTAACGTGCACTGACATCGCACAGTACACGGGCCTCTAGAATTTCGCCTCCACCGAAATTCCACCGCCGCGGCCGGGATCGAACCCGCGTCTGTCGGGCCAGCAGCCGAACGTCATAACCACTCAGCCACCGCGGCGGCAAAAAAAAAAGGAAAAGAGAAATGAGAAAAAGTAAAAAGAAATGAAAACGTAAAAAGAAATGCAAAAAAAAGAAGGACAGAAAGATATACCGGGAGATAATTTTTGATTCACAAATATTTTTATTTTTAACATCGTGAGAAATACGTCGGCGCCGTCAGTTCAGTTGGATTGTACAAAAAGGCGCACATTATGTATGAAGTAGAGATTAGAGATTAAAACGTGATTTCTTAACTAAAATTAGCTAATAGACTTTTTATTCATCGATTTCAGGGCACAAGCTTGCGTTGCGAAATTGAAGGCCACCAACTTCGAAAGCGAGCACGTTTTTAAAATTTTCTGAATGGTCATCGTGGTTCAAAACATGGAAGGTGAAAAATGTGCCTTTAAAAGCTCATTAAGAAGGCTTTCCAGCGTTTCAAAATGAGAAAATGGCTTCACTGTAATTTTCACTGCAACAAGTACAAACGCAGTTTCTGTATTTTAGGATGCAGGAGAAGTTAACATGGTTTTTCGGCGACGATAACCCGCGCGGCGACACCTTTTTATAAATGGGCTTCGCGGGATAGCCAACTCATCAGTTTTTTTAGATGCGTAGTTTGGATTCTCGACATTTCGAACCTCAATATCGATACAGGAAATTTTAAAGGTGGCTCGCCTTCGATGCTGACAGCCTTCGATTTTGGAAATATAGACTTGAACCCTAAGACCAACAATTTTAAAGCTGATTACTTATTTTATTTAACTAATTTATTGAAATTGAACTCGGTCGCGTGCATGATGTCGCCTTGCTGTACAATCCGCGTGCACAGAACGCACCAGCGTATCTCTCGAAGTTTTAAAAATAAGAATCTGCTTAGATTAATAAAAATTCACCCGGTATTTCACGAAACACGTCGGCGCGTTATAAAGAGTTTATTCTTTATAAAACGTAGGAAAAGAATGAGAAGTATAAGGGAGGGCACTGGCGACTCCATCGTGTACGTCTGAGCTACTCGTGTCACATGTTCCCCCCCATGCCATCTTTATTATGTTGGCTTGTGCATGCTAAAACGGCATCACAAATCTGACCCTAACAGCCGTTTTCTGTCTGGATAAATACCGAAGGAAACTCGTAGACCAAGGCTGCTAATAACACATGGACGTTTAGCCAGCTAGAAATACCACCGTCAATAGCCAGCTTATGGACATAGGAGGACAAAGAGGTGTCTCAGTGGTCTCCAAAGGACCTTTTCCTGCGCCAGCCACGACCGCTTAATCCCAGCAAATTTCCTAATCTCATCTCCCCATCTAGCTCTTTGTCTACGTCGTCTCTCGGAATCCTCATGATTTCCCCTCTCGGCCATTGTTCATCGGTTCTTTGGTTTACATGCTTCGTCAGAGTCTATTTCCTCCACGTCATTTCTTTCAAGACATAATTAACTCGCGTTCGTTTCCTAAGACGCGTTGGTAATTCTTTACCGTACCCTTATCGTTTACCCTGACTATTAAAACTTCATTATCGTCTTGGTTTGTATTTGCAACTCGCTACGGTGTCAATTTTCTTTTTGTTAGCTTACAAGTTTTACGCGCTGACAGTAAAGAGGTCGAAATTGGAGGTGCTTTTGTTGTGAAGGAAATGCTATACTAATCGCCCTTTTAAACCAGCGAGCGTGGCTTATAGACTTAACCGTTGTTTATGAGAGCTAAGATTTGCTGTGAATTTCAACGTGGCGTTGTCAGTGGTAGAAGTAGAAGACCTAGGTAAGCTTCTGGGCTGCCTATAACGTGCACAAATTTCTCGCTGACAATTGTCACACGAGAAGGCGCGTTCTGCGCGTGTTCCGCCTGTATGCGGCCGCGAATGTGTCTGAGTGAGCGGCTTGTGCGCCATTTCAATTCGAAGCCCGGGAAATTTTCGAGAAGCCACGAGCGGTGAAACTTCCGCTAGAAGAGCGACGACGGGGGTTGGGGAAACAACGCCCCGTCAGCGCATCGCGAGGCGCAACATGCATTTCTTAGATTTGCTGTTTGCCGAGAATCTATCGGCTTTCGCCTTTCACGCTCACATGGGCTGGAGCGCCGCATCTCGCACAATGAGGTTTCTCTGAAAATGCCGTTTCTACCGCGGGGAAAAAGCGGAGATTTCTTTCACCAAAACGTGGTCTTTGTTGTAGCATGCGCAGTATTGGAAGTCAGCACGTGCATTGGAAGCGAGGAGAGAGAGAGAGAAAGAAACGGCACATGTAACCGGTGAAAACTTTGCCTAATGTCGGTGTTCAGACGCACTTAGTGACGATTACAGCCCCGACCTCTATTTTTTTAGCTGAGATTGGTATTGACAGTTTTGTATTGGTAGACCGCACTCTTTCATGTCGGTTGCTTCTTTCATGCCCCCCTCCCCGACGTCTTGCTTCTCTAAAACAAGTCAGTTTGCAGGAAACATCTTCGGTGGAAGTTAGGGGTGCGGGGTGTTAATATGCTTCGCGCATTTGACCGTATCTCGCAGGATCTCCGCATTCATGGATATTTTTCTCTCTCTTTGGGGGAGTGAAGAGGTGGCTTCTGTTCCTCACCAGAAATGCGCAGGCGATATTTGAGAGGCACTCGAGGAATATTGTTACAGGTTCGCATAACACCATTCGTTCGTGCGTGAAGGCGTTTGCGCGCAGAACTGCTTCGCGACCCAGTATTCACTGGAGCACTGGATATGGCCTCTAGGCGGTTCCAAAAAGACGCTCCAGGTTAACCGAAGCACCACTTGCCAGACCTCTATAGTTCAGGGCGCGCATTCCACTGACCCTATTCTGATCCATCCAGTGTCATATTTCATTGCACATTTGTATGACTTAGTATAAAAATCATCATTTCAACGCAGTGATAAAGAAAAGAACATTGAGGGCAAAGGTAGCAGTTGCTGAAACTTCATCTTCTATCACCTGGCTTGACCCTGTCAGTGACCACGTCGTGTATTCAAATAGATGCGTCATCTCAAAGGACAATCGTTGCCTCGGAAGGCTCAGACGTCCTTCGGTTTCCTTTCGCCGCTTAAGGCCAGAAATAACTAAGGGAGAAGGATATAAGCGAATATGAATGTCACTGCTGACGTGCGAGACAGAAAGCATCCTGGCTATTATTTTCATCAGTAGCCTACGAGGCCTATTCTAGAGGTTGCTTGACTGGTGTTTCAGTGAGTTAAATTTCGTCTCCTGTGATAACTCATAATTTTAATGCGAAAACATTAAAATCCTCATTGAGAAAAGAAAATATGTCGCCGGTCATAAAATTCGCCCACTGGCTACCATGCGGTGATGTCACCAGACCGCAAGTGATGTCACTTCCGAGAAAGGAATGAACAGCTTCTAATGCTGTCGAGCTGCCAACACATAAGGCGATTGGTGTCCCTGTGAATTTTTATTTCCTTCGGCTTTCTCTACTCCGCATCGCTTTCTCAAGAATTCCGAGAGATACAGACGCGCAACCATGGCTACTTGGAACTGCGCCGCGTGCACCCGCTCAGAGGCTTAGCAGTTACTTCAGACTTCTTCGCAACTGCAATGAGAGCGAGTGTGTGAAATGGACCCTGCAGGTGCAACCTTTTATTGTGCGCTGTGTCAGTGAGAAAACACAGAAGACATCTCCATATCGTTCGACATCATAGAGAATTAGGCTTAACCGAGTTCGGCATAACAGGCGCTTACTATATGGCGGATATCTCGAGCTTAGCTTGAAACTTCCTCTTCACGTCCAAGTTCCGCACGCGCTCCGACGCAAGCCCGTGCCCACCACGCGCTGCACTGATCCCTTCCATTTCATCTCGGGCAGGAGCAGCTTTCTTTCATGGAAAGATTAAAGTGAAATCCATTCTTTCCAGTGAGCCAATGTATTTGGCTTTGTGTGTTTTTTTTTTCTGTCTGCGCAAAGACTACGAACCCGGGAGGGCTAAGGACGAAATTAAAGCTTCATGTTTGAGCCGACGCTTTACTGCTTGTCCGATTGTTCAGGATTTTTTCTTGGTTGCGTAATTTAGCAATCTTTTTGAGTGTGGTGCCTGCGACTACTGTTTGCAGTCGGATGATAGGAAATGTGAGTGTAGCAGGCAGGCCGTGGGGAGCGAAGTGAGGCGGTTGTTAGGGTGTGGGAGAAGCTTTCCGGCAGCAAAATAAAGCTGGGAAAGTGATCTTGAAATGTATTGTGAAAATTGGAAAGCACCGCGGACTGTTAGATAAATCGCTACAGATCCAAGCGAGCATCTGGCTACTCACGATAAAATCGAATGGTTATGACGGCGTCCCATACGGGAAAGCAGGCGAAAGAACCGCGCAGAAAAAAAGAATACGGAAGCGCGATACGGGAGGAGTGGGTATTGCACGTTTCATAATCCAGGCCGCGTTAACGGCAATCTCGGAGCCAAACACGGACCGCAAAATGAATGAGGGACGGGAACGCATTGTGAGGCATGACTGCAGAAATGCGCCGATATAAGCGATCAATTGCCTCGACAAGGCCGTGCGAAGCGACCATCTTGCACCAGCTGTGGCCGTGCGGGGAACAGCTCGTACCGCGATGCTTACGCTGGACGGTGCATAGTTACCGAGGTGGAGCCCATCTAGCGACATATGGTGAAGTCTTTCGCTTGTTGGTTCATTTATGCAGAGTGCCACTGAGGGCCATTGTGTGGCGATAGGGCAGCCGATATGCTAACGGAGCGCTGCCCAAAAAGCTCTGCCAGCAGGCGTTAAGAAACGCATTCCTATAGAACTATAAAATTGTACGTTCGGAAGAAGGAAGTCTACCCCGAGATTGAACAAAAAAATCGTACCGTAGGCGCAAGAATGGGGATGTGCATAGAAAGAAAAATGCCTATGAACAAGAGCAAAAATGTTAGGAAAAAGAAAATGTATTCTCGATACGAATGAGCGACTAAAAAATGCTATCCTCTAGCTATGTATGAGCATACTGTGGCAAGTGACCCGCAAAGATGACCGGAGACGTGATATTAAACTCGCATGAAGCGGGGACAGATATGGAGCTTTGATTTACTCTTTGGAAGGGTGCTAAGAGCACGGAAGTAACCCTTCGCATTCCTAAAAAGGAGCCTGCCTATATGAACACAAGTGAAATATATTAGATATACCCCGCAGGAGGAAATCATAGCGGTTAGCTTTTCAATACGTCGGAATTTAAATTTTCGTCCTTCGGTGTTCGAGTCATTCCATTCAAGCTATAGAGCGAGCAAAGCAAACAAAACGGCAGTGAGGGACTCATTTCACTTACGATGATATCTTAGCGGGAATCCCCCGGTGGCGCAGGAATATTTAAATTTGTCCAAGAGTGCTACGGTAAAAGCCAAGCGTTTGTAAGTGAGCAGAAAACTCTAAGCAAAGCATACTGATGAGCTAGTCGGTGGTAGATACTTTGGCAAAATGTGCAATCGCAGGCGTGAAGGACGGATTAACTACGGAAGACCGCTTGTCGGTCGTCACTAGATAGTTATAGGATAGACTGATCCGCGATCCGCTACAGTGACCCGCTTCCGTGGGCTTCATTGCTTTTACGGGCTGATTGGTCTCGACGCGCAGGCGTGCACGCATCTCACGGGCACGTTGCGCCATCTGGCGCCCTCAAGGCGCTCTGCGCACGCGCAGTGGTGCGTCGAGGTGGCGGATCACAGTAACGAATCGTGCTATGCTATAACTCTTTATTCAGTTTTTTTGCCGTTCTTCGTGTTAGCGCTATCCCATTTAGACCAAATGCAAGTCTTCTGAAAGTTGCATTTAGGAAGATATATAGAGCAATTTTCGGAGTTATTGTGTGTGCTAATGGTAAGTTAATGACAGCGTTAAATTTGACTTACATGGACGTGAACGCCACGACACTTTGTTGAAAACAAAAATTTCTTGCTGACATGGTCTTTGTTTTTATCTTCGTTGCTCTTAAAATGCACTTAATGCTCGCAGTCACTAGTGAAAAGCGTTTTATTATGAGAAATACGTGCATGGGAGTGAGCAGTCGACATCTGTTAAAATCATCGCAGAAATACATTTGTACTGCATCATCAGAGAAAGCTCATGATACGGCAACAAAGGACGTAGGGTAAGTATTTCATTCGCAGATATACATTCTAATTAATTCATTACAATACTGCTAACCCACTAGAGTCTGCATTGAATCTTGGCAATTTTATAAAGTGGATGAAAAAAGGATTGATGACCGTCTTTGGCAAATGAGAGAAACTACATGAACCTAAAATTTTACGTATTTATTAACATAATTTACAAAGCCTGGGTGTCACACACGCATTACTCGCGAAAATGCTCGCTGCTTACAGATAACCTTGACTTACTGGCCTTTCTCCCGGATACATTTTCTCGCGTGAATTCTGGACCTTACTATTAACAAGAATCCGATATCTGTGCCATATGTAATGCGCCTATTAGGGGGATTGGAGCTGTACAGTAAATAAATAAACAAATTAAATAAGTAAATGTGTGTCTTCTTTTTAAGCGTTTTATGAAGAGACGAAGGTGGTAGACTAAAACAGCGTTATTGATGATTATAATGTAGTGACTCAGATGTAGTTCAGAAATCGAAAGAAAGGAAATAAAGTACTGGCGAGAAAATGTCAACATAAAATACAAACAACCAAACACAACGTTTTTTTTTACTTAATCGTTACCGGGAGTAAGTAACAAAACGTAAAAAATCCCAGGAATTCACTGACTTGGGAGTTTAGCCTGCGTTGTGACAATCGTCTGGGCACACAGAGAACTCGGGGGGCAAGGCATTAATGTACGCAACGAAATGTGCGAAACTTTTGTTGTGAATATGAATAGTTATTGAACGGACATAGTAGTAGCGCTAAAGAACAAGGACGACAGGAAGGAGAAGACAACGCAGGCACTATAGACATCAACTGCTACTACTATTTTTAGCGCTAGTACTACGCTCTCTCAATCTAGGCACCAACTTTGGCCAGCACCAACGGCCGTAAAAATAATCTGTACTAGAGCAGTCAGCGAGGTGTAAGGACGCATGTCACGATGCGCTGGTGGCCGTAATGTCGCGGTCTTGCACAGAAAGTGACATCGCGCTCGGAAAGTTTTAAGCTTGTTCCCAGCCTAGCAGCAGGAAGCCCGTGGTTTTATTAATTTTGTTTGCCTATGCGGTGGCACTGGGCAGCAACGGGTTACATAGCCGCCGGTGGTCTCAAGCTAATTTACCCGTTATAGAAGCGTAGAAACTTGTGCTCGTTCGTACGAAAAAACTGCAACACACTGGCGCAAATTGAGGCCGCACACAAAGGTACAGCATTACTTTCAGCAATTCTTTACTGGAGCATAAAAACAGCGGGAGGGGCTCGCGCATGCGATGAATCCTTTCCTTCTCACTCGTGTCTTTTCAGATAACCAAGTTTAGGTAGCAACGCAACAACTTTGTTATTTCTACGAGGCGCGAGTGATGAGGGAAGGACATGGGCACATGGGCACTGGCACTGCTTTTATGCCCCAGTAAAGCATTGTTGAAAGTAGCGTTAGTCCTGTCTGTACCTTAGTGTCCTCGTCAATTTGCGTTAATCCCATTACTGCCATCCCTTCTACACCGCGTTTATCCTTCGCACATGTCACTGCAAAAATTGGCGGCGGTTTAGCTCTGGTTAAACCTGGAGTGAGGCGATAGCTACAACTGGCCGAGTGGAACGTGGTCACGTGACAAACCACGTGACGAACCAAGTGATCAGCCGCGGCGACGCGCCGCCGGCAGTTGTCCAACCAACCACGTGACCAACCACGTGACAGCGTGGCGGCGCAGCCACAAGGTGGCCCTGAAGGCTGGAACTGCTACCGCAATGTAGCTATCGCAACAAAACACGTGTAGATAGTGATTCTGCATAGAAAGCGAACGCAGGGGGACAACAGTTCCCCCCCCCCCGACTTTGAAAAAGATTTGCGCTCTTGAGCCGAAGCCACTTTAACTGCAACTTGCTGCCCGAGAATATTAGTGGGGCAAATAGTTTGTCACATCCACGCTAGGAGCGTTTCTTAATCAGTGTTTTTCTCCTCCAGCATTCTTTATACAGGTATTCCGGGACATCAGCCATATGCCGTTCCAAGTTGTTCGGCTCACAGCTACATTGAAAGTATGGGCTGTGTTGAGCAGGGGCCTAACAAACTAAGCAGGCATTTCAGAGTGCTCATGCAGATGTGCGATCAAGGTTTTTGTTTCCAAAGTTCTCTGAGGCTTCCACTGCTTTCTTCTTGTATATACCCCGTGAAACTGATTCCGCCAGTGCATCCTCCTCCACTTCCTAGCTTTCTCTTGCGCAATGCATCACAGTCACACGCCTGCGTTAGGCGCGCGTAAGACGTGCTTCGGAGCTCCAAAGGGAAGGCCCCCGCAAGTGACGCCAAAGAACACAGGAGAGCGCCTTCGAGTGCTCTATAGCCAAGTATTCGTATCACTGCTCCTAGCGCCCCCTTTCAGCACTGCTAAGTGAAAAGGACTCCAGATTAGCGCTATTGCTTAATTCTATGTTTCGCGCAGTTGTTAGATGCGCGTTGTTTGTTATAGCTACGCTTAGCACGGTTATATATCCAGCTTTCAAGTGGAGAATCAGCCAAATGCTCTTATCAGTAGCCAAGTTCTCCACATGTGAGCAGCAGTAGCTGAGTCCAGCCGTGTGAAACGATGACGTGGCATGAGGAGTTACGGCATGCGAGAACTTCACTGTTGTTCCTGTATGGAAGAAGTAAATTTGTAGTCTGAAGCCCAAGGCTTAGCAGTGGCGTCTATAAAACCAACGGCGTACATCATCAGCCCCGATGTACTTTTTCAACTCTCTCAGCTCGCGCAGGGGCTGTCGCTTCCTCAAACGAATGTTGGTGCCTCCGAGAGCCTTTCTTTTTTTCAGACGGCTATCAAAGACATACGGAAACGCAAGGTAGGAGCCTCAAAGATCTAGTTGTCTGGCGGAGGACTTCAAAATTGTGAGCATGACCAGGGTTCCTGGATTGGCGCCGCTCTGCGTCTATCGCTGCCGGGCTGGCAACTGAGCGATTTCGTTTGTTGCAGTTTTGCTTGAAACACACGCGCGTGGGTGTCGAGCTTCGTTATTTCCTTTCACTGACAGTGTGCATCTCACTCCGCTCCTCACGTACCCACTGTCTTCGTTTTTGCTGGAACAGCGTTGTGCGAAACTATATCCCTCAGTGCTGTTTGGGCCGAGAACACAAGATGACTCGCATATTAAATTTTGCGTTCTTTTTGCCTGCGCGCCTACGCCATGAATACGACCGTGCCTCCAACTTGCTTCAAGTTCGGCAGGATTCGCTTTTCGCCCGCCGTTAGAGTGTAGAAAAGGGGAAGCGATGGACGGCGCGCGCCTAACAGCAGCAGGCACAGGGCACAGATGCCCGCACAAATCGGCGCTGTGTCGGTTCCGCTGCATTTTGCGTTGTTTTCGTTGGTCGCGCTGTCTACTCTGTTTTGCGAGGATCTAGGAATGGGAACTAGAGCGGAGCTTTGCAGCGTCGGCAATAGTGTCAGCGCCGTAAACCTGCTGAGGCAGTCGCTTCGTAGACTGATACGCGGCAGTATTCACGTCGAGGGGAACATATTGTTACGTGCTTTGCACGCACGGGGGTTTATTCAAAGAGGGGACCGGTCGAAGCAGGATGGAAGCAGGAAGCCTAGCAGCGTCCTTCAGCTCTCTCTTTTTCTTCCTCTTTCTCCGCGGGTCAGTCCTTCATCTTCTGCTTCTTCCGTCGAGGTTCTGTGGAAGCACGTTACATTTCCCTCCTCGCAGACGATGCCCGTCGGGCGAGTTAAACAGACCGTCTGGGATGGAATCGCTTGAGGCGGGCTACATGCACCACCTGAGATTGGCGTGACCGTCGACCACTAGCAGTTAGTCGTGCTATAACGTAATTAACGCCACTTATGCACTCCAACACAACAAATGGTCCAGTGTAGTGGGATAGCAGTTTCTGACACAGACCACGCTTGCGTAGAGGGGTCCACAACCACACAATGTCACCAGGAACATAAGAAACTTCTTGGTGTTGGACGTCGTAGCGGTTCTTGGAACGCTCTTGCGAAGATAAAATTCGAACGCGGGCAAGCTGGCGAGCTTCTTCAGCTCTGCAGAGTGTGGTCGCAAGAGAAGGTTCATCGTGGATGAAAAATGATAGCATGGTGTCAAGGCCGCAGCGAGGCGAGCGAGCATAGAGCAGGTAAAAGGGGCTGTAGCCAGTTGTCTCATGTTGCGCGGTGTTGTACGCATGAGTGATGAACGGGAGTACGCCATCCCAGTCCTTATGATCTGCAGCGACGTACATGGCAAGCATGGTGGTGAGCGTACGATTAGTGCGTTCTACCACACCGTTCGTTTGGGGATGATATGGCGTGGAGTGGCGAAAACTGCAGCTGCTGAGGCGGAGAAGTTCTTCAACAACGTCCGCTGTAAATTGACGTCCACGGTCGCTAATGAGAACTGCAGGAGGGCCGTGCCGAAGAATGACGAATCGAAGTAAGAAGTTAGATACTTCAGACGCAGTAGCAACTGGTATCGCGGCTGTCTCACAATAACGGGTTAAGTGGTCTACGCACACAAGAATCCATCGATTTCCTTTAGAGGATCGTGGGAAAGGTCCAAGGAGGTCAATGCCAACTTGCTCAAACGGGGCTGTCGGAGGTGTGATTGGCCGCAATTTGCCCGGTGGACTTGAAGTCGGCAGCTTAAAGCGCTGGCATTGCACACAGCTGGCTACATAGTGCTGGATGGTTGAACGCATGTTAGGCCAGTAAAATCGTTGTTGTGTGCGGTGGAGTGTGCGTGTCACTCCCAAGTGCCCAGACGTGGCGTCGTCGTGCATCATTTCAAGAACTGTGATGCGTAGGCTTTCGGGTACGACAAGAAGCATGCGTGCTCCTCCAGAAGCGAAATTCTTCTTATAAAGCAAACCGTCGCGAATGCAAAAAGTATTCTTTACAGAATCTTGAGCGGCATCAAACAAAGAGGTTAATGTTTGGTCCTTGCGTTGCTCAGTTCGAAAAACTTGAAGATCGGGGAAGGCTTGTGAAAGTGACGACAAGTATTCATCAAAGTTGTCTGCGTCGTCCTCAGTCGTTAGAAGCGGCAAACGGGAAAGACAATCGGCATCTGAGTGTTTACGGCCGCTTTTATGCACAACAGTGAAATTAAATTCTTGTAGGCGCAAAGCCCATCGAGCAAGCCGGCCACAGGGGTCACGAAGACTCACTAACCAGCAAAGCGAGTGGTGATCGGTCACGACGGTGAAAGCATTCCCGTACAGATAGGAGCGGAAGCGCTGTACAGCGAAAACAACGGCGAGACATTCTTGCTCAGTAACCGTGTAATTTCTTTCGCTCTTACTCAACGAACGGCTGGCATATGCTACCACGTGCTGATCGTGACCATGGCGTTGTATAAGTACAGCGCCGATACCGATACCACTTGCATCAGTGTGCACTTCAATTGGTGCAGATGGGCAGAAGTGGCGTAGGATGGGGCCCGAGGTCAAAAGAAATTTCAGATGCCGGAAAGCTGCGTCACATTCGCTGGTCCAATTGAACGGTGCATCTTTATGCAGCAAACACGTGAGTGGGTAAGCGATGTCCGCAAACCTAGCTATAAAGCGTCGAAAGTACGAGCAGAGCCCTAAAAAACTCTGCAGCTCTTTCACTGATTGAGGCACCGTAAAACTTTTGACAGCTTCAATTTTCTTTGGATCTGGTCGAACACCTTCTTTATCAACTAAATGACCAAGAACAATTGTTTCACGGTTCCCAAAATGACATTTCTTGGAATTGAGGATAAGGCCAGCTCGTTCCATGCAATCAAGCACAATATCCAGACGGCGGTTGTGCTCACTAAACGTTTTGCCAAAAATTACAACGTCGTCCAGATAACATAAACAAATTTGCCACTTGAGGCCACGCAGGATTGTATCCATGAACCGCTCGAATGTGGCAGGTGCATTACATAATCCGAAAGGCATAACGTTGAACTCGTAAAGTCCGTCTGGTGTAATGAATGCCGTTTTTTCCCTATCTGCAGCGTGCACGGGGATTTGCCAGTAGCCGGATCTCAAATCAATAGAAGAAAAGTATGAAGCGGAGTGCAGACAATCAATTGCGTCATCTATACGTGGAAGCGGGTAGACGTCCTTCTTCGTGGCCGTATTTAAGCGACGGTAGTCAACACAGAACCTCCATGTGCCATCTTTTTTCTTAACAAGGATAACTGGAGCCGCCCAAGGACTGGAGGATTCTCGAATTATGCCTCGCTTTAGCATCTCTTGAACTTGGTCATCTATTAACTTACGTTCAGTGGCTGAGACTCGATAGGGCTTCTGGCGTATAGGAGGTGCGGAGCCGGTGTTGATCGTGTGATGAATACGACTGGTAGGCGGTGGTGTTGAATCGTCTTTGGCAAAGTCGAACACGAACACGTGTTTCAGAAGGAGTTCCACTAGAGTGCGACGCTCGGTTGGGGAAAGAGCCTGATTAATCATAGCCTTAACTTGGGTCTCCATATCTCTTTTCACGTGCTGCTCACTGACAGAGTTGGTTAACGCCGCGACGAAACCTGACACACCTTCCTCGAAACGGGCGAGTTTGAGGCCCCGGGGCAACACAGCTGGCTCTTCAGAGTGGTTCACTGTCCACAGCTCGGTACGGCCTCTCACCACGGGAACGACGCAACGAGGCACGACGATACTCTTCTTAGAGCAGGCGAGTGTCGTAGGCTCTACCACAGCTTCAAAAGATTCGCACTGATTGTGAATAGAGGAAACCCGCACGAATGCTGCAGAGAAAGCTGGTACAATAGTATCTTCTTCCACCGCAAATGCTCCAAAATCCGGTGTCGAGTTATCCACAAGAGCTGAAAGTAACGAAGAATTCAAAGCAACTTCTCCCGTACGACAGTCTAAAGTTGCACCACACTCTTGCAGAAAATCAATCCCAAGAATCACATCATGCGTTGACCGTGGTAGCACTGCGAATTCTGTTCTAAACGTTAGACCACCAATAACAACATCCGAAGCACACACACCAAGTGGAACCAAAGGTTCACCACCGACACCACGGAATAACGCTGCACGGTCACCACTAAACATCACTTTCCTACCTAAACGATTCTTAAACCTCAAACTCATAACGGATACGGTAGCACCAGTGTCCACAAGAGCCATTGTTTTCACACCATCAATAAACACTTCCAGTTTGTTCTTCAACATAAACACGGGCAGAGGTAGATTGGACGTCATCGACTCGCCGGCGGCCTCACCTCCATCGGCCGCGCCTCCTAGTTTCCCGGAGGCGGAGGGGATGCACGACGTCGAGGAGTAGGTGACCGCCGTTGGCGCTGAGGTGGCGGCGTCACACTGCGGTCAGATGCGGGTGATGAACTCCGCAAATTGCTCGGACGGTACGGGTCCCAAGGGGACGTTGGGGGTCTCTGCTGCGCGGTGTGCAGTTGCCCGTAAGTATTCGCCGGGGGTTGGCAGTCTTGAGAAGTTGGGAAACGACGGCGGCAATATCTAGCGATATGCCCTGCAATGCCACACCGGTAGCACAAAGGTTGAGAGCGCCAGCGACCGCCATAAGAGTCCTGGCGAACAAAGTCGCGACGTTGGCTGAAGCCAGGATCTCGCTGCTGACGAACCACGTCTTCTGGGTAGGTGGGCCTCCTTTCTGTCGGCTGGTGGCGATAACGTTGGGCAATGTTCCGATCGTCCATGGGCAAAGTGCCGTTGGGTGGAGCCCACGGAGTCGACAGGGCGGCAACATCTTCCGGTGCAGAACTGTGCCGCAGATATTGTGTGTGGCAGAAAGCATCCCGGGATCTGGACAATTCCTCGCGCACAATCTCTCGAATCATATCAGCCATAGAATTTGGAGGACTGGCTTCAACACTGGCTATAGAGGTGACATTGGCCAATCTTCCGAATTTAGGGGTGATTCGACGCAGCTTAAGAGCTTCAAATGTTCTGCAATGTTCTATAACGTCAGCGGTGGTGCTCAGGCTCTCTTTGCTAATCAGGAAATTGTAAACATCTTCCGCAATTCCTTTTAGAAGGTGGCCGACTTTGTCTTCTTCAAGCATTCTGGAGTTAACTAGCTTGCATAACTTTAAGATGGCTTCGATGTATGCCGTGCAAGTTTCTCCGGGTACTTGCGCGCGGTGAAGCAATGTCTGTTCCGCACGCTTCTTCTTTGCCGATTCATCACCAAAATTTTTCTTTATCTCGGTCGTAAAGGTAGCCCATGAACTCAGTGTATCCTCATGATTGTCGAACCAGTCAAGGGCAGTGGCGGCAAGGAAAAACACAACGTTAGCCAGTTTAGTAGCAGCGTTCCATCGATTGTATTTGCTCACCCGCTCGTAGTGTTTCAGCCACTCGTCAACGTCCTCTTCAGGTTTTCCAAAAAATGTGCGGGGCTCTCGATAATGTGGCCAGTTGTTCGCTGTGGATAGCCCGGGTTGCTCAGCATTGTCGTCTCCAGGCATGTCCGATGGCAGTGGTGGGAAGCCTGCGAGTCTACGGCTCCTTCGGTAGATGGAATGCTCCGTGGTCGATACCCAGCACCTCCACCAACCTGTTACGTGCTTTGCACGCACGGGGGTTTATTCAAAGAGGGGACCGGTCGAAGCAGGATGGAAGCAGGAAGCCTAGCAGCGTCCTTCAGCTCTCTCTCTTTCTTCCTCTTTCTCCGCGGGTCAGTCCTTCATCTTCTGCTTCTTCCGTCGAGGTTCTGTGGAAGCACGTTACAATATGTATTCTCTGCTCAACTGCATTCTCCAGAGCCAATGGTTTTGCTTTGCTTTCGTGCTCACAGGTCGCCGTGTTTGAAGCCGACGTGAACGTTCATGAATCAGTGGAGCTGATGCATCAGCAGCTATGTTACCGTCGCCAACGTTGTAAATCGCGGTTAGGAATGAAGAGCAAAAGACAGCTCCCAGGGCATGGAGCCATTGAACCAGGAGGAGTTTATTCGCTGCGCAGACCGTCCTTGAGCCTATAAAGAAAGGTAGTGATGTCGGAAGTTTGTGGAGGTGAAAAATAGATTAATTCAAGCAACTCATTTCCAATTTTTCTTCTACAGCATAGTAAGACACCACTTACACTTTGTTCGCCGTATACACTTACTGATGTGGTTTCCGTATGGCGGACCAAGATGGAAGAATATAACAAAACTGCGTCGTACTAAAAAGTTGAGACGTTTATTGCTTCCTAGCGAACCGCAAAAAGAAAAAAAAGCGGTGAGCATTCCAGCTCCTTTTTAGCGTTTGCCTCCTACACCATGGCAGCAGTAAAACCAAGTAAAGTATGGCAATTTGTGGTGGTGATGATGTTGATTTTTTCATGGCACAAGGGAAGCTTTGTGTAAAGTGTACAGAGCGTTATGACACAAAGTATTCTTCATCAAGCAAGGTGGAATCAAGTACCCATTTCCCGAGCATTACACTCCAGATAAGCCGAACGCCAGGCCATGGGGGGATATCCACTGTATCACCGGTGGGCACCAAGAGGCACTGGGGATCGAACCCACGCCTCCCGAATGCGAGGTGGGTGCTCAAACCACATGGCCACCGCTGCAATGCATTACAATTTGTATGCACCAAAAGTATTCCATAGGGCACTCGTGGGCCCACATTGCCATAGTGCATGCGTTTCAGTTCACTCGTTCGCTGCATACAACGTGGCCCTTAATCGCTGATTAAGCGCACACACCCAAAAACGATGACAGCTGAGGCCTGTTGTGCCAAAAAGTTGTGGCTCACCTGCGAAAACCCATCCAACAAGAGGGTCAAAAAAGGTGAGCAGAAATGTTTAGCTGCTTCGTGACGGCTCCCCCGTGCACATGTGGCATGTTTCGCAAACACCGTATGGCATTCCGAGTTTGAAGCTGGACACAGCCTTGCTTGTTTTCCGGGCGTTGTTTCGACTGACGTCCTCCTAGTTGAGAATTCTACGGAATTTTTTTCGAGGTTCAAGTCTCTTTTTTGTGTGTGTGATGAAGAGCTCAGACAGCGAGAGGATCACTGTTAACAGAAGCGTGACAAATGTGTTTCTTTGCAGCTGGAAAACTTCGAAATCAATGTTTGAAATGTATTAACGTTCACTGAGGCGGGGTAGAAAAATATGTTCTTGGTCCTAAAGTTCTCGCTTCTGTGTTAGGCTTACAACTTACTGAAAGTCCTACGTATAAATGAGGCAGGTCTCCAGCCAGCAAATGCGCTGGTTTGCCACGGTGCCCAGCGCTGAGCACATTCTTGGGAGAATTTGTTAACTTTTACAAGGAGGGTACGAATTAGAAATAAAAACCGTTTCAAATATGTGGAGCTTTATTCCCACTTGTGGCCTGTGGAGCTAAATGTGCCTTTCAATCCTTGACTTCAATGGTTTGTAAATGACAGTAAGGGGAATAGTAGATAAAAGAGTGAACATGGACGACATAATGTTACATTTAAAGGAGTATAGACACCAGATTATCGCTTGAATTTTTTTCCTTTAAAATGATGTGTTAAGCGTATGTATACGCGGATCATCCGTGTTATTCGCCTACGACCGCTAAATAATGCATACTTGAATTTCTTTTTGACTCTGTTTTGGTTTCAACAACTGACCGCTGGTTGTGACGTATGGGAAGTGTTTAGGTGACGTGAGGTGTAATGATACGTCGTTTGTTGTCATTCCAGCTCTTGTAGCAGGCTGGCTTGAATGTTGTAATGACTCAAAACTACGCGTTAGCGATAATATTGCGGCACATTACCTAAACAGCAACTACACGTCACAGCCATCGTTGAGTTGATCAGCCCCACCAAGAAATCCAATTATAAATTAATTGGTGGTCATAGGCGAGCATCACGTGCTGATGCATGCATTCCAAAGTATACCGCATCATTTGAAAGAATAAAATGCTAAGCTAAAATAAAATAACGTGCCTCTAGTTATTTAGACAAGGATTCTGTCATTGCTATTTCAGGTTTTTTCGCTTATTCGCAGCGCTAGGCATGCTGTACCTGGTCTTAAAAAACACCAACTTGGCCAATTTTATTCTTGAACTGTGGAGGGGTCCTCCTTTACTGCCATCTGTACTGCAAATGCTTTAATGTTTGGTAGCCACCGTGTAGCGATGTCATCATCATCATCACCACGATCCTGATTACATCCAATGCTATTAGCCCTTTTCTGCGCAATCAGTAGATGCTCATCCTCGCAGAATTCTTAATTGATATAATTGAATAATTTCTTTGTAAGTGATAGCCGGATTTCATCCCCTGCGAAAGGGCTAACCAAAAGCGAGGAGCGTTGGCTCCTTCCCTTTAATACCAACACGGTACTGGGCCTGGCAGCGTTGCAATATTTTAATCCGGCTTTAAACGGGGAGTGCCCGCACTGTGGGTGCGCGTTCTCGGACGTGTACCACACGGTGTGGGCATGCCCCTATAACCCCGCTTACCCCCCTTTCCCCTTACCTACCGAAGAGAGCTGGGATGCTGCCCTGCTCGGCTGCTCTACGTTAGAGAGCCAAAGAGCCCTCGTCGCTAGGGCCTGAGCTGACGCGGAAGCCACACGGGTCCCGGACTAGGGACCTCTCCTAGAATTTGCAAGAGCTGGCCCTTAAGGCCAGTCCCCACTCTGCTGAAAATAATAATAAATGAATGTCTTCCACCACCACCACAACCACCAGAATTCTTAATCTCATCCAGCCACTTGGCTAACAATTTAACCATTCGCAATGGCTACTGTTTGGCGCTCTACTTACAGGCTTGCGTGACAGGCTACTTGCTTACTGCTCCAGTAGGCACTTCGCTTACAACTTTGCGTCTACACTAATGCTGCTTTTAAGGCTCTTAATTGGGCTAGTTGCTTGCTGGGTCGAGACATTCACTAGCGCAAAAAAGGCACGGACAGTACAGGTGCGACAGGACACACGCTGTGACAGGACACATTGTCACGCCTATACTGTTCGTGTCTTTTTTTTGCGCTAGTTAATGTGCCCCCATACACTAATGCTCGCAGAAATGAAGTGTACATTTCTGAAAGACGCTTTGGGGTGATGAATTTTCTAACGTGTCTAACTCTCCACATCCTGAACCTCCCCTAGTGTGGACATTTATTGATGTCGTTTTCAAAATACCTCCGAAGTTCTAATGCAAACAGCGTAATAAGTGGCATGTCGCCCGTTCTTCGTGTTCTCCTGCAGCTGTTTTGCAGCTTTCGAGCAGCACGAATTTTCTCTAGAAAGCATCGTAGTACAGATTTTTCCTATGCCTAAGAAGGGAAATAATGAACGGGGTGGGTGCGACGTGAGACGTCGAGTAACGACCATCTGTATGTGGAAGAGGCTGTATATTTTGATCCCACTGGCGACATGCGGTTGTTTTTCCTTATAGTATCCAATCAATTAAATTTTAGTCATAAAATGATTAAATTACTTATTTGCCATTGTTTAACACCGCAAATAAATAAAAGAACGAATCCATTCCGCTATGCTTTCTTTGGTTTCGTTGTCTATTGGCTTCCTTCTTATGTAAGCAGTAACTGTTGAATGAATGCGTTCTAACGATACGTCTTTGGGTTGATTGATTTCAGCATGATGGGACCACAATAGCGCGAATCTTTCATTACACAAGGGCAGACGAAAACAAAAAAGAAAGGTAACCGTACAGGCAATTTCTTTCCTGACGCACGCAAACGTACGAAAGCGGTATCGCGGCAACGTCGTTCACTCCCGCTGCGAGCTCTTCCCGTGTGAGCACAGGGAAATAGCTGAGCAGCGGCTGTCCAGCGCAACAAACCTGCATTACGCATGCGCGAATACTCACTGGATGAGACAATGTATTCAATGGTCCGCTCCACGACAGGAGTGTTTCCTCATTTCCATTTTCTGTCTGTCACGAACCGTGCCGAGCGAACAGAGCGAAGCGAGCAGACGCGTATGGCGGGCAGCGCGACCGACCAGCGGGGGAATCGCGAATGCAGCGAAGGATGACAGTGAAACGCCGCAAGCTACGGACTATAGCAGTGAATGTATTTTTCTCATCGTGCGTGGCTTGTAGGCTGGTAGCGCCGCGGGCTCCTCAGGCGTGCCCATTCAATATCTACGAGTCACTTCCGACGCGCTGCCTCTATCAACCGGGTGCAAGTGCATTCCTTTTTCGCGAAGAATTTTCAGATCCTCTTTCCGCGCCAGGCAATAATTTGCCTGAGTTTTGCTGCTGCGGACATTCTGGAGATCAGAACATGGCAATGACTAGGCTATATGCAGCGCAGGTGGGACGGCAAAAATGGCTGTGGCAGAACCTGCATGAAAAAAGAAAAAACGTCAACCCTCCAAGCAAGCTGACGCTTTTTTTTTTTGGCGGCCGTCTTTTTTTGGCGTGGCAAAGCGTATAAGGGCCCAGTGCATCGACAAGGATGGGAACGGAGCAGCCGCGGTCAATTCACACAGCGTGCCTTCAAGCGTGAAACCTACGCTAAAATATAGGTTATGTTCTTTGTGCGAGTCTTAAGCGTTGATACCACGCAAGGCATGAAAGTTAAAAACCTCACTAAGAAGCGCTTGGCTCGAGTTTTATGTAGTGCCAGCTGGCTTATGAACTGATTTGATGGATGCAATGATACTCGCAGGGCGCGGCTCATTAGAGCGCGCGGTGCCGTTTTAGTTTAATTTCGCGCACACCTTCGTTGTGCTGTCAGCTACGGCGTTTCTTGAGTTCTTTGTCGTTATGTTTCTTCCCACTTATGTGTTTTGCTTGGCGAAAGAGTTTGTGTGTGTTTCTTACTGCGTCCAACGACGCTCTAACCTGCAGCTCTCAGGACTGAGACACGCACGCCAGATGTGGCGAAGAAATGAGGCGTGTTCGACCAGAGCTCCGCTGTACACTGAGCACTTTGCGAACGGGAAGTAAAGATAAGTACGTAAGGAAGCGCCGTTATATAAGCGTACGCGCAATGAGGTGCGAGCGCTGGCTCCCTGCCCTTACCGTGCAGAGGCACCACGCGCACCACAGCACTCCCGTTTTTGCCATTCTGCTGCTTCATTTAGCTGTTTTGTGTGTAGCTAGGCACCAACTTTCCAACTTTATCTCTCAGCTAAGTGCGAAATATCTAAGAAAATTAGCGACACCTTCACTTAATCTAAGTGATGCCCGTGTTCTGTGCGATGTCAATGCACGTTAAAGAACAGCTGGTGGACGAAATTAATCCGGGGCCCTCGAACAAGGCGTCTCTCTCGGTCGGTGCGTGTGCAGCTTTGAGGCGTTAAACCACACATATTATATACCATACCCGACTCCGAATTAAAAGTATACGTTCATTTACACCATCAAATACACAAATGGGGTCCGTATTTGATGCACTGTAAATTCCGGCGACGCCATTTTATAAATATGCAATGCGGGAAAGCAACTTAACGAGTACTTAAATGCGCATTTTTGACGTTAGTCAATTGGCACCAAAATGCCGATTAAGAAAATGTAAAAAAAAGCGCTCAACTTCGATGCTGACTGCGTATCTAGAATAAAAAAACAGGCACTTTTACTTGAGGGTCTAATTTGAAGCTCTATCAAGTACGTAATGTCTTCCTTGCAGTACAATCCACCTGCACAGACCGCACCGGCGTATCTCTCACAGTTATTAAAGTAAAGATCTGTATATGGTATAAAATAAGTTGGGGGACACTGAAGATCTGTTTTTGAGGATATGACGCGACCGCGGTTCCTCTTGCTAACGCAGACCTGGACACTGATGCCTCTTTCACAATCAGAATCAATATGTGAAAGATCACACAGCATGCATATAAGCCGCGCTTTAACCAAGCCGTTGGAACGTATACCTGCGTAGCGGTAGCGTGTGCGACGCGTAACCCGATGGTCAGGGGTTCGACTCTTGTGTAGGCTACATAGACGCGGTCACTAAGAATACAGGGATGGGTCTACCGAATAACAGCTCGGGAGGCGACGCTTGTAACATGAGTGGTCGTCTGCTCCATGTTTATATGACAGTGAGGAGAAAACGGCGGCCGACGGCCCGCGTGCTTAGCGCGTCGCTCGCGGTTGCTCCGATCCCTGAAGATACGATACGCCGCTGGTGTGGCTAGCGTCATCTATGGGTGCCTCTTGTAACAGGCAGCTTTTCGGCCAATGCGGATTTTTCCGTCACGCCGACGACAACGCCGACGCCGAGTTTTCTGCGAGACGCAGAAAAGCCGATTTTCTGATTTTATGCTGTCGCGTAAAATTATGCTGTATCTTAGGAGCCTTGTTACGTGGATTTCTTCATCATACGGATATACAGGAGGAAGTAAGTGTCACTTCACGAGTTTCCTGGTGCCTGCCGCGATAAAGAGAGAGCATGGGAAAAGAAAGCACGATTTGTAGTTGAGCGCTTGCGGAACCATGCCGGCGAAGTTATCAGGCACAAAGCCTCTATTTCTAAAGAGAAGATGCACATGGACCTATGCAAATACGAGGTGTCATTTGTAAACCATCGTCGCTGAGCACACACAACAAATGGAAGCATGAGGAGCTTTGTGCATGAATAATGGCAGGCCTTATTAAGGCGTGCGTATATGGTGATTTGTTATCCACGTATGGGGAGGGCGGGCATGATATCGCAATTTGCTCGACCTCATTTCTTTATAATTCTTCTTGAACTTCGTTATTGCCTCATGCCTTCGCTGCGACTGGAAACATGCACTCAAGCGGGCACATGATAACAACCGAATAGAGCCGGCTGAAGAGATCGTATCACAGTGGCCATGCATTCATTACATGCCTTACATCCACTGTTTACAGAGAGCGCAAGGCGCGGTTGCTCGGAGAAAATAGTGCCCTGGGAAAGGGATCGGACATTGTTTTCGCTTTCTACCAGTACACAAGATTAAAATTTTATATTTGTCTCTAAAGTAGCACGGGTCACTAAAATCTATGAGCACGAAAAATTGCGAAGCGCAGGCAGCTTTAGCGCTTAAAACCCACACGACATGAGAACGTTTCTACCTCGTTTCATTCGCAAGACGCGTGACACTCGCTTAGTCTTGCTTATCTGTAGCACCAGATGCGAAAAATTCCGTGTCTAGCTCAGTCACTCATTCGCTGTACACGTCTGCAACGTCGATGCTATTTATTTGAAATTCTCTTCAGAGTGTGCGTTCACCGTCTACTGCTCCGCGTTCACACCAGCAGTTTTCATTCGCCAGAGAGCGATTTCTTCTTTGTGTCGAGTTTAGTCCTTTTGTGCGGTCGCGCAACGGAAAGCTGACTCACACGAGGCCACCAGAATCGAAAAATAACCGCAAGGTTATTTCGAAGTTCTAAAACAAGCACGATTCTACCAACGCTGCGCCCAGAAGCAGTCCTCCGTACTGCCGTCATATTAGATAAACTGAGGCGTCCCCTCTATGTCTTCAAAGTTGCCATTAGGAGAAGGGAGAGCAGTTGTCAACAAATTTATATCAGAAAATTTATTGTGAAGTCTTCTTGCGTTGGTATTCAACACACGGAGGGCATTTTCACTGCGACCAAGCATAGTAGACGCGAAGCGACTGACATTTTATCAGCAGTATTTTTGGCTTGCAACTGGACGCTTTAGCAACTGTATTAGAAACACTACTTGTAAAGAGCGTTATCAATAAACTTATGGTGAAACTGCAAGCTAACAGTGCAGCGATTCCTAAAATTTTCGCTTGATTTGCCAGAGTTTACACGAATATTGCGCGCATGAACTTGATAGTCCTGTGCTATGCTATAGTTTGAAGTGGTTTCTGACGAAAATCCAAATAGTTCATAATCACAGCGAACAAATTTCATATTCATGAGAATGGTTCTGAGGACGGTTCCATTTTTCTATGTGAGAATAGTTTATGTGGACTTTAAAAGCGAAATAGCGCAAACGCAAACGACCCCGCGACGACTTCAAGAAGAGACACGGCGGAGATGAAACGGATGCCATGCGAACGAGCCCAACGATTTTTACTTACGTTTGTACTGAGATATCCTGGAGCCCTTTTGCAATACTTGAGGACAAGAGTTTAATATTTTAACTAGAAAGCCCCGTGAGACCGTGTAAGATCGAATTTCTTCTGCCGTGAGTGGTTTTTTAGTTCATCATTTCCACTTGAACTAATCACCACTTTGGTTGCTAGAAGTGCAAGTTCATATCTTAAAAGTACAGTCTGTTGTCAAAGACGAGTGCAAAAATATAGAACTCCCGGTTTAGGCAGGCATTTTTATTTTAAAGTTGCCAAGAAATTCAGGTCTGAGTGGATGGTAGAGCCACACTGTGTTTTTTCGTTTCGGCTAACATAGTAGACGCCTGTATTGACTGTACTGCATTACATATCTACGCGTCGTACAGACAGTTAATTTTTGTTCATTTTAACGTATTATGAGGCCGTTTCTAAAAAGCCATATTTTTAATAAAAAATAAATTTTCAGATATCAGATATTTTTATTGAAACTTTGTACACTTATTTCCTATATATTCGGCTGTGCAATGAATCGCAATAGATAAAATGGCGCAATATGTTTTCTTTTTTACCGCTGCGTTTTTTTCTCAACGGTTGCCTATACGAAAAGCAATGTTCTTGGTCATTCCTCTATTACACAATGACAATTGATGGTCTCACAATTTATTTGGTCCATCCCACAGCTCCGGTCCGCACGTGTATATGAACGAAAGCAAATTGACTTGCGATGAACTAAATTAAAGTTATGACCGCTGGTGTGAGATGAATATTTAGTACAATGAAAAAATAAAATAAATTTATTTTCATCTGTTTTGACGTTTAGACTAGGGTAAACCAACGTCCTTCTTGAAACACAACTAATTTTCTCTTTTTATCTGGTATTTAAAACATTTTTCGTAAAAGTGGCTTCACACATAAAGGCAGCGTACTTTTCTCTCTTTCAATTAACTGCAAGGACTTTTAAGGCGAATGCATTACTTGCTTCATGAGTCCGCAGGAAGTGTTCGTTCGCAGAAAGTGTCCGCCTCACCTGTCAATCAAATGACATCATGAAAGCTAAAATAAATAATAAAAATATGACAGAATAAAAAGCAAAAATATAAAGACTAATAACAATGAACAAATAAAAATTAAAATAAATAAAAATAAAAATAGAAAACAAAATGAAAACAACATAAAAACAAACAAAAATACAACGCGCAATGCCGTCGAGGAAAAGATCCGTGTTCTAGAAACATGCTTTCGCATTCCCGCACGTAAGCTGACTTAAGTGCCCTCAAATTTTTTATTGTTTCTCCTTGCTTGAACACCTTTTAAACTGCTTCCGAAAAAAAGATCCCGCAACCGGCATCGCTGCACGATTGCATTGGCGCAGCCATCAGAAGCGCTGCTGCCGGTATAGGTGTCGCCAGTATAACTTTATTCACACTATTTTTAACACCACATTATTACTCCCTAGTGTAGTTGGTTAACCTTGGTTTTACTAAATCATGATTAATTTTATTCTCATTATTGCAATTGCACGCTTCCTATGCGACGCGGGATTCATAGTGTCTGACAGAGTTTCTCAATATTGCCTAAAAGCGGCACTCCATTTCATCCACCATGGAGATGCGCAGGGATGCCGGGAAGATGAGGTTTCATATTTCATTTGGCTATTCCTCTGCACGAAACGTGGAATCAACCATAATACGAATCTTCACCCGGCAAGCCTCAAAGGAATGCTGTGAAACTTTCCGTACCATCCTAACACTTGTGCTGGTGCGCTATTATACTAATTTCATCTTTGCGCAAAGGACAACACCGCGGCGCAGCTGCCGATTCAGAGGCAGAGCGTGAGCTGTCGTAGCAACACTAGCCAAGCCGAGTAAGAAACTTCGTCTTGCCGGCATTCCCGCCGTGAATGAATTGCTCGTTAAGGAACTCACATAGGCGATGGCGCCAGCTTTATCGCTATAGGTAATATTGAGAAACTCTATTATTGTGTCCGCAGAGCTTTACAGGGACTCATTGTAGTAAATAGAATTCGTGTCCCCGATGTCCGGGTTCGCAGCCGCCGACTACCGTGAGAAACCACCGATACCACCATATGAAAAAAAAAAGGTTTTAAATAATTTCTGCTGCGTTTCCGAGCGCCACAGGCAGGTATTTATTTGGGCAAGTAGTTTTAGATTGCCGAATAAAAGTCGGAAGAAATTTTGTAAACTTGCTGTCGGTGCGGGTTTTGTGATGAGGGTTGTAACGCGACTTTGAGCGATTATATAGCCTCAATGCGAGCAATAACAGACCTATGGAACGATTCAATTTCTGCAATGGCCTGGGTGAACTTACTGCTAACATTTGAGTGTTTTACAGGCATCTCAGATTCCTAGTCAGTAGCCGAGCAATCACTGCGGCTTGGAATACTTTGAGAGCGAGTATTCTACTTGGACAGCAGCGGAGGCAAAAAAGAAAAAGAAACTCCATTCTGTAACGACCTGCTGACACAAAGAGCAAACTGTGTATTCAAAGAAACATGAACCAGGCAAGCGCAAAAATTGTGTGGTCGAGGGAATAGAAGTAAGAATAGAGCTAATACAGAAAGAGCTCTCAACGTAAGACCTCTGTGTTAAAACTTTAGAAGCGTATAGTGATCCTGCCCTTACTGTTGCCACCTGGCCTCCTATAGTAGGAATCACCCAGCGATTTATTTATAGGCACGAGCTCGGCCGTCACAACACTGATCCTGACTGCGAATGGACAGCATGGAAAGACATTAGGCATGTGCAAGGCGCACACACGTATGCGCACGGACAATCAGACTATCACCCACTTGGGAGGTGTGGCAATCCGCGTACTGGCCAGTGTTAATCAGGAGGCTTGCCGACGACGATGAGGGTACGTGACCTGCGATCTGGGAAGTGATGACCACAGAACAGCCGAAGGAGCAATAAGCAAACAAGGCAATCTGCGTTAGAAATGGGGTGGAAGAATATCAGGTTCGTACTGCTGCCTCCTCGCCCACTGGAAGGATTGGTCACACATCAAGCAGTCTTGTTGAGCTTGGGTTATTTGCCGCAATGCAGAACAAGCCCTTTCTTTTTACCCTTTTTACGCAAATCTGCGCTTTATCTTCTCTCTCAGTGCTTAAATTACGTGCCTTCGCTTTCATGCTCGAAATTCGCAGTGACCATCCCACCCATCCTGCCTTTCTGCCTAGCCTCTATAGCTTTTATCGTCTTCAACGAAGACAAATATATATAAATAACATTGCGGAAGTGGAATCCAGTGAGCAATAAATAGTCTGATATTTAACGGTACGCCTTGACTGTTCAGCAACTCTTCCTTAGAACGCACAAAGGAGAGCTACCCGAATGGGTTCAAGAATCGGCTTGCAAAACCACCGAATTCCGCCTCGCGCGTAAGGTAGAGACGCTGATGAGCGGCCGAAGTTCAGCCTCTGACGCTGCATTCCGCTTCATTGTGCCGTTTTTTTTTTCCAGCGCATGACCTCCGCAGACGTCCAATTAGTTTTAGCGCGAGTAGCGAGCGGAATGAGTTTTCAGGGCGCAAAAAGCAGACGACTTCCTCCGAAGTGATCCCGCCGTAGATCTGTGGAGAGATTAAACAGCACGCGGTCTGAGAGGAAGAAAAACTTCCGAGGCCGCGTCTTTGATCCGGTCGGGTTCGATTGTTGCAGAGTAGAGGGTAGACATGAAAGCGCATCCAAATACTCGTCACAAGAAATAGGCCACCGCGTTCGATTTGAAGCCCGAAAAGTGTGAGGGAGCTGGATTGAAGGCTTAATTGTCGGTTTCCACGCGGAGAGAGTTCTTCGGGCTCTCATTGATCAGTTGAGTCTTCGAAGCAGCAGGAGATTTTCCTTCAGGCAGCAACACGAAAAAAGTTTTCAACTTTTCCCCCTCATCGGTTAAGTGGAAGTTATCTGACTGAACAGTTCCAAGCAGTTGTATGCGCTGCAGTGCGTTAAGCGGTTTTGCCTGTACAAATCATTATTTTGCTGTTGAGAATTCCTCTAGTTTCCAACCACAGTGCTAACTCGATATAGAGAAATGACTTACGTAGTTGAACGCATCAGAAGCGACTACAACCTTTGTCCGTAAAGCTCTGAGACTGGGTTTATTAAAAAAAACGCGTTTAACATTGAAATCATTTGTGCAGCTCCCCTTCAAAATAGTCTCCCTTGCAGTCTATACACTGCTTCCAACGCTTCTTTTGGCAGAGCTGTCAGCTCCTTTGTCGTTGCGTGTTCAATGGCCTTCACGCTCCCCATCTAGCGACATTTTAGGACTTTCTTCACACGAGGAAACAGGAAAAAATCTAAAGGGGAGAGGTCAGGCGAGTATGGCGGATGAGGAAGTACAGTAATGCTGTGCTTGGCGAGAAATTTTGTCACGCTGAGAGCAGTGTGTCGCCTTGCGTTATCGTGGAGAAGGCTACATTGTCCAGATGCCCATAAGTCAGGGCGACGGCGTCGCAGTGCATCACGCATGTGTTGGAGCATGCGGATATAAAACTCCTGATTCACTGTCGGCACTTGTGGGACGAACTCGTGGTGTATGACACCTGTGGCATCGAAAAAACTATCAGCATCGTCTATGTTTTTGTCTTCTGTCACCGCACCTTTCTCGACGCCAGAGAGTTTGTGGACCGCCATTCGGCGCTGTGTCTCTGAGGATCGTGTTGAAAACACCCTGTTTCGTCTTCAGCAATGATTCTTTCGACGAATGCAGCATCCTCCTGTGCCTCGGAGAGCAAATCAGGGCTCACTGATGCCCGTGTGTCCTTCTGGTCCTGAGTGAGGGTGTGTGGCACAAATCTGGCATTCAGCTTTCGTTTCCCCAAGTTCTCACGCAAAATTTGGTGGCATATTGTCTTACTAATATTGAGAGCATCTGATAGCATGCGGACTGTAATGATGCGGTCTTGCTGTACGATTTCTCTGATCCCAGCCACGTTGTTTTCATTCCTTGGTGTTGAAGGGCACCCCTGCCTTGTGTTGTCTTCCACCGACATTCTCCCCGAGACAAACCTCTTGTGCCACTCGAAAACTCGCGCCCGCGATAATGTCTCGTTACCGTAACGTCACGAAAGAGCTCGTACGTCTGTGCGGCTGCTTTGCCAAGGTTCACACAGAATTTTATGTTTACACGCTGTTTGAGGTGGACATCCATCTCTCCACATTCACTCACAGTTGATTGCGCAGACGACTAGTGACAACGTATTTTTCTACATGTAGTGCCATCTAGCGGCTGCCAGAGCAATTAATATAAATAGCTCAGGTTGGCCCGAAAATATTGGGCTACACATAAGCACCAACATTTGTTTTAGGGAATCATTTCTAGAGAAGAAAAAAAATCACTCTCGAAACTTTACAGACAAAAGTTGTATATCACAGCAAGAGACGTCACAGTTCATACCACACCGGCTGTGCAGTTCTTTGTCATTGCCAGTGATAGTAGTGACATTAAAGGGTAGCAGGGTTAGCCTTACATTAACTGTAATGAGAACTGCTCCACTGCTATCTCATAATGAAAAGGAAATATACGCTCCTGTCTCATATAGCCCATGTCCTCTAAAACTTCAGGAATAGCTTTGCTGTCGCGTGCGTCGCAGTTCATGGGACTTTATTCTAATAAATACTGCGTTCGCAAATGTCACGCAACGCCGTAAAACATATACGGCGCGCACATGAAGCACAGCTCTCGCCGAGTTTAGCCCATTGCGTGACACAGCGCAAACGTCACTACTTTTTTTGTGTGTGTGACAGCTTCTTGTTTTCTCCCTGAAAAGAAGCATAATAGGTGCCCACCATCGTGGTAACCGTTGGCAGCGAATTCTGCCGTCAGTATTCTCCGCTGCTCTCAAAACAGCTGCAAGCGTCCATTGCCAGCAGTTGCTATAGCTAAGCGTTGAACACGTTTTTTTTTTTCAGGAATCGTGAATTATACTGTGCTTCCATATTGTGCAGACCATGATTTAGTCTGAATCCTTTTGATAGCATCGCGTCTAATTCTGTGTGATTGGTCGGCCAAAAAGTTTCCCCCATTTCGGTCGTGCCTGGTTAAATGTTTGCGTCTTCCGATAGCTCCGCCATCCTTGTGGAAAAGGGAGAGTGCGCGAGGAACTCAGCTGAAGGACACCTTTCACTTCGGCACACCCATGATTCTTCTTGAATATCCAACAGTTATCTTCATCCTTTGAGCCAGCGATGTAATGTTGTCCCACGGTCTCCCACTGCGGTGGTTTATACCCACGAAACACATAATTTCTATAAAACGTCTTCAAACAACTCCGAACATCTAGCAGCGTCTAACTCTAGATTGAAACGTTTTAAAAACATATCAGCAATATGGTTTATCCACAAATGTTTTAAAAACTCACTGACGAAGAGGTTTATTCACAAAAGTTTTAAAAACATACTGACAACTAAAAGAGGTTTATTCGCAAACGTTATAAAAACTTCTCTAAATATACGTTTTCCACACAACGTTTTAAAAAAAATATCTGGCGAGAAGTTTCCTCGGGAACGTTTCAGCGAGGTTTTTTAACTGCAATTTGTTCCGAAAATATCTTTGCATGTATGTCCAAGTACTTGACACAAACACTCGGTAGATGTGAACTAACGCCGCAGTGAGCCTAAGTCCAATCATATGAATTTTTATGCATCTTTGATTTCGGTGATTAGTGACGACTGAGCTAATCATGTACATGATTCAGCGCCAATTAGCAAAGGATAATTGCGCACGGCCGTTAGGGCAGCAGGAATGTCCACGCAAGGAACGTTGCAAATAGCGTCCTTGTTCGAAGCCAATATACAATAAGAGCAGTATAGAGTGCGCGTCGGACGTACCGTACGCAGTAGAGCGCGAGGCAATTTCTACGACGATGCTGGTTTCAAGCTTCACGTACACCGCTGGCAGAAACTGGTTAACTGATGAAACTATGGCAGAGACTGATAAAGCAAGTTTTCTTGCCTCATTTGCATGTGTACGTATGCTGCAAAGGGCAGCTGCCTGCACTTTGCAGTTCGGGCTATACTGCACATATCTGAGCAAACAAAATCTGCAGCTCTATAAAAAGCATGAGCACTAAACCTACTGAAATCTTGCGGGTTAATTTTAGATGGTTCTAAATATATAGTATACTGATCTATAGTCAATAGGCTTCGTATAAGCAGCCACTTCCAAAAAATAAAAATGTCTAAATATGTTCCCCCCGCCGCGGTGGCTCAGTGGTTAGGGCGCTCGACTACTGATCCGGAGTTCCCAGGTTCGAAGCCGACCGCGGCGGCTGCGTTTTTATGGAGGAACAACGCTAAGGCGCCCGTGTGCTGTGCGATGTCAGTGCACGTTAAAGATCCCCAGGTGGTCGAAATTGTTCCGGAGCCCTCCACTACGGCACCTATTCTTCCTTTCTTCTTTCACTCCTTCCTTTATTCCTTCCCTTACGGCGCGGTTCAGGTGTCCAAAGATATATGAGGCAGATACTGCGCCATTTCCTTTCCCCAAAAAACTAATTATTATTATTAAATATGTTCTTCATGACTTCTTACGAAGAAGTTTTCTAGATCTTTTTTGGCGGAGCATTAGCACGCATATGACACCTCTTTTTTCCATCACTGTCTACAGAACATCCGAAAATAGATTTCTTCTAGACATTACCGTATACTTCTGTAGACGTTTGTTACACGTTGAGTAGCCCTTCCTGTGTTTCGTGGTACTGTTTTGATGTTGCAACAGTGGCTGGGTGTGGTCTTATGGGAATATGGGACGCTTTCATACGACGATTGTCCGTATTTGAACTGCCCATGCTGATGCTTTGTGACTCGGTACGAGGAAGCAACCCGCCTATGCAACGTCGCTGTCATTAAAAAATAATTAAAGTGTGTTGCTTGTCGCGAAAATCAGAACCTTACGACTTATCAGCACATGATTGGATCCACTCTCACACCTTTCACTGCCTTCACTTACCTGAAACAAGGTAAAGAATATAACTCACAAGAGTGGAAACTTGGAAGAATATAACATTCGCCGTGTGTCGTACGGAAAGATGTACTGTCGGGAGGAAAAGTTCAGTAGAACCCTGGCACTTTTGTTCGATTTGACTGCCGCGCCACTTTCTAGTGTTCAGACAGACAAGAAGGTAACCGTTTTTATCCAGTCATTTTGCTCGTTTCGATGCGTGGCGAACCAGCTTTTGTAAGTAGACGCCGAAAGGTGCCAAAAGTGGAGCAAGCCACAGAACCGCGAGTGCTACGCACCACTTTTGCACCTGACAGTATCTACATTCGTCTACAACTTCATGACTACGGAATCAGTGGCACAAGGTCAAGGCCGATCGTCAGTGAACTACTTCCGTATAACGAATGCCACCGAAGACGCGCATCAACGTTGAGAGGAACTTATGCGTCAGGATGCGGACTTACTGTAAACTTTTTAGTTGTCGCGAAAATTTTTGTTCGTGTAAGTTTGTGCCTAATTACGATACGTGCTACGGGACAGAATTGCTCGTACCTGGCATGCTGTCTATGCACAAATTTCGCTTCCCGCATGCCGTCATTGTAAAGGCAAAAAAAGAAGGCGAAAACCATTACAAGCAGCGGATAGAAATGCGCGAAAATCAAAAGCGAGAGCCTTGTGCGGAATTGCAGAGACAGCGCCTAGTCCGCGACACGGAGAAACGCTAAAAAATTTGACGAGCGACTTACTTTTTTTCCTGTTCTTTTTTTTTGCCTTACTTCACAGAGCGGCCGGCGTATTTACGCCAGCGGGCACAACAAGGAGACGGCGAACACGTGTCACGCCTTCGCGCAGCATTTTCTTTGTTCCGTGCGCCCCCAACAAACTTTTCGGCGTGGTGCTGCCGGCTTTGCGGCGCCCGGCACGCGCAGCACGACTCACTTCGTAGGCTCTTCGGTGTTTGTCGTTCCAGCTTAGCTTCTGTTCTTGACAAGCATAGCTTTCTCGTTAAAAAACGAGCCTGCATGTTCCCCGAGCTTTTTCATGAACTTTCACGGGGCACAGACAAAGGAGCTAAGCTGACGCGGCTTATCTCCGCTAGCGCAAAAGCGAAAGCGGAGTACGAATCTAGAAAAAGGAGACTCTTGAAAGAAAAATGCGCGGACCTTCGCAGCAAATAGGGATTACAAGTCAGAAGCGACAAGAAATGAAAAACGCCGCCGAGGGAATTGTGGGAGCCCGCTAACTTTCCACTACGAACTAAAAAAAAAGAGAAAGTATTTTAACCCCTCGAAGTACGTTCAATCTAAATGAGCCACGTTGGTGTTCTATAGGCGCAGGTCCCTGTAAACGAAGCTCTGAAGAACTGAATGAAAGGTATAATGCGCTGTAGACTGTATATTCCCAATTAGTAAGGTACAAGCTACCACAAGCATAGCTAGGATTCTGCGTAGGAGCTGCAACCTTGGGACGCCTTGTTTATTCGAGCGATAAGCGACGACCCGCCACTTGCGCATCGCCCGACGTCGAAGCTCTGACGGGGGATAGTGAGCAATCTGTTGTGCTGTTCCGTCTATTCCCTGCGCGAACTATAATACTCTTGGTTGGCCATCGGTATGATCGATGTGTGCGCGCTACAGCATTATGCAACTGCTGCTGTAGTTGTTAGTGAGGCCGACCTCCTGTGTCCCGTCTCGTATTGATTCAGACATGGCGTGCGTCATTTCAACCGTTTTTGTATCGGCTTACACTGTGTACTCTCGAACTCTACTCGTTTTTATTTATTTTTTTCAAGTCAAGCTGGGGAAGCAAGGGGCCGGGGCGATAGAGTGAAGGCCAGGGAAAGAATAGGTTATCCCGTTACACCGTGGCTGCTCCAGTTGTTCATGAGGCTGGAAGATGGCGACGCATGTTGCAGTTTCGTGCGCATGACTAATCGCATTGGGCGCCGCTGGCATAGAGCGGGGGTTTCCCGATACGCTCCCAATGCGAGGGCATGCAGGAACGTCAATCACCCCCCAGCGCCAGAAGGGGATGGAGCAGTTCCAACGATATAAGAGAAATCGAAAAACCGCGAAGGCAGAAAGCCGCGTTCGGCCTGTGCCGTGCAACCAGGGGTGGGGAGGCAGATGGCAGTATGCGTGGAATGCAGAAGGCGGTTGCAAATCCTCAGCCGGTACGCTCACATTTACCTCGCTACTGCTGTCTGTGGCGCCGGAGCGCATAAGTTTCTGCCCGCTATCTCTGCTCTACATGCTACGGGGGCGCGTAATGACGCAGTACGGCATGCTCTGTCCTGTGAGTCTGCATGGGGGGCTAAACATTTTCCCGGGGGAACTTGGCGGCACAGGTCAATTTTCGGGAGCTCACCGACGTCTGCTGTTTCGGCGAGGAATGAGTGCGAAGATGTGCTGCATTTTGCATCCAGTTTGGGTTGTGCCATTTCGGTCAGATTCGGAGAGTGCTGGAACGCAGTGGAAAACCTTGCAGTGACAACAATAAACTAGCCAGGTCCAAGAAACTAAACAGTCTAATGCTTCAACAGGCACAACAACTATGCTCTTTACTCTTTTTAATACGTTAGGAGTTTTATCGCCAAGCCCATGTAGCCTCAGTTCACTGTTCGCGAGGCAAGAGACATCTCAACCGTGCGCAGTGTTAGGAGCAGACCGGCAGCTGCCCAGTTTTGTTCACCTTGGCATACTCCTCGGTGTCCCAGACACGTTTTCCGCAGTGAACGCTCTACGTATGAAACGCGGCATTATGAGAATGTTTTAGTCGGAATTTGAAAGTAGCGAAATATATTTCAAGTGTTTTTATCATTTCTGAAAGCTGATCAAAACTCACTTTAGTGAATTTACTCATAACGGCTTTTTAAGCTGCTCTTGTGTCAAGCGGACGCACTCAATAGCCGGTAGATATCATCATCATCATCATAAGCCTGACTACGCTCACTGCAGGACAAAAGCCTCTCCCATGTCTCTCCATGTAACCTCCTCCTGTGCCAGCTGGGGCCACCCTATTCCCGGGAACTTCTTAAACTCATCCTCCCACCTAACTTTCTGCCGCCCCCCGCTACGTTTCCGTTCCCTTGGAATCCAGTATGTTACCCTAAAGGACTACATCGGTTATCTAGCCTTTGCATTACATGCCTAAGCCCATTTTTTTTTCTCTTCTCTCTTCTCCTTGCCGCCAGATATAGGAAAAAAATAATGCCGGGCGGGGGGACCCATCACCTGTGTATGTGCACACTGCCTCAGTACAAGTATAAAACAAAAAACTACATTCGCCATACATTAAAAATATTCGGTTTTTTTGATTATGTACTGTCCATAGTGAATGAAAACGAAAACAAACACAGACTTCTGGAAAACGTTCTAATTGGTTGAAGAAAGAACGCAGGAGGTTTCAGTTGCGACCTGCTACGGCGAAGCCGTTGACCTAAGGAAGGGCCCTGATACACATACAGTTATTACAGTATAAAATACGTGGACTAGGTCTGCCCAGTTAACGTACAAACTGCAGGTGGAAGGCGGGAAAAGCAGGCACCAAAAACTAAAAATGTTTCCTGTGCTGCTACGCATTGCGCCGGAGAATTTCTCGCCACAATTTTCGTCAGCGCATTTTCTATCGATATTTTTAACACATGGGAATTATAGAGTTTCGTGCCACAAATAAAAAGATTCCAACAATGTCATGCCGCGTAAAAAGAAGAGAGGAGATAAAATTCGAGCCAGAAACAAAAGAGAGGACTACTTTGCAGAAACAAAACGACAAGAGGCTTAAGTCGGATACAACTCAAGAACGAAGCGGTGAATGCCCCTCAAAGGAGTTCCTCCAGCCAATGGCGTCGGTTGGCAGTCGTGACGTCGCGGTCAAGCAACTTACTCCATGGTTACTCTCCTGGCGCTTGAAAGCAACCGCGATGTCAAGCCAGGAGGTGCAAGGGGTTGACCACGACGTCATAACAATCAGTCAACGCCATTGGCTGAAATGCCTCTTTTGATGGGAATTCGTCACTTAGTTCTTGAGTTTTATCCTACTGTAGTGTTGCCATCCACACTCTGAACACGCATATGCCTATATGGGAGTAAATATGGAGTAAGCCGTCTTCTAGTGCACTACAGGACGGCTTGCTGCATCTTTACTCCTTTGTGTTTAGAGCGCAATTGCTTTTGTTCAGTTTTCAGGTGCACAAAAGGATCTGCTTTGGACACTTAGGCAAAAATGTACGTGCTCCGGCGCCGCCCACACGTTTGTGAGTGCCTAGGAAATAAATCTGTAGCGCTAATTTGGCAAAATGCCCAAAATGGGGCTTCTCATCGTTTCACCAGGAGGGTGCACACTTTAGGACCCCATTTTGCATTCAAGGTCTCTTACACGGAGCGAGAAGTTTGAGGTTAACTTGAATTTAAACATGTGGAAGGAAAGATTTATATTTTTTTTTGTATCAGTCGAAGTGTCCTATAACTAGACAATTTTTTTTTTCTGGTGCGGTGACATTTTCATGCATATATATGTGTCCAAATATATAAGTCCAACCCATACATATATGTGAGTTCATTCTGAAATTAATATTTTTTGTTGTTTTGATGCCACATATTACATCAGACGACCGTAAAGTGCAATAACTGCACCATGAAATTAGGACTATACGGCTATTGTGTTTATGGGCCTGGAAAAAATAGGACAGCTCCTGTAATGCGCCCGGCAGACGAAAGTTATATGAAGGAGAAGTGGCCGGTCACTGGAAGGATGACCAAAATAGCCACATAGATTAAAAAAAAGATCAGCTATGCTAACCTAATTAGCTTGGATTAAATTCGGCGTGAGCCATGCGGACAATACCACGCCGGCGTTCTGACTTACTATCCGACCGACCACCTGCGGCGAGCGCACGAATCCGCACTGGCGCTCCGACCGCAGGCGCCCAACCGGGCAGTCGGCTGTGAGGTGGGATCTGAGAGACTCCCAACCGGCCAGACGCCTGGAGACGCCCACATGGGCCTGCTAGAAGGCCAACCGGGCAGACACTCGTGAGACGCCTAAACTGGCCTGCGAGACAACCAATCGGGATGTCCAACTCACTACTTCATTAAATTCCTTTTTAATTAATAGCAGAAGTAGCTAGCAGTTCAGGGATGTTTATCACGTAATGAATCATTCTTCAGATTTGAGCAAAAACATAATGTGCGCTGTCATCATCATTAGGATAATAAGCGACCGGTGATGATAAAAATGAACAAAACATTTAACGTTACACGTATAAAAAGTGTGGAGCAAGACGTTAATTTAAACGTGGCTTCACTGTCAGTGTTGCATCCGTCTTTATAATGTATACCTTAGGCGAGAACAGTTTGACCCGATCAAGCCTTCGCTATCTGTGGTGTCTCCTACTTCCTCATTTCGCTCAATCTTTTTTCGAACATAATGCTTTCTCTAAGTGCACATTATGTCCGTAACGGGCGGTTTTACAATGAAGAACCTTGCAGTTTTACTGCACCTTACGGGACGCGTTTCTTCTTGCTGTTTACCTAACGAAAGTGTATTTGCTTGTGCGCAGTACCATTTAGCCCCAGCTGCTTTCTCTCGCGGTCTGCCAGACCCTCTAAAAGCGACCATTCCAACACTTTGAAGGAGCATGAGACAGAAGCATGCTGGTTAAGCGTGGCACAAGTGACCGGCTTCTGTTTGCATAGTTGAGGCGTCGCTTATGTCGTTACGGTATGTGACATTAATTTCACACCTGCGTATGTTCTTGTCGAGTGTTTCTTGGTTGTTGGCACACTATATGTTCCTGTTTGCCTCATAAGAGCAAGAACGGCCCCGTTAGTGCATTAATAAGGTTATTATGAGTCTTCCAATATTCCCGCTCTTTTAGTAAGACTTCTCTTTACTCCATGTTTCACCTGTCGTCTGAGGTTTAAAAGTGTACTCGTTTTGTTCGCGAGAAATAAAGGTAAGCAGTACTCGATTTTGTGATCGAGGGGATACAGTAGCACTTAAATCATTGCGTAATTAATCTGTGATGAGTATGTTAGTTAAACTAATGATCAAACTGATGAACTGCTGAAGCTACGTGAAAAGCTCTATTTGTTTCCAGATGATTCCCAAGTAAAGGAACTCTCTTCTACCAACGCCATTCACACGCTGAAGTAAGCTCTGCAGCGGCAGAAAATATCACGTACAGCTAAATACTTCAGAAAACAGAAGAGCGCTTCCTTTGCTCTTCCTCTCGGAATTACGACATGGCCGCTACGGGGAAAAGAACTTTTGTTAGTCTTATTTGTGGTCACATTGAAAGAGACATCTTAATGTCCATAGTTATGCAATTATGCTAGCTTGTAAACTACAAGCGGTCCAACAAATAAATGAAGACCCACGCCGTTGTTAGCCTTTGCGAGCAACCCAGTGCAGATAGAAATCCCTGGTGGGATCAGACAATCGTACGAATAACTTTGCGAGATTAAACCTTTCAATAAAGGAAATGCTATTATTGCTCAGGAAAGCAGAACTCAAGAAATCACAAGCACCACGCGCGTCAATGAGATCATGTTCATGTTCATTGTTCATGTGTTTTGTTTTCTGTGGATCCAAATTTAAAATTCCTGCGCACTTTTCATCTGAGACGTACACTGAACACACTTTACTTAGTCCTGATAGATGTAGCTCGTGAGGCAGTTCCTCCAATATATGTTCCGATGGGCGCGTGCGGGCACCGACTTGAGGGAACATTGTCCTTGGACGTCCCAAATGCGAAATTGAGCTGCTCGTGTGTCGCCAATGTTTACATTGCCTCCCCAGATCACCTTTATCTCTCTGTAAACTTCTGGGTGCGTGGGAACATATGCATATGTGGAACAACCTTCTTTATATTCGTGTAGTTCACACGTTTGTAATATTGTCCGGCTGAGCCATGGACTGACTGGCTGCGCATAACACACAGGCAATGCTTCAAATTTTCTCCATTGTTTGGTGAGTATAGTGTATGCAGTGTAAACAGTGTGGACATTGTCCGCTATGCAAATAATGTAAATACTGAATTTCACTTTTTATTTCTTAGTTCTTTTCTTCTAATTGGTCTTCATTTCTTTCGAAATCATTTCGCTGCTTGTTATGTAGTAGCCTTCTCTACTGCTGGAGTCTACTCCTTCAATTGTTTTCGAAAGGATGGAAAGGAGGAGAGGAGGGAAGAAAGGAGGAGGAGGAGAAGGGAAGGAAGGAGAAAAAGGGAGGAAGGGAAGGGAGGAGGGAAGGAAGGAGAAAAACGAGAAAGGGAAGGGAGGAGGGAAGGAAGGAAGGAGGTAAGGAGAGAAGGAAGAGGGAAGAAAGGAAGGAGGGAGGGAAGGGGGAAGGAAGGAAAGATGTAAGGAAGGAGGTAAGGAAGGAAGGAAGTAGGGAAGGAAGGGGGAGGGAGGGAGGGAGGGGGGGAGGGAGGGAGGGAGGAAGGAAGGAAGGAAGGAAGGAAGGAAGGAAGGAAGGAAGGAAGGAAGGAAGGAAGGAAGGAAGGAAGGAAGGAAGGAAGGAAGGAAGGAATTCAACAAGGGAAAGGAAGGAAATAAGCGAATGGAATTATGGAGAAGGAAAGTGAAGGGATAGTAAAGGTACTCAGAGGTAATCGGTTTATGTGCTATGCATGGCTGCTTCCTGGCTTAATGAAGAACTGTTTTCAGCTTTTAGAGGAAAATGTTTTAGACCTTAGCATCGCTGCTAAGTTCAGTCTTGCCCGAAAAAGCAGGATTTTCTGATGAGGTAGGTGGAAATGCCGCGGGGCGAATGGCTTTCGAAAATGGTGTAGTCGTATGCTAGTTTGTTGCTTTTGGCCCCTGCCGGCACAGAAACAGCACCAGTGCAGTCTGTGGCAGTTAGGAGCGTAGCCAGGGGGTGGGTGTTTCGGTGCGAGAACACTCCCTAAATTGTCTTAGCGCTACATCCCCCCTCTCCCCTGCTTTCGGCCTTTTTCCCCTCGTGCTATTTACAGACCGCATCGATATATTAAACCGTAAAAACGAAAATAAGAAGTGTCGGTTTTTAGACAAAATGATTCCTGTTCTAAGCTGAAGTTTATAGGGTGTCACAATATGCGCGGGGGTGGGGGGGGGGGGGAAGCGCGTGTATTGAAGCACCCTTGAAATTATCATTGTGCTTCCGTTTGCATGCATTGAACGAAATTGCGATGTAACAGTGTAAATTCCCGCAAAACGCAAATGACTAAGATATTGTTTGGGTACAGGCTCTCTTTCTATTTTTTACCGGCTGCGTATAGGAATCCTTTAAAAATATTTCTGACTGCGCCACTGGTGGCAGTTTACGGTCATAACCTCGACCTAAGCCTCGTCGGAGTGGCGCGGAATGGATTAGCTGGTCGAGTCCGTTAGATCATTTCAGTCTACAAGTGCACGAAGCTTCTCAATGTTTAAATAGCGTTATATACAATAAATATTTCAGGGTTTGAAAAAAGCGGCCTACATGCTTCTTTCTATGCCTCTGTAGATTAACGATTTAATATTCCACTCTATACAGGTATGACAAACTTGATATTATTGCCTTGATACTTCGAAATAAATGGCGGTTTACACTAAACACACCACTACAAATGCTGAAAACAAACTCTGCAGGTTAATAATAAGCTACGCATTCCTACAAGTGACATTTGATCCTTGAAATGCCGCCTTTCGTTATCACACATAGAAATAAAAAAAAGAAAACAAATTAGCTTTGTTTCTCTCAAAAAATTTACCAGGCGTCCATATAATACTCAGTATTTTTTCTTCTTCAGCGCGTTTTTAAATGACAGTTAGTAAAAATAAGGGGCTGTCGAAATGCACAAGAAGGCCACTAAGAAGGAGATTGTCAGCGCATTCACGCTCACAGATTGCTAAGCTATCAAGGCAATGGCCGGGCATGCCGTCAAGGATATCAGCAAAGCATCGTTCAGCGTTTGCGCGCAAGGCGCGAAGATTGCACCGAAAATTCTGAAGAAACCTGTATATTTGAGGTGCTTCAAGCTAATCTAACAAACTGCGGAGACATTCTCCAGAAGTTGCGAACCTTGCCCCTTAGGAAACGCACCGACGTAGCGCTCTGACTAGCTTCCATGGCATGGATGCGGCCACTGGCAAAGAACGCTCTACGGCTGCCACCTCTTTCCCTGACCCTGTTCTACACTGTGGCATCAGTAAGGAGTACGTCGCGTTACTCTGATGACGAAATGCCAGGCGCGCATATATAACATCAACTTTCACCTGCGTCGCGAACGGATCAGATCAGCTTAACATCGATCAGAACTTAACCTGAGACTGACATCGTCATCAGACGTGCCGAGGACCCAGCAAAGCAAAACCATTAGCCAGTAACGCTAAACACATGCTTTCGCACGTACGCTCGGATTGACTATGTTAAAACCTTATTATGTTTGTTCACTTCAGCTTTGCAAAACCGAGTTACTACCGGGTGCGTTTAAGGGTACTTACAACGCGACGCGGAAGCGCAAAGTACGGGACAATTGTTAAATCTTGCGGGCTTAATTAATATTAACAAAAAAGGAAGCCCTTGGAGGTTACTTTGGCGAACGCAACTGAACTGCGCATTTCACAGCATACTCTACAAGTTTCACGTGGAAATGTTTGCGCTAAAATAAACATAAAAAGTTTCCTGATTCATCTCTGTTAATGAAGTAATTAGGCCTATTCGAAAAATGTGCTGACATGGTCCAGACGACAGCCTACAACCCCACGCAAGTGAAATCTTCTCAGAATGTGTTTTCGGTTTTAAAGCTTAGATGAACTTGGCTCAAGCACTCTGCATTACCGCCGTTGGAAATTGAGGAAGTTTCGTCGAGGGCAATGCAGCGTGACATACAGGAACGGTGGAAAAACGACACCACAAACGCCGACTCACGAGTTTGTGTTGTCATTCTCGCCACCGTCCTTAATTGTTTGTCACGCTGCTTTGCCCTGGACGCACATTAACCAACTAGCTCAGGCTGCTATTTACTAGGTTGGTTGGGACATGCGACGGTATCCTGGGATGCTATGATGCAGTTCTGGGTTTTCAGAGATTTGTTGGTGGGAGATGCAGCGCAGGGCAGCTTGTAAAGCCGTGGGGCATGCAATTCTTTACAGTCACAGAATGCCCATCATCGGTTGATGTCACTTGGTTTAATTAATAACTAATTAGCACCAGGCAAAGAAGCCAGTTTCGCACCCGCCGAAGAAAAATGGCAACATGTCTTTGCCTGGTTTAACCCCACTCGTTTGTACCACTTGGGCGGATTTATGGGTCACTATTGCAGGGATGGTTCAGAACGGTCTTATTGGAATCATGCATTTCTTGGACTTTTCTCTTCGAAAAAATTGGGTGCAGCATGGTTTTTCTATTTACAATTTATAGCCCTGCCCCTTTCGCCAAATCCACCTCTAGTGTGCCACGTACTTGTCGTGCATGAAACCACCAACGGACTGATGATAAATGAATCATATATTTTGATGTGTTTCGTAGTTTCTCACAACTATTGGCATAAATTTATCATTTTGTCATTATTTTTTTCCTCAATTCGTTTTGCGTAAATAGACTGCTGGACAATACGACGTCAGAACACGCTTGGACTGCTAAAGATGAAATTAAAATAAATACAGTTTTTACAATTCAATGAAAACGTTTTTAATTTCAAGAGTAGAATGAGCTTTTTTGGGACGATTATGCTACAGGCAATATTTGTACCAGGTGGAAGCTTGAGCATGTGTACTAGCTTGTCTCGCGCTTCCCTTTTTTGCGCTGAAATGATAGTGGCAATATTTGCTTTTACTCTATGATGAGTGACACAAAAATAATTCAGGCTGTTTTCATGCCGTGCAAGGGCACTGAGCACGAAACAGACCAGGCAATCACCGAATTCCGGTAAACTCAGTCAAGGTGTAGTTCACTGGTTGAGAGTGCAAATAAGTGTGAGGAGGTTAAAGGATTAACTGAGCAAAAAACGAGAGTAAATTAGTGTGGAGGAACGACTAAAATTAGTTTAGCACTTCAGAAAGACGACGTGATAGAATTTTTACTTGCTATCGCTGGGATTTTCAGTAGCATCTGCGAGTACGCACACACTAACACTCGCCGCCGGCTTTTCTCGTAGTGGGACTAGTACTACTTTCGCATTAAAAATGGGCTGCAATCATTGTGGTGCACCTTGTACTGGAACACCAGCACTGTGCGATAATTTATCAAAATATTCTGAGAATGATAAAGAAATTCTAAACACCCATGCCACAGCAGCAAAAACAATTTACTGAATAGCAGCATGTACAGACATCGCGGTTCGAATCAAATAACAAAACATTCTGTATGAGCTTCTCTCAATCATGAGTTAAAAATTGAAATGCCTGAAACTATGGACGTGGGCGCTACTTTCGTTTATGAAAAAGAAATTTCGTTCAACCTTTGGAAAGCCATTAACGTCTCTTTTCCTCTTGGAATCGTTCATTACTGATGGCTATAGTCTTGCTCTCGCCCCGTAAGGTGTGTGGAGCATTCAGTGGCGGCTTGAAACTATTTTTCAGTCGTGATGATGGACCACCTCCCTCTACTAAGCTTCCACAGAGTGGCACGCAATATTCCCAATGCTATCATTTATTTTTTCAGGCGTTAATGTCTTGTTACTAAGTGTTTCCTTGATTAAATTTCAGGTCACTATGATGTTTAAAATGCTCTGTATATAGCTGTTCTGAGGTTGTGTTTCCTTACGTAACAGTAATATTCATGAAGACCCTTCAACTTTGCAATGCTGTACTCTTAATAATCTGTTGTGTTGGGTTTTATGGCGCATAGGCAACTAAGGCCATCAGGCACCAATAATCTGCTGTGTATTCAGTTTTGAATCCCGCAATTACAAAACGATTTCAAAGTTCTAACAAATACTGTTAGTGAACGCTGGCTGCAAACTTTACTGCTTGATATTGATGAGCAGTACATCGATTCTTAACAGATCACATTTTTAGCAAACATGAGCATGGTTTTCGTTGATTTTTTTCTTGGGTCATCGGACTAAATGATTTTACATCTGGGACTAAAGAGCTCGTGCATGGTCAGGTGGACAGCATCGGCAAAGCTGATGAGAAAGTACAATGAACGGTTTTTTTCTTCATGAAAACTCGTTCAGGTTACTTAACCGGCACTAAAGACGAATTAACAGAGAACGGACTCAAGAACAACTAATCAGCGCAGGCTCTAACAGAGAAGTTAAGTGGAATTAGGACAGCGCAGACAGCGGCGAAAAAAATGTTTGGGGTAAAGTTCTAAGTCAGACATATATCAGCTTAGATTAGAAATGAAGCGTGAGTTGATGGTGTTGTAGCAATAATTAGGGTGGCTAAAGTGAGCTTGTGCAGGGCAGTAATACACATAGTAGACTTCCGGTGGTCGGTTGCAGGGACACGGGCGCGTAGCAAGGGAAGAGAAATGTTGTTGAAGGCAGTCAAAAACCACGTGGAGTGAAGAAGTTTCGTGATATGCTAGTGTTGGAGACTGCCTCATGTACAAGACAAAAATAGCTTAAGGCGATTGATAGATGTCTTCGCCCTGCTTCTGGAAAGCCAGCATAGGTTTCTATTTTACTTTTACGAATTATGGATAGCGAGCTTAGGTATCTGGTCGTAACGTGTGCAAATAGTCATGATGGCACAATCATGTGGTTATTCTCTCTTCTGACCCAGTGAAACACAATAGTTTAACCTACGAATCACTCAAGTAAATGATGGAGACTGGAAGTTTACAAATCTCGATCTTCGGCCAACTTCTGCCAATATTTTGGTGTCCATAATTCCATCACTATGTTGAGCTACCAGATATCCCGTCATTTAATGAGAACTCATACTGAGAAATTCTGGACAAGGGTATTTTTCAACGGAAACTTGCTTATTAACGCAATTTTTTCATATATCGTAAGATTTCACTATAAACAATCAATATATCGTCCGATCTCTCAACAATAATAATAATAATAATTGGTTTTTGGGGAAAGGAAATGGCGCAGTATCTGTCTCATATATCGGCGGTCACCTGAACTGCGCCGTAAGGGAAGGGATAAAGGAGGGAGTGAAAGAAGAAAGGAAGAAAAAGGTGCCGTTGTGGAGGGCTCCGAAATAATTTCGACCACCTGGGGATCTTTAACGTGCACTGACATCGCACAGCACACGGGTGCCTTAGCGTTTTGCCTCCATAAAAACGCAGCCGCCGCGGTCGGGTTCGAACCCGGGAACTCCGGATCAGTAGCCGAGCGCCCTAACCACTGAGCCACCGCGGCGGGTCGATCTCTCAACAGCAGGCTTGCATTTTTCGCTGTTAGCGTTTTTGCAATCGTCGAAAACGTTCCTCATTGCTTTTCTACGGCAGTCTTAGCTACTCGATGCGAGCGACGGACAAATTTTGAAGAAAATTTTGGGACGCATCGGAAGAGCACACCATTACCTTCAATACTTCCATAACAGTACCTTACAATATTTCACAGTCGCCTCACACTTAAACCTGATGTACAAGAATAGTGGACATTCGTAAAGCTGAGATTAAAAAAATGATCGCATTAATATGCCACGGGTCTAACGGTCACTGCTCACCTTCGTGACGCACTGAGACCTTGTCATATCAGTTATTAGCACGAAGGTCCACGTGTGACTGAGTGTCATAGCAGGCTTTGCGATTGAACGCGACGAAAGCATTTAAGTTGGCTAGTCGGTGCGAGGTGAAGTTGAGAAAAGGGTTCTCACACAGGACGTTAGGCAACGCGCACAACGTGAGCGCTGTGACGTCTGCCTCTACTTCATACGACATGTGTCGGCTTTGTTTTTTCAACTCGACTACGAGTGCTCATTCGAATGGCCTTTTAATTTACCAGCGCTCCCGCAAGTACCAACCGCCCCAGAAACCTGTCGCTGTGATAGGCCTTCTTCGAGAACATGTAGACGGAGCCACTTTCTGGGACACATGGTCGGGCAACCTCCCCGAGCAAGGAAGGGCTCTAGACGGAAACGGCGCATCAGCCGCGATAATGGGTCATTTCCTTCTCTCTTAATTGGAAGCGGACGAAGCGGAGGATTAGATCCACATGCTTTGCAGGAGACATCGCTGTGAGAAGAAGCCGTTGTGCGCGCAGTCGAGAGACAGTGTCCGTGGCAGATAGACTCAGGCAGTTAGCGACACCGTACCTTCGCTACCGTGCTGCTCGCCTATTCGCTCCTAGCAGCGCCAGCAGCTGGCGCGGAGGCAGTTTTTACAGACTCCGGTTAATTTACAGACTCCTGTTAATACTTGTGGAGAACCAGAGGTTCCAGAGTTCGCTTAAAGCAGTATTAAGCCAGATTTAATAATATTTTGATTCCACAGATCAAGGTCGTGATATACTCACACCGGCAGATTGCAAATATCTCTGGGTATTGGTAAACGAAGAACGCATATACATGGAAAAGGAGGACGGGCTACTAGCACAAAAAGATTCCGCGATAATGAAGCAAAAGGCTTTATAACGATACAAGAGGTATGAAGCACTGAGAGGTATTTGAAAAAAGAATAGTGGTGTCAGGGCTTACTTTTGGAAAAGCGGATTTTCGCCTATGGGCAGAACGGCTAAGAATAAATTGAAGAGGTGTTGGAACTTGGCAGATTAGCACTAGGAGCCCACAGCAAAACCACAGAAGAGGCAATACAGTGAGATAATGGGCGGCCACTGCTGGAAGCACGGTAAGCTCAGAGTAAAATGTTACATGAAGAATATCTTAGGAAATTGGACGATATCAGGTGAGCAGCTAAGGTATGTACTTACTTGTACAGAAAGTGTGTTGACTCGAAGTGGGGAAAAATAACTAAGAAACTAAACGGTAAGTATGCAGGAAACCAGGATGGAGCAATAGAGAGCTTTTAAAAAACAGGTCACAAACGCAAAGGATAGGAGCTGAATTAATTCATTAGAAAAAAAAAACGACTCCAGAATTATGCAGAAAATGTAAAAGACAAATCAGAAGGAATCGATCTATGATAACTCAGGAGGCAGCGCCGTACTCTTTGAAGCTAGATCATAGTGTCTTAGAAAGCGCAGCTATACACATAGAAATGTAACCAAAAAGGTGAGACAGGTGCAGTGTGTGTAAAAATTCGTGGAAACAATTGAACACATTTCAATAAAATGTGGCCGCATCCATCAACATGTAGATACGGGCACAGTCACTCTCCCTGAGGCTCTAGATTTAGATAACAAAGGTAGTGTGATTGAATCTGCGATAGACTTTAAGAAAGAGCGATTGGAAGATTGGTGGCTCAAAAACACGTGATGACAGAAGGGTACAAATTAAAAATTGCTCAAATGCAATAGTCAATAAATTTTATATAAAAAAAAAATTGGTGCATGTATACATAATACCGTTAACCTCGACAGATTGTTCAGGAAAATATAATGAAAAAAAAATACCGTAGCATAGTGGCACCTGAAAATATTAAATTTCAAAGAGGACGATTCATCCATCCGTCCGTCTGTCCATGCATCCATCCATCCATCCATCCATCCGTCCGTCCATCCACCCATCCACCCATCCGTCCGTCCGTCCGCCCATCCGTCCGTCCGTCCATCCGTCCGTCCGTCCGTCCGTCCGTCCGTCCGTCCATCCATCCATCCATCCATCCGTCCATCCATCCATCCATCCACCCATCCGTCCGTCCGTACATCCATCCATCCATTCATCCGTCCACCCACTCACCCACCCACCCATCCCATCCATCCATCCGTCCACCCATCCGTCCGTCCGTCTACCCATCCATCCATCCATCCGTCCATCCACCCATCCGTCCGTCCATCCATTCATCCACCCATCCGGCCGTCCGTCCATCCATCCGTCCGTCCGTCCGTCCATCCGTCCATCCATCCATCCATGCATCTATCCATCCATCCGTCCGTCCGTCCGTCCATCCATCCGTCCATCCATCCATCCACCCATCCGCCCGTCCATCCACCCATCCGTCCGCCTGTCCGTCCATCCATCCATCCATCCACCATCCGTCCGTCCGCCCATCCATCCATCCATCCACCCATCCGTCCGTCCGTCCGCCCGTCCGTCCGTCCGTCCATCCATCCATCCACGCATCCATCCATCCGTCCGTCCACCCATCCGTCCGTCCGTCCATCCATCCATCCATCCATCCATCCATCCATCCATCCATCCATCCATCCATCCACCCATCCGTCCGTCCGTCCGCCCGTCCGTCCGTCCATCCATCCATCCACGCATCCATCCATCCGTCCGTCCGTCCACTTATCCGTCCGTCCGTCCATCCATCCATCCATCCATCCATCTGTCCATCCGTCCGTCCGTCCATCCATCCGTCCGTCCGTCCGTCCATCCATCCATCCATACATCCATCCATCCGTCCATTCCTCCATCCGTTCGTCCGTCCATTCCTCCATCCGTCCATCCATCCGTCCGTCCGTCCACCCATCCGTCGATCCATCCATCCATCCGTCCGTCCGTCCGCCCGTGCGTCGCCCGTCCCCCGCCCACCACCGTTATAATAAACGTTATAAACACGAGCCTCAATTAGTAAATATAAAGATGTGGCTCTAGAATAAGTCCTAACACGTGAAACGAACAGCATCCCACTTCTTTACCAATACGTAGCTTGAAAATCAAAAGCCATTGTGGTAGCTTGTCTTCCTGCTACATATGAAGACTTGTCTCTCCCGCTTTGTGCGATATGACATTCCTGTCCGCTTTTTGCCTACACGTCGTTTTCATCGCAGGTCAGTATGCACAGGGCGCCGCCGGCGCCAATCAGTGCGCTGCTTCGGGAGAGGACCGCGCGGAGGCGCCAGCGCCGCGGTTAAGCGTGAACAGTCGGATACAAGTGAAGAACTAAGCGACAAACACCCCGTCAAGGAGGCCTTGCAGCCCATGGAGTCGATAAACTCTCCTGACGTCGTGGTTGGATGGATGAATGAATAAGGCTGAACCCTTTAAATCGGGGGTGGTTCAAGCCACCTAGCCATGACTATTGATGATTGATGATGATTTCACGGTGCACCTGCCGGCCATCTGCGGTGTCACGCTAACAAATTGCTCGCAACGGCGTGAAAATCAACTGTCCCATTTCGCGCAGGCAACTCTCAGCGAGCTGCGATGTCACGCTAGGGAATCAACCGAGACGTCATGACAATCGGTTGACGCCATTGACTGGATGGTTTCCTTTGAGGGGTGTTTGGAGTTTCATTCTCAAGTTATATCTGAGTACCAGCTGTTCTGTATTTCCGAGAAAAATGAATTTCTCCCTGCGGCGGCGTTGGCTCTTTTTAACCGGATGTGCATTGGCACTAGTGGACCATATTTGGTTATTGGTTTTAACACCTAGCGAGAAAAAAGAGGGGGTGAGGGAAGCAGGTAGTTGGGGAGTTCTGAGGTTAACCACGCTGCCCTAGAATAGACATTTTACCCTTTTCATGGTTATATTGGTGGATGGTCAGTATGACCAATTTCCGACCTTCTTCGGAAGACACAGTAAAACAGCTTTAAACGATTCTCTGGCAAGGTATACCACAGGCATGATTTCATCTTTTTACTCTTACAATGCTGAAAGTTCGTTAGTTGGCCGGTTTTACCGATGAGGACACCAGAAGGCAACGTAGTCTCAATTATATCAGCTGTATTTGTGTACAAAATACAGCCTCGCTATTTCCTTTTTCTTACGTGAAAATTTCAAGTCTGGCCGTTGGTTTCTAAACAATTTTTTTCTTATTCTTTTTACCACCCGGTATTTGTAACAGCTAGCTTGGAAAAACATAATTCTGGATCTGCCACATATGAAGACGTGCTACTCCGGCCCCTTTATCAAATCCTTCAAGCAAACCCAATCAAAACGTAACGGACCCCGTGGCACCGCGAAGAACACAGGTCTTAGCTCCTCTACCTCTCTGCTTTGGCGTTCCTATGCATATAGATCCTCTCTCTACGGTCCCTGCAACGCCTCCTGCGCTTGGCTCCTCACCAGGTTGAGAAATGGCTATACAGGTACTCTCGGTCACGCCGGGGTGGGAAAGTAGGCCGGTGTTGGCGCTCCTCACGGCGACCCGGGCGCTGGGGATCGTCATTAGCGGCGAAGCGCCTTCCGCTTCGGCCGTACGCGCGTGCGGACCTGCGCCCCATGTGAGCGCGCGCGTGCTGCGAGCCAGCGCCTCTCTATCGAAGACAGGAGACCAGCGGGGAATGCCCCCCCCCCCCCCCCCCGCGCCCTGCGGGAGGTGACCGCTGAGAGCTGCTCGTGTCCCGCCGGCTATGCGAGTGGAAGCCACGCCCTGAGCTGAAAGTCGATGGCGACGAGGCACGGCCGCCATGTCAAGCGCAGGAGCGGGAAGAATGCTGGAAGAAGTAAAATACCGGAGGGAGATGTAGAGAGTGGAGGCAATGAAGGAGGGAGGTGAACGCACGCTGGGAAATTGAACACAAGGCTGGGAACAAGAGGTTCTCGCAGTGCGAAGAAGAGGGTGTAATACTCGCCACGCCTTTATGGACACAAACCTGAAGGAAGAGAGATAGGATAAAGTAAAAAAAAGGAGGGGGGTCCACGTGACTACATTATCGCCCCTCTATTGATTGGGCTGGGCCATGCACCTGAGGTGCGCTCTGCTCCTTCTCGTGGGAATCAATCCCATCCCACCCAACCCCGTGAGTGCGGGGGAAACGGTCATCAAAGCTCCACGCACTCGCCAAGGGCCGGGCCGGGTTCCATCTGCCCGCGAGATGTATGCGCGGAGACACGTATCCCGATACGGTGTCATTTTTGTCTCGATTTTCCGAGCGGCCGATCAAAGTCACCTTTGCCATTGCCTACTCCCGTGCGAAGAGTAATGCCGCGCGGTGCCCACGGAGATATCGACTTGTCGCTGTATTCCGTAGAGTTCCTCGACGTTTCCCCATGGTTCAGAGCGGCAGCACAAAGAAAAAGAAAAGAAGTCAAAAAGAGGCTGGCCAGCACAGAGGCTGCCATGTTTGAAGGCAAACCGAATATTGAGAAAAGACAGAGTACGCTTACGACTGTTCCTGATGGAGCCCGAAAATTGCCAGGCTAATGACGCCTACATCGAAAGATGTCTTGGGGTTGCAGACAAAGGGGGCATTAAAAACGAATTGCCCCGAGCTATCAGTGTCCCCTTCTGAGGGGGTTAATGCGACAGTCATTTGTAGCCCAAAGAACACGGAGAATTGTTCATACGTCAAGACCTTATTGCGGAACGCAATTGTAATTGCTGTGGCTCGTTTCCATCTGGGATTGTCTTTCCCGAGAGGAAATAAGCCCATCATTCAGGCGAGGCAACATTTATTTGTTCAGATTTTTTCCTCGCAAAGTTTGTGAACTCGAAGTAGCAATTACTAGAGTCGGGAGCGATAGCCATTCTGCGATTATTTTGTGCTAGACGAAAAAAAAAGAAGAGAGAAGATAAATCTGCAACGCAGCACTATCGAGTGCATCTAAATTATATTTGTCACTTTTCTGCTCATAGATCCTCCCTTTTTGTGCACATTCACAAAGGCAGGGAGAATGAGTGTGAAAAAAGGAAATAAGATCACAAATGAGGCACACGTTTAGCTCTATAGATTCAGAATACTAACGCGCTTCGCTCGCACAGCACTTTTTTTTTTATTTAGACCTATCTGCATATTCTTGTATTCCTGCCCTTTACCGTGGTAGCATTTTAGGGCTCTTCGAACGAAAAGTCCCGTGCATGTGTGTCTGCGCACGTGCTTGCGCGCGCGCCCCCTATTGGATCGGAGCATCTTTAGGGCATCCTCTGGGCCTGGAATTCACTACGAGCCTCCAATCATACCCCCATCACGCACTCACCTCCTTATCTAGAAGCAACACCCACCGACAGCACCCTTCAGAAGGGGCCCACCCACCACCAACCGCCCACCTTAAGCTTCGAGAAGCCTCCACTTGTCAGAATCCCACGCAGGAACGGAACGAAAACATGCCGGTGATATCAGATTCGGAGACTCAATGGGAAGGCGATGAATGTAGAAGCAGAACTAACAACCGGTCCTACTAATGCAGATTTTTCGCATCGCATGATCGTCTGTGCATGTTTTTCTTTTTCTCTTCTAATTGCTTTTGAAAACGCATGGGATTTCAATTAAAATATGGCTGAGCATATCGACAGAACGCGCAATCAAAAGAATCGACTGAGAAATTTCGCTTTTTTCTTGTTGACAATGTTGAAATTTTCTCCCCCATTCCACCCGTGTAGATGTAGCAAACCGATTATTCTTCCGGTTAACCTCCCTGCCTTTCCACTTCTTCCTCCTCCTCCTCTACGCTGCTAGATTTTGTTTCCTGCGTGTTGTTCTGGATGAATGAAACACATCTAATGTTAAAATCAATTCTAATTTGATTTCAGCCCACTCCTTATTAATGCGAGAGCATTATATGGCTCAGTTCAAAGGTCATTTGTCCGGAAAACATATCCTGAAAATATGTCCGTAGAAAACGGCACCATGTGACGTCACGAGTCAACGTCACACCACGTCACGTGACAATGGTGTAATATGTCGTCACGAAAAACTTGTGACGTGAAACCAAGTGACGTGACAGTGGTGTAATATGTCGTAACGACAAACTTGTGACGTCATGCCAAGTCACGTGACAGATGATTGCAAAGAGTTCAGGCCACGCGCCAAGTCAGCTACATGCCGGTTTTAAGAACATACCCCAATCCCCACCCCATAATCGATGAAAGTGCAGATGAAATCTCAGCGATGGCTTCACTGTCTGACCTCAGTGTGGTGGCAGCATTTTCCAACTGCATTCGCGCAAAATTTTGAGCAATCGTTCGTCGTACAGCGTTCTGGGTGGTGTCATAGCATTTCTTTTTGCATATGGCTTGCATGTTTTCGACAACTTGGAGGCTAGCTAGCGACAGCGATTCGGACCGATTACTTATGCACCTTCAATTGCATGCTTTAAGGCGCGGGTGACCCGCCGCGGTGGCTCAGTGGTTAGAGCGCTCGACTACTGATCCGGAGTTCCCGGCTTCGAACCCGACCGCGGCGGCTGCGTTTTTATGGAGGAAAAACGCCAAGGCGCCTGTGTGCTGTGCGATGTCAGTGCACGTTAAAGATCCCCAGGTGGTCAAAATTATTCCGGAGCCCTCCACTACGGCACCTCCTTCTTCCTTTCTTCTTTCACTCCCTCCTTTATCCCTTCCCTTACGGCGCGGTTCAGGTGTCCAACGATATATGAGACAGATACTGCGCCATTTCCTTCCCCCAAAAACCAATTATTATTATTATTATTATTATTATTATTATTATTATTATTATTATTATTATTATTATTATTATTATTATTATTATTATTATTATTATTATCAAGGCGCGGTTGAGGTGTCCACCGAGATGTCGAGATGTGAGAGCTACTGCGCCCTTTCCTTTCCTCAAAAACCAATTTTTGTATTAAAACTGACGTAACCAGAAATGCCGAAGTGGCGTAGTATGTCGTAACTTGAATGCCGAAGTAGTGTAGTATGCCGTTACCGCAAACGACGAAGTTTTGTATGTCGTAACCTGAAATGTCGAAGTGAACTCGCATATCATAAACGAAAATGTAGAAGTTTTGTGTGGCCCCAACTGGAAATGACGAACTGGTGTAGTATGTCGTAACCGGTAACGACAAAATGCCGCACTCCACGTTATAAGAGGGAAAAAAATCGCGATCAAAGACATGCCTTCGCATTCCTCCACGAAAGCAGACTTAAGTGCTCTAATAATTTTGTTAGGTATCGTGTTGGTGTCTGTACTAGCCGAGATGGCGAATTTCTTTCGCGCAACATGCAATGGTGCATTATTTTCCTCTAAGGCAAAAAGATAGAACATGGTTGTGGGAAATCTCTGTGTGGCTTTTGCCAATACTCCTTCGTTACTGACTGTGGACATGCGTTTAGGACGTATTCACGTGTTGTAGAACTTTTTTTCCAGCACCCCACGCATTTTGCCCCGTGATGTAGGCTGTTGGAATCGCGCGAAGTAACGGCAGGCCAAACTCGAGTTGATCACGCCGGACTCTCAGCTTTTCTTCTTTGCAGACCTTTTCTGTCGTGAACAAAAAGCTTCAACAGGAACTTCTTTCGGCCAAGCTTCGTACCTGCCCTCCTAGATTTCTTTATGTTTTTCGTTTATATGGAGGGGTTATCAATCATTTATGCACACTGCATTCCTCCATACTACGAGCAGTGCAGTGCTTCAAGTACTACGCAGCACTTGTTGAAGTGCGTTATCACTACCTACCTAGAAGTAATACTTTAACGCATATATTGAGTAATAAGAAATAGCATTTATTTATTTATTTAGTGTGTATACGTTTGTCTACCATGCTAGTAGTACCTGGAAGTCGTGCTGCGAAACACGTTGAAACGTACCTTGGACGTAATGCGTTGGCGCTGTCTTGAAATGCAGCAAGAAAGATCACTATCATGAGGTTTTTCCTTGGTAAAGGACAAAAAGCGAAAAAGCTGCGACGAGAAAGTTTGCTGCTAAAAAACACGTGGTTTAGCCGCTGCAGATGCCGCGCTACTGTAGCCACATCTTCGCGAGAACCCACTTGCTAGGCGTTTATAAATGGTCTGATAAGCTGCACAGCGGTGCCGTGGTGACGTCGATCCTCCTCTCGTACTCTGTCGCGCAGTTTGTTGGCCCTGAGGTGGAAGTAAAAAAGCTGGCGCCAGCAAATCAGGGCGCCGAACTATCTCAAAAAACCACCTTAAGTTTCAATGACTGTTCACTTCCTTCATGCTTATGCCTTAACTAGCCCTTCATTTGCGTGCCCATATCTTCTCCCACGAGGAAGCGGTCCATGACTAGCTCAGGCCCGTTACTTCGGCGATCGTGGTGGCCCATTGTACGATACTCCTGGTTCCGGCGAATCACGCACTACTCGTAACGGGGAAACAGCTTTTTAGTGTTCGGTATTTCATTGCTGGTGCCGGCTGTAGCTTCAAATCGAGCGGCAGAAAATTATGAGACGGAGCACACATGCATGCGACGTCCTCGCGACTTTTTCTATGCTTTTATAGTCGGCCGCATGACCAACAGCGGTATATGCTATCTATGAACTTGTCGCAAGTAAACAAAAAGCACGCCGTTATGATAGCTTTACACCCTCAGTATATTTTATTAGACATCTTTACGGCCTGTATAATATGATCATTCTTTTTCTGCCCATTATTCTCATATCATACGTCTCACTGAGTGGCCGATCCTATAGCAGGGACGTGGATTCGAATTGACTAGTAATGAAGCCTGAAAGAATCAAAGGTGCACAAAATTGGAATGACACCGTGATATTATCGAGGCCCAGAAATCCCTTTTTCGTTTGCTGCAGCGTCCACTCCTCAGGGCTTAATATTCCGGTTGTCCGACATACGTGATAGGCTAATGGAAACACTATGGCGGGATGGATCGCGTGCCCTAACCTAATACGCACGGTTAGTCATTAGCAGTGGAAACGTGACAAAGATCGAAGCACCGCCCTACAGCTAGGACGTAACCTAACCTAACGAGTGTGGTATACCGTATTCGTCACCTTCTCCAGCAAAGCTCGATTTTGATTTGTCGCCACTCTTTTCGGGGCTATCCCTATATGTTGAGGTTCACTTGCTGCACACGAAGTTGCGAGCCCTTGCAAACGCCAAAGTGAACGTTCCGTGCAGTGCACAACGATTGACAGATTGTCGACTAAAATGGTATGTTAGGCGAATTTTACAATACAGGTGCTATAGCTACCTCATGCAGAAAGATAGCTTTACTTCTTGAAGCCTACAGAGGCCGACTTGTGATGCTGTGCATACAGGTTTTGTTCTCATTGAAACTAGCAGCAGTAACGTCAAGTAGCAGATAGCGATCATCGGTACGGTGGCGCGTACGCCCACGGTGTACCGCTAAGCGGCGCTGACAAGTGAAAGGTCATACAGAAAAAAATACTGGTAAAGGTCGGGCGGTTAAATGGCGCCTTATACAATGATGAAAAAAACTCTACCGTGATGTGGGCGATGTGTCGTGAAGCTTCGTAGTTTCAAGCGCATATAATATTTTCATTGTGAAGAAGCTTGAGGTTGCTGCTTTAATCAAGTGTTCGTGGCACATGACCGATTGAAACTAATTATAAGAGAGGGAAATTCAGGCAACGTACACAATTTTCGACGGAGTCAATACAAAGCTCTGTTTCTATAGTTCTCTGAAAGGCTCAACTGTTCATCTGCTCAACACTTCAATTTCGCGCAGTTAATTTTCACTTACTTTTCCAGGAGTTCCGATCCCTGCGCACAAGAGCTGCGCCACAACAGTGCGTGATATCAGCAGTTATCTTTGAATGCTGCTCGATTTACTGACCCTTTCTTGCGGAAAATTTTGCAGCTGTTTTATATTTCCACTTGACTGCTAAAAGAAGAATAACAATTGTGCACACACCAATATTTAGGGGACCAAGCGACCAGGTCATCGCTCAAACTGTCGGCATGCACGCTTGCGAGTTTCTACCTGTTTGTAGCTTGGAAAAAAAAAGTCAGTCTGCTTTTTCTTGTTCTCTATCACTTTACTTACATTAAAATACCTGATGGTGTATACCATACTGGCCAGCACGGTTCGAGATGCAATAATTGTAACCACGTGGAGAAATCCAATCAGAATTTCCGCATCCTCAGGATTTCCTTGTATGCTACCCGTAGATACATGCGAGCTCAATGCCGAACGCCGTCTTATGCATTCGAGGCCACACGAAGTGTCGCACAAAGTGCGCAGTGCACACGGGCAGCGTTCGAAGGCGCCGACAGTCGAGAACAGCTACTTGCGTGAACTGCCATTACTAACGAAACACGTCCGGGGTGCTGGTACTCCATCCACTCTTTCTCTTTTCGTGTTTAATGGGGTTTATCACTACGAAGCTGCAGGTGGGGCTATGAGTGAGGCCTGCTAGGGCGCCAAGGCTTCGTGTCCCACAGCTGCCACCAGTTGTCGTGGCGCAGGGGCTCACTCGAACCCGGGCTCCATTGGGTAGCGTGTCCGCGCCTTCGGGTTGAAGAAACATGGAACTTGAAGCTGGGGAAAACGAAAAACAAGGCTCTGCGGATATCCCTGCGTTCACAGAGGGCATCTACTTTTCCTATTCTTTCTTATAGGCGTAACGTCCCGTAATTGTCGCTCTCTGCTGACCTTTACATGGCAGTTACGCGACAGCGGTTCAGCCGCCGAGACACGATCTCGTAAAATTAGGCAGTCTTTCTCGTTTTGGGCCGCTTACGACTTTTCCTTCCTGTTATTTCTACCGTGGGGCTGCCCGTTGCTGCTTTATATTTGGTGGCTCTGCATCATTTATAGCACCCCACCCTCCTCCCCTTTCTTTTTTACTCTCTGCGTTGTGCAACTTACTCCACTTTACGATATACGTGCCACCAACATGCGCTGCGCTGCCCGAGAGCACCGATCGCTCATGTTGTGCAGTGGTCTGAGGGAGGCCCGCACTTGTCTCCCCGTTTTACGCCAACGAGCAGGACTCGCTGGTCTAAACGAACTCGTGTTCGTTCGAAGGACAAAGAAAGGAGGTGGCGCTCCTGGCCGCATTTTCGACGCGAGTAGATTTAATTGATTCCGAAACAAAGGCGGGCAACTCGCCAGCGTAGGCAGACGCCACGCGCGCCCACTTTGAGAAATTTCTCGCGTGGCGAAGCAATGAACGCCGTCCGGAGGAGCGCGCGAAATTGTCTCGGTACACTTTGTTACGAGAAAAGGGCGTTTCCGCGGGAGAAACGAATGCCTGTGTGTAGAGCCTAATTTTACGCGCGGTATAGTCTTGCCCACATTACCGGCTCCTCGACACACGGAGCCTGGGCGTGCTATACGAGAAACGTGGACGTTAAGAGGAATCAGCGAAGCGTTGTCGTTTGCATGCGTTGCATCTTAGAATGCACGCTACCATGAAAACCTGAATATACATATATGAGCGATCGGTTCCTGCATTTGTTCGCCGTTGTCGCTGACATTTAGAAGGTCGCTCCTTACCGCGCAAAAATTATTAACAATGTGCCAATATGAACAATAAATATTTGTACACGGAACTAGTGACATAACGTTTCACTCGAGAAGCTAAGCGATGTGTTATAAACTGAATGAATTCTATTCTTCGTTTTCTAAAGTTAGAAAGTCTGCTTAGCCAAGGCAGTTTCTACAAAGCAAAAAAAAAAAAGTTTCGGTGAAAAGCTTCACGGAGGCGAAGGCAAGGGTGTTGAATCAGACGATTTCGGGGCTTTTCGTTCTCAACAGCACTCGAAGACAGGGAAACAGGACGAAGTGAGTACGCAGCAAGTCGTATACTACCATCTTCACCACAGCGTCCAAGCGTGAACATTTGAACGTATGTCCTTCTTCGAAACATTGTTAACTAATTCGGCAGTCCGGATACGAAAGGCCAGGAATAGGAGAAATTTACGAAGTAAGCAAAGCAAAGAGCTTCGGTAACAAAAAAAAAGGTAGTTTTTTTTTTGTCGGAACTCTTTCCAAAAAACAACCTTTGTTTTTTTCGTTAGGACAACTGGTCACCGGGTAGCGCTGACGCTCTTACATTTTTCGGTATTGTATATCACAACGATATGCGGTATTTGCGTTGCAACGTCACTGGAAGGGTACGGAAGAGGAAGGTGGGCAGGGGAAGAAAGCAAGTCTGCAGGGCAACATGTCTCCTTTGAAGTATACATCACTCCTTATACAAAATGTTATACTGTGCACCTGCACATGACAGAAGGCATAGGCAGGACGCAGACGGGAGGTCAAACGCTCGTCTGCGTTAGCATGACAATTGTTTAAGTGGTTATCTATACCATGCTATATAGTTGAAAAAAAAAAGGCGGAGAAAGGGCGTATGCAAACGCGCTTTGCGAGCTTTCGCAAGAAAACTGCACTCGCTGGATTGGCGCCAAAACTGTGAGCCGTTTATCACTACACTCTAATGGGGGCGAGGAAAAAAATCTGCATTCTGTTTTTCAATCCCAAGTATATTGTGGAACGTCGTTAGCACAGCTAGTCAGTTAAACTGTGGCAACAGGGTCTTCCTGCTATATGCAAAAGGCTATTAGTCTTCTTCAGGGTAGCCGTTTGTCATGTTGGTTCAAACACCACGGAACGGGGGACATGATTTACCTCCAAGTACTGATGTCGCCTTTTTTTGCTACCTTTGCTGATGTTACACGAATTGAGATGCCTTGCCTTTATAAATTATGCACTTCAAGAGCTGCGCCAGCTTTGGGCGGAGCATCGTAATCTTAGTAAGCTCCGAGTATACCATGCAGTGTCCGTTGGGGCGGTTGCACGAGCAGGCGTTGAACACCGTGAGGTGCACCTTACTCTCGTCTGGATGGAAACACCTGCGCCGAGTCATTTCGACCGAAATTAGGGCGTCTTTTCAAGCGGACTAATTACGAAAAACCACCGAAAAGCCGCTAATTTAGAATAGCTGATCCAAGCGTCGATTAATCTCGCGCTCCAGGCGGCGAACGCGTTGCTCTTGGCCGTCGCTCCTTCGGCACGCCACGTGTCATCGGCGCACGACGACACGTGTGACGCGTTCTTCGCGGCTGACACCTAATTATTTCTCAAGAAAGAGGCGGAAGAATTTGGGTGCTGGCGGTTAAGTACACCGGCGCAGAGATGGCGGACGTTCAGCTTTCATTCAGTGCGCGCAAAAGTTCATTAAGATTTGCGGTGCAATGTGTAACGTAAAGGCGCCAGACTAAGCAAAAGAATATATAGTGCTGACACAAGCGAGGCAACTCGTTCAGTCTGAAGATTACACTTCATCTGGCTGGTCCCCTTTGTCCGCTGAGAGTCCCTAATAATCTCTGTAGAGAAACATACACCCTTAAGAGATCTTTTCGATCTGCTACTCTTTAGCGCGTCCAGTCTAGCGCGGCGCGTTCAGACACTATCGGCGACAAAAGTCTCCAGGAGGCTTGAAAAGCGATACTGGGGCTTACATGTTATGTTCGTCAACAACAACTTCGTTTGGCTACTACACATTGCAGCACGCGAATCTTATGCTAGCTCACCCACAAGTGCGCTTGTGGGCCTTCGGCAAATGACAGGCCTTCCCGCATCCGTTGCGGCTCACGCGTCCTGTAGACTTTTGGCCTCTAATTCCGTGTTTATAAAGGGTTTCTGAAAAGTTTCAAAGCTTCTTTGCGTACGCCTTCACGTGAATGAACTGTGCCTTATAGAGCGCTTTTTCTGCGCATTTCTTGACGCCTCCAAGCGGGCTGTTCAATCTTGGTGCGATTAACTGGTCAAGCGAGCGGCTTGAATTCGCTGTTTCCCTAGGTTTGAGATGACACTCAATTGCATCGATGCCATCTTGAAGTCCGCTGGGAGCTATTAGAGAGGGGTTCTGACTGGAGCTTTGTCGTAGATTTGCGTGAAGAGCGCTTGCAAAGTGAGCTGAACCAATCCGGTATATTTAATGTCATTAGCTGCTGCATTCGCCAGCCGGGCAAGCAGTTTATCGCCACGCGCGACGGCATGGTACTATAGCAGGCGAAGTGAAGTGCATTACCGTAACAGATTTTGGAACGAGTCTCTCGAAAACTTATGCAGCAGGCGCCAGGCGAAAACTTTAGAAAACAAACACACGAAATCAAAAAGGGCACTCCCGCAGGCAATGAAAGAACTGTAGTGACTGGAATCTTTCTGGCTGAAATTGAAATTTGAAAAGACCGAAGCCGTTGCGAAGGGTGAGGGGTTACAAACGGACCGCAGAGACTGAGCCGCCAGTCCCAATTGGTCGCGTGCGATGCCTTCGCGAGGTTTTCTTTTTTTTCTTTTTCAGTCACCCACGCCTTCACATTATTCTTGTTGCCGCCGGAGCTGCTGAGCGGTTGTCGCTGTTACGAAGTGGGAAAGTCCCTGTCACATTTGTCGACGGCTTTCCCTTCTCAAGCAATCTTCCGTTCAGGCGTACGATCCGTCCTCCTATCCCAATAAGTACTCATCTGTCGGGCACCAGAAAGAACATACGCGGAGCTGCATTCCGTCGAGAGCACTCCAAATTTCATGATTGCTTTTCTTTTGTCTTTTTACTCGTTAAAGCGGAACTTATATACCCGGTCGCTCGATTTAGGCTTTTACGTCCAGGGACATATTGGGCTTCCACAGATTTCGAACCGAATTAGTGTGAACGACCTCTAGGGTGCTGCCGGAAAACATTTCATTGTAATTACAGGGCGGGCGTTGCAGAGAATTAAGTTTTAATAACAACGGCAGCAGCAATCTTCTTTCAAAAAAATGGCCATCCACTTTCGCAGAAAACGCTCTAAATAGACACCATTTCGAGCGATAGAACGCAGCAATATATTTTTGGAACTCAACTTGATATGGCCGAATGGCCTTGTATAAAATCACGCGGGCGAATGACAGCAGGTCGTCGTGATTACGCATCCTGCTGACGCTACAATTAAGCGGACTCCAAACACGAAGGGCGTCGTGTATACACGGACTTTGTTCTGTAGACGCGCGTCAAGTAAATTAAGAGCTTTCATTTTCGTTTACAACTTTGTAATCAGCGATTACCTGACTCGAGTCCCTGGGTTTGCAAAAAGCTTGTGCCGTACAAAGAGTGGATGATAAGACGTCATATCGTTTGTAGGGCAGCACCCCCTCCCCCCCCCCCCCCTTTAGATTTACGTCGTGCTCTCCTAAATAACTGTCTTTCGTAGGATTAAGAGATACGGGATCCTTGAAAATATTGTTATGGGAAAATATGAACAAATATAATCATGTGGCTAGAAATACGGCTCAAATTTACGTTCGAAAAATGTAGGCGTCCCTTTAACGACTAGCAAAATAGCCAAAACGTGGCGCAGTTTTAGCACGATCGCAGTTTTCTAGCTTCGGTGGTGTTTTTCGTTGTCACTTTGTCTTTATAGTAGCACTTTTTTTCTTAGCATCGCTGCTCCTAACTGACCACCATGAGTTTATTTGGTAAAGCGACGCACTAAAAAATGAATTCTATTTATAACACTCAGGTCATCAAATATTTGCCAAGTATAAAATACTGAAAATAATGTGGTGCCGTAGCGAGCAGCAGCAGTGTTTCTCACGATATCGGTTTATTGAAAAAACCTATTTTTTTGCTTCGTTTGCAAGAGAAGCTGTCACCTTGTTTAAAGAGCGAAAGACATAACTGGGGAATGCAAAAGAAAAAAATAGACCACGCAGCACGGACAAAAAGAATGCTTGAGCAGGAATTCTGATGCCAATAGCATTTCCGACGAAAGAAATAACAAAAATCCTACAAAAATAAATTTATACCGGCACTCAAAGCGCTACTGCACCACAGCGATGAAGCAGTGAAATCCCGGAACGCATAAGGGAATGTTAATATAGTACTAAACCAATTTGTTATTTATTCCGTCTTCTCTGTCTTTCGTTTTTGTTGTTTTTGGGCTTTGGAGACGCGGCGTAATTTTAAATGGAGCCCTGCATGCGGCCTCTTTTCCTGGATATACAGAAACGAAGACAAAAATTGTACCGAACACACTCTGCAAGCAAGAGTGCCTTCATTTTCGCAAAATGTTTTATCACACGCGCGGCCCGTTGCGTTAGAGGCAAAGCTAAATGCAGTGAAGTCCGATCACCCTGCTGACAGGACGCGTGAAGCCAAATAGCTTCAGGTGATTGATGAGCAAACAGGCCTTCGTTGAGCTTCCTATCAGAGCCTTATACCATGCTTCGAGACGAGCAAGAAAGCCATCTTACATTACCTGTCACGAGTAGCACTCCTAAATTCAGGCAACCATTCGTCCAATGTTTATCAATGTTTTTTTTCTTCTCATCCTAGCCAAAAAGCCATAAATCCTGCCTGTCACTCTTAACTGCACTGCTTAGCGTTGTTAAAAGCGAAAATGAATTCCACATTTACCGATATCTAATGTTAGTACCATGAAGATGGCACCAACTCACAAGCCCTAGGTAAATAGGGGAAGTAAAATTCTACCATGCGTTGCAGATTTGGGTGGTCGGCACCAGTCGCGGTTTTTTCATAGCCCTTTACATGCTAGCGGCGCAAACGTTGCCACCTACTTAAGTTGCAAAAGGTGTTTATATCGTATAAATGTAGGCACAAAGCATGAGGACGGAGATGGACCGCAGTTGCTGACACACACACGTACACACCTTCACTCCCCCCCCCCGCAAACAAAAATAGCTAGAGCTGTTTGGAAAAAGTCTTCATATCAACGCGTTAAGTAGAATAATAATTCAATTCAGTGAATGAACGGTATACTGCCGAAATCCGCAGTACAGTTCCGAAATTAGGCTAGACGGCACCAATCTATTACAACTTTAGAAAACAATGCTTGATAACAAATTCTATGTAAGCTTGTCATCATTATTGTCCTGGAGCACACACTGAGCCACTGGCGCAATCGCTGTAGTGTAGAAACCATTCAGTAAGCGAGGGGCAGGTTAATTGGAAACAACTGGTTGAACGCTGCGATTAAGTGAAGATTTTCAGCGACTTTTATGCGTCTTATTCTATTTAACGCGTTGTTCTGCGAATTGGCTCATGACGTGCGTTGCACATTTTTGGCCCGCCGACTTGATTTCCTTATGCACCATTCCGTTAATTTCGTCGCAAACGACGGTTTGCTGAGAAATAATTATATTCTACTATATTTAATTACTTGCCTGAGCCATTGTCCACAGTAGCGACGAAGTATAGCGTTGAGCTTGTGCGTGCGCAAGAACTTTTGTGACGTTGATTAGATAAGCTATTGCATTTACTATTTTATATTAGCCTTTATATTTTATTTGTACCATTTGAGTACGTTGATGTGTCGAATGTTTGCCCTTGACTGTCGGGTGCAGTCCGACAAGCCTCTACGGCATGGGCTGACCTGCTCATATATTCTGTATATTCTCATGAGCAAAACATAGTTTATTGTACACCATTAGAGCTACCACCATCGGTCACATGCTCGTTGTGTATTCCGAGAAGAATAACCTTGAATTAAAGTCGGTGGTTGGCTGAGCACGGGCCCTCCAGCACAGCGCCCCTAAATGAGATATATGGGAAACACTAAATCATCGGCGAATCTTGCAGCTCGGCATTCGGGCAGGAAGGATGCAAGAAAGCAGAGTCCAAACTTAGCGCACGGGTAGAACCCGCGCAAATTAATGACCGCGCAAAAAAACATACAAAAAACCTCCGACTTCTGACCTTCGAGCAAGAGGTCCGAGAGTTGAGGGCAATTAGCGATTGCGTGGTCCGGGTTTCGCATATTTAATAAACAGAGTGTGATTAAGCGTTCGCGCTTGCATGACAAGGTTTATGGTTTATGGGGGTTTAACGTCCCAAAGCAACTCAGGCTATGAAGGACGCCGTAGTGAAGGGCTCCGGAAATTTCGACCACCTGGGGTTCTTTTACGTGCACTGACATCGCACAGCACACGGGCCTCTAGAATTTCGCCTCCGCTTGCATGACAAGGCTTAACGATCATGGGCGTGAGTGCCACATTTCCTGATCTGTAAACGGCTGGCAATCCGCTCTTCGCTGCTTTTTAGGGAACTGGTGTATCAGCGGCGTAAGAGATTACGTGGCATGGGCCACTCATTTTCACAGCCTCTGGAACCTCTACATCTTGTACGGTACAATGCGGAAGTAGACTGCAATACATTTGGTTTGCGGCCAACTGGTGGCGACTGAGCAGCTGCAAGCGCATGCCTCTGCTCCTTGGCAATTTTTTTTAAACAACACTGCGTCATCGGTGCAACACGTAGGAGGAGCCTGAGCGGATAAATAAGTGCTTTTGCGAATGTTGAGTTGTCTTGCCCAAGCATTGCGATACGCGAAGGGTCTTGGAGGCACAGAAAGGTGTACCGAGATGGGCATTTGCATAAAAAGTACACCGAGAGACAGACATTGTGTTTACACGCCAGCCGCACACGCAGAAGAGCAAGTGCGTTTCAAATTCAGTCTCCCTGCAAATTCCTTGTTTTTTTTTTAAGCCCCGAAGACTTTCGCCCGCCGCGGAGCCCTTGAGTAGCTTCCATCGTCTTATCCAGCAACGGATGCCATCGAAATTCGGGCACTGCGGCAGAGCTTTACGGTCGTCAAATGTCCGCCCCGGTGACTGCGCTTTCAATAAATAACCTATGCTCTCGCTGAAATCGACCTTGACTGGCTGCTCGGGAAGCACGGCAGCCTCTAGGTTAGAACCGTAGGTCCGGCTATGGCCGACCTCCTGCCATATCCGGTCATGTCGTATTATTCCTTGAAACGAACGCAACTACGCAAAACAGCAGCCTTACGGAAAATGACTGCAGCGCAGAAACAGAATGATGGACGAAGGAGAGACAAGGGCGAGTGCTGAAGCTCCAGGTTTAAAAGTTCACAGGTTCACAATTGGTTGCTAGGGGTAAAATGCGAGGTTGGTAAAGACATGATTTAGGTTGGAATTTATTTCAAGTAGAAGTTGCGGACAAAGCCTGTCCGTTGAAAAGGAGAGGCTCTGTCCGACACGTTCAATGGAAAAAATTTCTACCTAAATACAGTGTTTCTCACTCACGTATATACAGGATGTTTCACCTAAGATTTACACAATTTTTAAAAATTGGCTTTTTGAGTTAGAAGAACGCTTTTTTGGTATAGTATTGTCAATGGCGTAGTAGAATACAGCTAAGATATTCTAACTAGCAGGCTGGTTAACTAATATTGAACAGTTAACTTTTTACCTATTACTGTCAGGCTCATTAATTATTGAGAGACGTGTGCCCACTGTAAGTAATATAAGTATCAGTTTTCAGAATTTCTAGAACGCAGTTACCCTCGACGCAGTGGCCCAACAAATTCTGGCGACAGCGCGCCAAAATACATGTGCTTTCGAGAAGTTTGGAGGCATAGCAACCTGTCCAGTGCAGGCAACTTGTCGAAATAGCCAAAATTTGTCATGTGAGCCCTACACTCTACGGCGTCCCTCATAGCGTTAGTTGCTTTGGGATGTTAAAGCTCATAAAACTGATACGAAAATTCTTAGTAGAGTTCCCGAATAGATAGCCTTTTTTATTTTCGGATGGAGAAGTGCTTTCCGTGCGAAAAGCATTCTGAAAAAGCAAGCCGGACGCAAATTGCGTTTAATGAAACGGAGAGGCGTATATGCTTTATTAGAGACTGCTCCGATTTATGCTGCCATGTTGAGTTATTTATACGTGAACGCTTAAGTTCTTCTGAATGCTGACGGCTTCAGTACTTATCCAGTTCGCTGTTTAATGCTGCGGTTCTGGTTTAGCTCTTGGTGCAAACGTCATAGACTTTATTTTAGTGGTACTAATTTCCACATTAAATTGTTCACACTACACAGCCGGTTAAGGTCTACCTGCGAAGAAACTGCTTTTGAAACCTTACCTTATGCACTCGACTAGGGAACGCGCTCCTATTATGGCCGCTCTCTCCAACTTTGGAGCCAATAAACATAGAACAAAAATATCCGCACCGACCAACTGCGTTTCACAAGAGTATAAATTTCTTTGCGCAGCACTCTTCCCAGGGAGCGGCCAGGTAGCAACAGCTGCCTGCTGCTATCATTAGCACTTTACTACAGCATGCATAGCAGTGCACCTGGGAGTCATTTAAAACAGTATTCAGGCTCTTCCACTCAAAGTGCATATTGACGGCCAACCATGGAGTTACGCCGGCATGGCCTCTAAAAACAGCATCAATTCAGCTGGTCTGCAATTCGTAGCGCGCGGTATTTCCAGACATTGCTGGTAAAGGTTTTATAACTACAGGCATATGGTTGAAAATTGTTACGGTTTTGTGTAAGGGCTGCACCGTGCCAAAATTGCAAAGAAAAAAGTGCCGCCCTTATTCGAGTTTGCACAGTAGTGAAAGGTCACCGAGGACAGCTCCACCAAATTAGTATTCTCAGTAAAAAGTAATTTTCTAGCACTTTCTGGGTGTGTTCGCGATTGGCCAACAACAAAAGACGCATTTAGGGCTCAGAAAATTTAATTAAAAATTGTCCCCGCCTCTCGATTCGCACTCGTGACGTCCACACCAAAAACACTGGTTGCCGCCTTTTTCAAGTCAACAGCGGTTTATGTTATCCTCTAGAGTCCGCGCCCAAACATCAATGTCGAAACACGTAGTGTACTTTGGAAATTGGCCGATGGTGGAGACACCTGTGGTTCGTTCTTTAGGCCGTTCATAGCCTATAAAAGTTCTGTTTTCAATTACATTGATCTCTTTGTGATTACAACACGGCACGCTATCGACACAGGCCAACCTCGGTTTGTAAAAAACACAGTCGTCTGCGAAAATTCTTAGGGCGGAGTAACTGTAATTGCTGACGTTATTAATGTATATTAAGGGCAGAATAGACTCCAGGCACTGTACGCAATATTTCTGTGGATTTTACTTGATCTAAACGTGAAATGACTTCACGTGTAAGACACGACAGATAATGACCGAATAGAAAATCTCTGTACGTTCAACAATGACTTGTTTTCGTGGAACTTGATGGAACTGAGCGGTAGCATCACACAGCACACGAGTGTTTTACATTTCACCTCCATGAAATGCGGCAGACACGGCCGGGATTCGAGCCCGCGACCTTTGGCTCTGCAGCCGAACGCCAAGGACGCTGAAGCATCACAGCAGTTATTCAGCACTCACAAACGTGATAGAAACGACGCAAGGAGAGGTTATCAATTATGCTTTCCATTTGAATCGCAGCAGTTCAAGCACACTGTGGCTTTATATTATACGCGCAGCAGTCAAGCCATCTATACTGGTGTGAAGGCATCGGCAAAAACATAAAACTCCAAAGTACGCCTATTTGCGGCCTAGGAGCTTCTCTCTCTCACATGTTACTTCCTCCTAATTTCCCCATCTACAGTATTGCTCGTACTGATGCCATTCGCAAGCAGCAAGGCTCAATGGCGGGCCTGTTGGTAACGCAAGTTCAAATGGCTTGCTAACAGCCAAAAAAACGCACACACAACAGATAATGGCACAGGAAAGGGGCTGGACGAACAACTGAAAATTTTATCGAAAACGCATGTGCCAAGCTAGGACGAGTAATCTACAAATGCCAATTAAAAAAAAAACAATTTCCTTTAGTGTAGTGCTATAGATGGTTTGCTTACGCAAGAATCTCATGCTTAGCTGCCTGGAAGGTCTCCAAAGATTCTGCATATATTTCGTGTTTTTGCGTGCCCCAGAATGCAAACATCCCAGAAACGTGGGGCATGCATCTGCTGGCGCATCTTCTACAGTGCAGGCCTTGAAGGCTGTGCAGTGCAAACTAAAAGACACCTAAGGCGCGCGAAATCTTTGAGGCCTTCCAAGTAGCGAAACATGGACATTCTTGCGTAAATTTACCATCTAGAGCATTTACGTTGAAGGTAATTGATTTTTTGAACTACAATTTGTACATTACCTGTCCTGGCTTAGCCTGCATGGCTTTTACTTGGCGGCCTCTTTTCAATAGAAATTTCACTTGTTAGTCCAGACCCTGTCCTGTGCTATTCTCTGCTACGTGTGCGTCTTTGTTGACAGGTACACCCTTCTAAATATTTGCAATAAGCGCCCTCCTAATTTCAGTACTCGCAACGAGGGTGTAACCTTTACCACGTAGTTTCGTGCGTCCTGTGTATGTACACGTATGCAAATAAATCTCCGTCGTCTGCGAACAATGACCCTCGTCTCTGTCGGGCGCATAAACATGCTAGTGGACTGTGCTTCCCATATAGGGGCTATTGTTTTCACTTCCCATTGTTTCATTGTCACCTTCCCGCGGGTGCGCCTCAGCGGCGTATCCTCCGATCGCTTCCCGTGCGGAACCAGTAGCCGGTATCACGTTCGATGGCTCGCTCGGTAATTACGGCGACGCGCACACGCGGCTAATGTGCTCTCCACGTGGCGCAATCACGCGGGCCGCCTCCTTCCTCCTCTCTGCGCGCGAGCGAACGTTTCATCACGGCCCACGCACTTCGTATTATGCTGTCCAGCTTGCACGAACAGCTTGGCCAGCTTTGCCGGCAGTAAGGTGAAGAGGGAATGAAGGCGGTTTGAAGGATGGCGACGGTGACAGTTTGAGACGCAGCGACGTGGTTCTGTATCGAAGTTATAAGCTGGGTAAAGGCATCGTCTAACGTCTTTGAAGCGGCAGCTGTTGACGCGAAGCGCGTTGCGACACTCTTCAGTGGAAAAATGGAGTGGAATAATGGTATCAAACCGACTGCCCATTAGCGTCTTGAGCCCTACAGGTTAAGGGAAAAGAGTGCGGCGTGCGATACAGATACACTATTTAAATGGACCGCGCACTCGCACCTATTTTCTTCGGCTCTGCTCACCTGCGCGGCGACAGCGTGTTCCATATCGCGCAGTTCTAAACTATCATCTATAAAGGCTAGTACTCGCTATATCATGGCTGAATACGCATAGTTACTTGGAAAGGGCTTGATAATTCACAGCTGGAAAGGCGCAGGGGCAAATTTTCTGCCCCTTCGATAGGGTGAGTTTCGTTGAAACAGTTGCTATACGCGGCGGGATCGCTGAGTTCTCAAGAAGCGGCTGGTTCAAGTCGAGGCGAAGAAGCGTCGGTGCACGAGTACGCCCTTGATGATACCCACACTCACTCAAAACATTTGGAAATTCCCGTTCGGAAGCGTGTGTCTGCACGCGGTTTGCATGCGACCGGTGTTCTCTGGTAGGAATAAAATGGTTTGAACTGAAAGTTGGCCAGCCAACGAATCCAATGAGTGAGCTTAATCATTTTGGGCGCGCGGTGTTTCAGAGGTTCTCCAGGCTATTACTGACAGCTCGCCGAATGCATTGCTTCCGGTAGCCTCCGACGTTTCGAGCAACTGCAAGTACCCCTGGTCGCAGTTTCGGCCAACACGACGCAAAGAAAAGTAGCTTTCGGCATTTCTGAGCATAAGCGGTGTCCACTCAAACGCACTACAGGTTACATCCGGCTTTGAGACAATTCGCTTTTGCAAAAGAAGCTGTAACTTATCATGGGTTGTTTCGGCATGTTGATTCGATGGTTTCGCTTATAATGAGGGCAGAAAGTTGGATTAAACGTTACGGAAGTGCGTAAACCCGAGATCGCTAGAATGGGAATGTTTTCGGCATGGTACATCCTTTTCCGTTCTTGTGAGTGCAGCGATTTTAGTACGTGTCAAAACGGAGAAGCGTAAAAGCGTCCCCGTCAGCAACAAAGTAGGTGAAAGTGCCATTTTGTGAAAACAGCCTTTTTACCTGTGGGTTGGTTCGCCTTCCTACAGGTAGCTTGGGTCCAGGCATTTTGGCGCATTCCACAAGTTCATGTTGGTGAATGGAACCGGCAGTGTGGGAAATTTTGGCTGGAATTTTTTTCGACATAGGACCTGCTTTTGTTTCTTCATCGACTGCACGCCTGGTAGTACATTGAAAAGAACGAACAAGAAACGATATAGCGTTGCTGTTAAAGTGCATACAGCCCTGTCGGTTATGAAATTGATAAGGACGACATTGATAACATAGGTTGCAGATACAACATCGTAAAGTGTTTCACGCGCAAGATATACAGCGAAAGTGGTTGGTCACTGACTTTGACTTAACCTCTAATTACGGAAAGTAACTTCACTTCAATGCCTTTTTTCCTCCAGGAGCATTTTTTCCTTTTTTAAAGCGTATTTAACTCATTTTCACTAACCGGCTATGTCGGAGTTTGTCACAGTGTGGAGATCAAGAAAACACCTTGGTTTTAGTGTTTTACAATTAAAATGTTGAAAACAAGAAGGGATGTATGTATAAGCAGAAGGAAATGCTCGTTTGGTTCAACCAGCCCTGTGCTAGGGCAGTTCACGAAGATTATGGAACCTCTCAAAGCACGAAACTGCGCACAATGCCATGCTGTAAGGTTCACAGCTAGTTCTGCTTTCTCTTCGACACTCCTTCAGTGCTGCATAGTTGTTTCTGCAGCACATTGAGCATCTCCTTGTAGGCCTACTTGCCCGGCGCTTTAAAGATAATGGATCCATTCTCCTTTCAGTGCCAGGCAAGTAGGATGAAAACTGGCGGCCCGTGATGGTGTTACTTGTCCAAGGACCTTCTGTGTAGTACAGTGATACACACTTTTCATGCTTTCATTCACAGCGCAAAGACGAACACGGACAAGAGGGGAGACACCCCAAACGGCGTTTTGGGGTGTCTCCCCTCTTGTCCGTGTTCGCCTGTGTGCTGTGAATGAAAGCATGAAATACCAACTCGCCCAGCAACTGACTTTAAAAATGATACACAGCTATGTGTGTTATACAGTCATAAGTAGTGGACACTGTGTCGCCATCTATCATACACAGCGGAAAGCTTCTGCTTTAAAATACAGCACTAATGCAATGAACCAGCTTATTTCGTCGAAAGCGCAGCTTACGCGGTCATTCGTCCTAGTTGAGCTCGTCGAAAGCGTCTAAGGGGTTAAGAGAGACGGTGTGAAAACACAAATTATCTTGAACTCTATCGGTGTCCTGCTGCCGAAAGGAAAGCTGGGCAATTCGATCGTTCCCGTTGCAGTTTGTTCCATCGTACCAGGCAGCAGTGGGGCCTTCAGCGCCGCCGTGATGCAAATTTGAAACGAATGCTTTCACCCGTATCGATTCACGGGATAGGCAGCACAGCGATTCAAGCACGAAAAATGGGCGTTAACTTCCGGCGGAGTATAAACACACACGCGTGGCGTGCGTTGGAATTGCAGTCCATAAAGGACATGGCATAAGCGGAGAGCGAGTAGTCGTGTGATGTGGTGGGGTCGATTTGGACATGTACCTACGTGCGGCACTACTCAGGTCGCGTTAGATTTGCTAGGTGAAAACGACCGAGGAGAGAGTTCGAGAGCGGGACACAGGAGGAAGACGGTGTCAGCAGGAAAGGCCATTAGACATGCAGCACATGAGCCGAAGCATGCTCAGTGCGCCCCTAAATGGACAGGCGACCGAAAACACGGCAGGGTGGGTCGTCGACTACTTTGGGAAACACACAGCTGGACAGCACCGGCAGGAGCAGCGTTGTCACCAGGGCAACGTCCGAAATAAAAACGAGCACTAACTCTTACCTTGAACAAACGTGCCGAGGCGTAGCGATCGATACATTCCGCCCGTCTTGACCGCGGGATCATTCTCAGAAATGGTGGTCTCAGGCAAAAGACACGGCCATCCGTATCGAATGTCATCCGCAAAACCAGTCTTAACTATAATTTCAGGCGTGTTTTTTTTTTCTGTGGAGCTAAAGAAATGCTGCTGCACTGACATATTTTCGGCAAACATTTCAAATTGATTATTGCAGTTATCGTTCCCAGCCACGTACAGTAAATGTAACTGTTCAAGCGGCCAGCTCAGGTTTAATCAAAACGCTTTGCTGTTGGCTGGTAGCGTAGCGCGACTGATAGGCCCCGTTAGTGTGGGACCAGATTTTTTTACCAGCATTCAGACATGCAGCCTTTCGCAGGACGTGTGTGGAGCTCCCTGAATAAAGGGATCCCGGCCGGCGTTTAGCTATTACATAGCGCAGCAGACTCTCCGTTTAATGGGGAGAGACATCAATCAACAGGCATTCAGCTTCATGGGCTACAAAGGAAGATCCCGTAGCAGCTTGTGCAGGGTGCTGTACACCATAGAGTTCGTCAGAACTGCCTAGAAGAAAAAGAGCCACCCCCGTGTATCCACTGTGAGAATGCGGGAAAGATGTGGTTTCGTAGCTAGTGACTTGGCTAGCGTTCAGCCGAAAACAGGCGTTTGTGCTAGCATTACGATTATGACTCTTACCGTACGTATAGACGGATCGTCGTGATGAAGCACATACAGCCTTCGTCCGTTAAGTTTCGAGACTTATTTATTTTATTTTCTAGAAATGATTCCCCAAAACAAATGTTGGTGCGTATGTGTAGCGCCATCCTTTCGGGCTGACCTGAGCTATTTATGTGAATTGCTTTGGCAGCTGTTAGATGGCACTACATGTAGAAAAATACGTTTTCACTAGCCGTTTGCGCATTCTACTGTGAGCGAATGTGGAGAGATGGACGTCCACCTCGAACAGCATGTAGAAATAAAATTCTGTGTGAAGCATGGCAAGACAGCCATAAAGGCGTATGAGCTCCTTCGTGACGCTTACAGCAAAGAGACTTTATCGCGGGCGCGAGTTTTCGAGTGGCACAAGATGTTCGTTTCGGGGAGAACGTCGGTGGAGGACGACACAAGAGACAAGACAGGGGCGCCCTTGAACCTCATGGAATGAAAACAGCGTGGCTCAGATCAGGGTAATCGTACAGCAAGACCGCACCATTACAGTCCGCATGCTATCAGATGCTCTCGACATCAGTAAGGCAACATGCCACCAAATTTTTCGTGACAACTTGGGGAAACGAAATCTGAATGCCAGGCTTGTGCCGCACTCCCTCGCACCGAACCAGAAGGACACGCGGGCATCAGTGAGCGCTGATTTTCTCTCCGAGGCAGAGAAGGATACTGCATTCGTCGACATCATCATTGCTGAAGACGAAACATGGTGTTTTCAATACGATACTCAAAAAAAGAGGCACAGCGCCGAATGGTGGTTCACAAGCTTTCCTGCGTCGAGAAAGGTGTGGCGACCGAAGAAGATGGCGAGAAATTTTTTCGATGCCAGCTAGAGGTGTCATACACCACGAGTTCGTCCCACAATGGCAGACGATGAATAAGGAGTTTTATATCCGCGTGCTCCAACACATGCGTGATGCACTGCAACGCCGTAGCCCTGACTTATGGGCATCTAGACAATGGAGCCTTCTCCACGATAACGCAAGGCCTCACACTGCTCTCAGCGTGACAAAATTTCTCGCCAAGCCCAACATTACCCTACTTCCCCATCCGCCATACTCGCCTGACATCTCCCCATGCGATTTTTCCTGTATCCTCGTGCGAAGAGAGCCCTAAACGGTCGCTGGATGGGGACCGTGGAGGCCATTCAAGACGCCACGATAAAGGAGCTGACAGTCCTGCCAAAAGAAGCGTTTTCCAAATGTTTCCAAGACCTCAAGAAGCGTTGGAAGCTGTGTATAGACTGCAAGGGAGACTATTTCGAAGGGGTGCTGCAGAAATGATATCAATGTTAAACGCATTTTTTCAATGAAGTCAGCCTCAGAACTTTAAGGACAAATGTTGTATGCCGGAACAGTGTATAATATTGTTTATTTGCCATTATACATATGCGATGGCAGGGCGGCGGGAAAAAAAAAAGCTGCTCGCAGGCAGCTTGAACAGCCCACAGACCCTGGTTTGTTTATTTTGGCAGAAGCAGCAGATAAAAAATATGCACGCAATTGACACAATAAGTAAAATGTAACATAAGCAGGGTAAATATTGGCTTTCAAACACAATAAATTCTAAAGACAATACAAACCACGGAAGAGCAAGAAATCACAAAGAAGAGGTATATTCAAACTTGAGTGACATTCATTAGGCGGAGATTCCGCTAAGAAGACAAAAATAAACCAGAACCACCTAAATTTGCAGGCGTGTAGGATAAACGATGTTGCCCAGCATTAAGACGATAATGATGACGAGTTTTAATGCGCAAAGGCATCTGTGGCGAAAGAGCGCAATGGCACAAGGTATTTTTGACTTCTCAAGGTGGAGTCAATGACCCATTTCTCAAGCATTTCACCCTAAATAATCCGAGCACCAGGACAGGGGAAAGCTTGCACTCATTGTATCACCGGCGGGTACCCGGCGGCACTGGGGATCGAACCCCGCACTTACCGCATGTGAGGCGGATGCTAAAACGACTAGGCCACCACTGTGGTGCTGAGTATTAAGACGGGTAGTAGGAACTAACCAGCTTTCTGCATATCTTGTTGGATAGCGCAGTAAATATTATTCGCATAGTGTTTATTGTGCACCACCTCTTTCGCCGGATTCGCTGCTTGGTTCTTGGCTTCGGTTTAATGTGCCACCTCTGACAGTTTGCTACCGTCGAACAGTCCTTGGTGCCAAGTAAACGTTTCCTGGTTAGGAATTTCACGCGAGGTCACGTCCAGTTCCGGTAAACTCGCGAGCCGATGGCACCCGCTAAGAATGCGCGCAAATGCTGTCGAAATAACTAAACAAGTGACGATAACGATGACGTTAAAATATAAGCGTGTTCGTCGTCTGTGCTGCTCGTAGTGTGTAAATTTGTTGATAGCGTCAAGGTTAACAGTCGTTAAGCTGCTCTCAACCTTAGAATGCGTTCAAATGCGATTGAAGGTGCATGAGAAATTGGTAATTGGCAGCGCATAACTCACCGCACACCCCACTGAAGTAGGTGCAGGTGTGTGTCTTTGTTTGGAAAAGCAAGACCGCACTTACTGCTTGGTGCACGCGTGACACCATATACACCTGACGCGTGAGCTTTACGCACGATAATGATTCATAATTACAAGACAATTAGAGAGGCTTGATTGTAATTCTAGATTTTCCTTTTTTGGTGGGTGTGTCCACCATAATGGCTCAGTGGTTACGGTGTCGCTGGAGTCGCTTTCCGATTGGATGTGAAATGCTAGAGGCCCGTACACTGTGCGACGTCCCAGGTGGATGAAATTTTCCGGAGGTCTCCAGTATAGCGTCCCTCATTGCCTAAGTCCTTTTGGGAGCGTTAAACACCATAAACATAAACATAAGCATTTTTTAGTGGGCATTGCCGTGGCCAGATGACTGCAGTCGGTGAGCTGGTGCCTCCGTCGCATGATTTCCGTATTATAAGTATGCACTCCTGTCGTTTCAAGTACTGCATGTGGGTGCATTAATTAACATTTTCTTCACATTATTGAATGAAAGTTCACAAAACATGCTTTGATTTTTGCGTCACACCAGATTTTTAATAACTTTCCTGCGTTTTCATACGCTTCCGAGCTGCAAAACGTTTTATCTGAAAAAAAAAATGAAAAAAAAAACAAGAGAGTGGAGTGTAGAGGAATTTGGAAGACAGAGTTTTTTTCTTCATTTCCAGCTACAGTAATTCCAATTGCAGATTGTTGTAGTGGAATGAGCGTTTATTTTTTTATTACATTCTTCCTGTGGAATGTCATTAGCGTCAGAAACTGCTAGCGAACGTCAGACAGGGGGCACCCGAGAAACTCGGAAGCTCCCGGACGTTGATTACGTTGCACTTGACAGCACCGGTATAGCTATGGACGTTCAATGTCACTGTAGACGGCTTGCCGGGAATGGCACTGGCTTCTATTTTTACGGCTATGCCATACATGCGCATACATACTTGTAGAAATAGATAAGTGACTGTCCTTCTTTCATCGTAGCACGGGGCCTATTTACGTCACAAGTTCCTTTGTTTAAATTTAGGGGGGTCTACTCAATGCCCTTGATAAAAATGGGAACTCTGCGTTTGAGCTTCGTTCCCTTTTGTGGGTTTACTTGTTTGAGTCATACTTGTCATGCCCTCATGTATTGGACTTCACGAAAATCATCAATAATCGCCATTAACCACGGTGCTCAAAAGTCTGCACATCGCTGGGCAAAAGTAACGGATTTTGTACTCTTACTGCGTCCCATAGTTGCACTGGGGCATATAAGGGTCACTAAACTCTCGTCGACTGACTCAACAACTTGTACGAAAAAATAATCAGTTTAATTTTACATAAGCAAATTAAGTACACATCGCCTGCTACGCCATCGATCAATACAATACCGGAATACGTTTAACTCGTTCGCCACATTACTGCTCCATCCTGTGCGAAAGCTATGGGGGGGGGGGGGGGGGGGGCATACAAAAATAAAGAAATGATCGCGAATTCTAGTATGAGGAGCGAAAAATTTGCTTGTCATTCTTCCTCAAATCAATTCCGGCCCCGATCTGTTTTTCTTTATTTTTTTTTCTCCCAGAATGCTTTATGCACGCTCTATGCTCCTCTTACACGCTTGCTTAACGGTCGCGATCCTACCGCGCGCCCCAGATTCTCGGTACTCGTGTAATCTGCAGGTCGTTTTCTTCCCTGCTCTCCGGTGCTACCTCTGGGCCTCGCGTGGGGGAATCTTGGCTCTCCAATTTGTTACCGACATCCCGAGCGCATCGGCTAAAACCCGCTCACGCCAGCGGCGCCTTTGAAGTGCGCCCAGCTGGCAGTGTTGCCGCGCCAGCCAGCCAGCCAGCCAGCACCGGAAGCCGCGCGCGTTCATCCGCACGTAAGGCGCTTCAAAGCGGCTCAGCGCGAGAGGCGCACGCCAGCCACTCCTTTCCTCCGCCCCCTCCCTTGCTCTTCCGCCATTTTGTTTTCCCCGGTGTAACTTTTAGTCATATCTCGCTTCTTATTTTTCCTAATGCTCCGGGTTCTTGCAGAGACAAAGAACAGATAGAAGTTTGGCGCTTTCCATTTCCCGAGCTCACTCACAGACTGCGTGTCGTCGCGAGAAGACGTTCGGTTAAGGAGGAGCGTGCCTGTGGAACTCGCGTACTCAAGCGCACATGCCCTGCCCTGCCGGCTTAACGTGCTGCGCCTCCTCGCGGTGAGTTTGGGCCCCATCACGGCATATGTCGCGAGAGAGCATGAGTGGATGAGGAAAAGCAAGGACTGAGAAAGAAATAAAATAAAAGTAAACAAGCACTTTCACCGCTAAGCTCGTTAGGCAGACGCATTCCTCTCAGAAATGAGGAAGCATTGATGTCCGCGAAGAAACCGTGTCCCCGAGGAACTTATGTCGCCCGTGTGCGTCATAAAGACGCTGATGCGGCAAGTAGCTTTGGCGAGTTTTTGCAGGGACTAGCACTTTTGAATGGCGTTGCACATCACTGGCGATGCGCTGATGTCACGGCAGAAAGTACTCGAGGCAGAACACTCGTTGCCGGCATACGCCCGTGCGGAGGTAGAGATCGTGCATTCAACAGATCAATCTAAGGAACGTACTTACGTACACGCCCGAGAGCTGGACGGAGCTACTCGGCTCGGCGCTGCCATTGCGTGCAAACGTGGAGGAGCGATAAGGGGGAGTTATTTTTAGACGGCTTTGCGCTTGCGGCCACTTTCTCGTTGAAGCGGAAGCCCACGCCTACTGTAGGAACTTGACAGTGACAAGCTTTTCGGTTCTCAGTCACTAAATTCTCTGAAAATGAAATAGCGAGTTTCATTTGATTCGTTTATAAAAAAATGCGTTGCTGAAGTGAAATGTAAAGGAAATATTGAAGCAAGTGGTTCCCAAGTGGAGGGCTGTAATGGACTTCTTTTACATACGTCGCTGCCTAGACGAGTGAGAAGTGGCGCTGAGTGGCAGTAAAGTTTATGCAGGCATAAGATTCCGCAGAAGGGCGGTAACATCCATCCCACCCCAGCTTGGTGGCACATATAAATTTCCTATATGGAGTCACAAAAGCAACGAAAGAAGTAAAATAGAGGGGGGATGAGGGGAAGATGCTGCTGAAAAATTCGGCATCCCAAGTGCAGAGCTCTGCGCTTGCGTATGAATTGAAATCTGCACAAACTGTTTGTTTGGCACAGTTAGTTTTATAATTACGCAGTTTTTTTCTTCCTCAGGGCAAAAAAAGGATGAGCGAAACAGCGGCCAAGGTGTGAAATTAGCGGTACAGAGAGAGACAGAAAAGTGACAGGATGGTTACTACTTTGTAAAGCTACATTCACAGCCAGCTGTTATGGTATTTATATTTTACGTTATGTTGAGGTAGAGAATATGAAGCGACTACATATTTATTTTATTTATTTGTTTAGAAATACCGTCAAATCCCGGCGGGTTTTTTTACATGCAAGGCACAAAACAGATAAAAAAGTCAGACAATTTCAAAGAATCTTTAAACTTGTATAACGATGTTTCAATTTGTAAACGAAAAAAAAGCGGTAAGAAATAACGAAGAAAGTAAGTGTTCAATGCACACTAATAATCATTATGAAGCGCTGTTAGATAAGAAAATGCATCAAAAATGACTCACAGAAACTGCTGGTACATATCAATAAAGGGTTGCAATGAAAGATATCTGAATGAAATGTATTAATCGTGCATAACAATGAAAGAAGGATTTAGTATACTTTCTAAGTCATTAATGTATACTGATGAGGAATCTGTTGACATAAGATTGAAGAATTCATCTGCAAAGCATCTGCAAAGAATTATCCACTAGTTTAAAAATCCATCGAGTGTTGAACTGTGTGCAATTGATTATTTCAAGCTGTTCCACTGCCTACCTGCAAGGGGAAAAATGATTGTTTAAAACAATCAGAATGACATGAAGATCAATTTAAAATCAAATAATGTTTATGGCGTGTAGGTCTTGTATATGCGACGGTGATGTACTTTGATGGATCTGTAATAAAGTGGTGATGCACCAGTTGGTACAAAAGTTTCAGGCGTGCTAGTGCGGCGCGTTTTTCCAGGCTAAGCATATTAGCTTTCTTAAGTAGGTGAGCTGGAGAGTCAGCCATTTTAGATTTGTTAAAAATGTATCTGATTGCCTTTGTTTGTATCCCTTCTAGTTTTTTATCATTTAGCTGCCGGGAACCACACGACATTAGCATATTCGATTGTTTATCTTATGAAGGAATCGTAAAATAGCGTTTTAGTTTCGGGTTGTGCAACTCGGAGGCGACGTGTAAGGGAAATTAGCTTTCATGTAGCAGCTCCTGTGATGTTATTTACGTGCGAGTCCCATCTGAAGCTGTGCGCGGCTCTCAAGCCAGAGTATTTTTGTTCACTGATTGGGGTTAGCAGAGTACTGTTTATGCTGTAAGGAAAATACAGGCTCTTTTTTTCTTGTTATTGGTAAGAAAGCGCATTTATGAACATTTAGTATCATTTGCCACTCTGTACACCACTTTGACGCAGTTTTCAGTACTCTGTTTAGGGCGACATGATCTTCAGAGGAATTAATTTCACGGTAAAGGGTGCACTCACCTGCGAAAAGCCTGATATTTACATGAATATTTCACGGAGGGTCATTTATAAAGATCAAAAATAAAATTGCTGCCAATACGCAACCTTGGGGTACTCCGGAAATAGCAGGTAGCGTTAGTGAGTTCTGCTTATTTGTTTGCACAAACAGATGCCTTTGTTAGATAATCCTGAATCTAATCTACAATGGAGTTTTCACTGAATGTGGATGTTAATTTCTTGATTAGATTTACATGAGAAATATGATCGAAAGCTTTAGAGAAATCTAAGATGAGGTAGATTTGCTTCTGGTGATCAATGCTAAGGAAAATCTCGTGTATTAACTCCAGTAGTGGGGTGACAGTTGATATTTCCTTTCGAAAACCATGCTGAAAAGCTTATAACAAAATTACGCGTTCAAGATATTTGTTTTAAAGTTTCAGTACAAAGCGTTCTAGCAATTTGCAATATGTGCAAGTTAGAGATATTGGCCTGAAGTTAGAAACATCATCTTTGCTTCCTGATTTGTGAAAAGGAATGAGCTTTGCACTTTTCCGTTCTCTTGGTATTTACCAGTTGATAGGGATTTGTTAAACAATACACATATGTATTTCGCAAGCCAGTGAGAGTACGTCTTGAAGAAAATATTGGGTGTATTATTGGGCCCCATCCCTTCCTTAACATTAAGGTTTAGCAGAAGGCTTAACACTCCCGATGATTTTAAGCATTTTGCGATGCTGCCCGGGTCTAAATGTGGGAGTTTCCGTCATCTCGCGTAGAAACAGATTGGAAGTAGCTGTTAGGCTTGTTTAGGCTAGTTTGGTTGTCATCATCGGTGGCGAAGTTTCCTTTATTTTCTTTAGAGCTGAGGTATTCCCAGAACCTTTTAGAACTTTTTGAGAAATAGGGAAGGCTGTGGGTAAAATAAACTTTTTTTGGCAGCTTTTATTTTTGACTTCGTTTCGCTGATAGCGGTATTGACCCTTGTTCTGATTTCTGGCATGGGAGGTAGTTTCAAGTGTTTTCTGATTCATTTAAGCCTGCGTTTAGCATGGATGATTTCTAGTGTTATCCATGGGTTGTGTGTTTTAGGCACTTTAGTTTTGACCGGTACGTAGTAGCAGAAATAGAATGATATATTTTTGAACGCGCGCCACACTGTCTCAATATCGGTGTAGATGTTCCTTGACAGTGGTGCAAGTGCAAATGCATGGGGGTCTAAATTCGGCACTGTAAAATGTAGTTTTTGGGTTTGCGTGAATCATTTTGGCATGTGTCGCAACAGCACAAAAAGATATTTTATAGTCCTATAGGCCGTTGCATGATTATCAATACTTTGAGCGTTTCAGGCAGAAAATGCTTACTAAGAGCGACAAGGTCCAGAATATTGAAGTGCATCCTTGTACACGTGTCGGCTCTTGCACGACTTGGCGTAGATTGAAGTATAGCATTGCGTCTAAGATAATCACTGAACAGACACGCTGATACTACATTGTCTGCCAGTTTACATCTGGGAGGTTGAAATCGCCAAGCAGGGCTAGTCTGGCGCCTTGAACCTGTTTTGTATGTAATTTAAAATAATTCATGACATCGCAGTCAGACGAGGGGCTGCGGTAGACGATACCTACAAAGATTGCACGAGAGCCGAAAGCTGTATTGGAAAATATTGCTTCGGCGCCTTGAACGTCCGCATGAACCGTGAACGGGATTTCTCTTCTATTGTTCTCAAGCATTATTTTTAGCTTCCCACACATACTCGTTTTTCGCCTCGGTCTCTTCTCCAGTCCGCTGCTCTTCAAGCGCAGCGCCACCGAAGGCCCCCTGCTCGGACGGTGCGTTTCGCAGAAGCTACCGCAGTTGTCACGTGCTACATTTATCCGTTTTCGCCATAGTCTTCCTCTTCTTTCTACGGTAACCACCCTTCGGCAACGCATTCTTGCGCTGTTGCCATACCCTCCTCCTCCCAAGGTAACTACCCTCCGGGTGGTTCCCGTTGCAACTACCCTTCGCTTGTGCCTCATTACGCTCTCGCCATACCCTCATCCTTTCACGGCATCCACTTTCCAGTTGGGGATTCCTCCGGTCTTGCTGCATCTTCTCCTTCTAGAGTAGCCACCCACCTATTACGCCCTCTTACTTTCTCGCAATATCCTCTTCCTTCCCTGTTAACAACTGTCGCTTAGAGATTCCTCCGCTGTCGCCACACCCTCCTCTTTCCACGATAACCACCTTCCGGACAGTTCCCGTGGTAAACATCCTCCGGTTACGCCTCCCTGCCATTTTGTCATCCCCTTCTCCTTCCACAGTAACCATCCTTCTCCTTCCGGAGTAGCTAACCTCCGGGATGTTTCCGTGGCTACCACCCTCTGGTTACGCCTTCCTACGTTTTCGTCATGCCCTTCTTCCACTGTAACCATCCTGCGGTTGGGGATTCCTCCGCTCTCGCGTTATTAGACACCTTTAGTAATACTGTGCACCGTGTTACCGTTACCAGAGTACCGGGAGCCCGCCCACCGCCATTCCGCACACACTGATTGGTCCCGATGCGGCAGGCGCGCGCGAAGCTGCCGGGTACCTGGCACCGACTGGCGCCCTCAAGGAGTTTAGCGCATGCGCACTGACAGCGCGCGGGCTCCCGGTACTCCGGTAACAGTAATGCTAACACGGTACACGGTACGCAAAAATTGTCTATTCTCCTCCATCGACCGTAACCACCATCCGGATGGTTCCGGGGGTAACCACCCATTGGCTACGCATTCCTCTGCTCACGTCATAACCTCCTCTTTCTGCGGCAACCGTGGCAACGCGCCCATCGCTTACGCCGACTGCTGCAAATACTACTGCTACTACAATGCGCAACCCAGGAACTAGCGCTTAACTGCTGTAAAAGGGACCAATTCTCCTGCACGACACTCCGACGGCTATGTAGCGGGTAGCGGTTCCTTCATCGCGTGCTTACCTCGTTTTCATTTGAGAGGGCCAGCGTGAAGGTTGGGAATTTGGAAAAGAGAGGTACAAGCTCGCGGTTTTAAACTACTGTGGACGGCCGTTGGTTGCATGCACCATTCCCGTCAGATCGTCTGAAGAGGCCGAGGAGGCGGCCATAGCCTTGGCGATGGCCTCCACGTCTGCAGAAACCATTTTCAGCGACTCCAAATCTGCGATTTGCAATTTCGCCAAAGGCCGAGTGTCCCCCGTCACCCTATCTCTCCTTTACTCCACCAAGGGCCAACACCGCCCGATCCAATTGATCTGGGTCCCTGCGCACTCATCCCATCCAGGGAACGAGGCGGCCCACAATCATGCCCCAGGATTTTTCGACCGGGATGTGGTGTCGCCCGTCCTGCGGACGGCGAGAGTTCGTATGGTTACATTTCATGACATAACCATGCACTTCCGCTTAGGTAGACTTCTCTATACTCCGCACATATTTCTCTAAACAAACCCCAAGAGGTTGCGTGGAGGCAACTCCAAATGAACACCTTCCCCAACCCCGCGATATATGCCTGCATATACCCTGGGTTCTACTCTTCCTCCTGTCAACTATGTGGCCAAAATGCCACTCTATCCCACATACTCTGGGCTTGCCCTCAGGACTCCCCTCCGCGAGGTTTGCAGCTCTCGAATCCAGAGCAGTGGGAGGCCTATTGCTCAGTTCCAACTCGGACACACATATCCGGGTTGTGACAAGAGCCCTAGAAGTCGCCGAACGCCACGGGCTCAAGGCCACTTGATGGGGCTATAATTCCACACAATCTTCTACTTTTGTCGACGAAAATAAAGTTTATCCTCCTCCTCCTATAAACATGTTGATATCGTCCCTGTCGTTTTCAGAAGTATATTCTGCCGTGGAATGACACTTTTTGCATCGGTCCTCCAAGATTTACTGCAGTGACACTGAAAGCTGTCAGCGAGCATAGTGGGTGAAGGCCTTGCGGAGGGTGCAGATAGGCCGGTTGGAGGTGGGAAGCACTTTTGAGGGCAGAGTTCGATGGTTGGCGCTTCTGGAGAGTGCAAATGGGATGCGGTGGGGTGGTCGCGGGTCATGCTTCTAGAGGGTGGAAGCTCCTCGCTTGGGATGGGATCAGTTTCACAGGGGGAAGAAAGTAGCAGTGCACTAGCACTGTTTTCGCAGTAAAACAATGCGCATGGAAGAAAGGAGACTGTAGGCGTCTGCATTCGCATCTTTTGTCTGTCTCGTTTCTAGGTCTTCTTGCCTGCAAGTTGCGCGTTCAAAAATTTCGATGTTCGCGCGCACTAATTTCTGAAAAAAAAAACACTCCACCTTAATTCAGTTGCTTTGCGCAAAACCATGACTTTACCACTGTGCGCACGTCACACGCGCAAGATGAAGCATAACAAGATTCCACTTCCGCTCACTATAACTTTGAGCGTATACATGCACCCGTCAGTGCAGTTGGCAAGTGTTCGTACAGCCGCTAGGAGTTCCGTGCAGTAAAGTTTGTTGACGACCCCGTGGCCATCTGCAGCAGATTCTCCTAGGTATTGGAAAAGTGGGAAGAGGAGTGCTGTAGATTTTCATAGCCATTTCGCTGTTGTGAGCTCTGTGGGCCTAAGAGGCACGTCCCTAAACTCTCGCGTAGAGGGGCACTGCGTACTGCCCTTCAAGAATTTTTCGCGCAAGAGCTGTTACCCCAATTCAGTAGTACAAACCAGATTTTAAAAACTCACAGATAGGCTAAGACAGGCTGGCTTTCCGAGCTACTTGTTCGGAACAGTTTCTGAGCGCTGTTGGAAAATTTGAACTCGCGAAGGACGGGAAATACTAGCGTAGGAGCCGCACATAAGAGGAAATTAGTAGTCACATGTCATGTTGCACAAACTGTCGTGCTCTATAATGGTGTTAGAAGCATGGCGCCAGCTTAGTTCTTTTAAGCCTCATAAACAGCATGCTTTATGCACATATACTGTGCAGCTCAGGTAAAGTGATGACTAGCACACGTTGTGTAAAGCTTTCCATTGTCGTGCGGCGATGTGCGTAGGTCGGACCGGCTAATGTAACGTAGAACAGTGAATAGACCAAGAGAACTCCCAGTATGCCTTCTATGGTTAACTGTCGGCACTTTGCCGAGCCACTACAAGCAGTGTGTTGCTCTCTTGTATTTGGCAGTGCTTTGATTCTTGCATGTTGTAAAACAAATTGCCAACGTCAACTGTTATAAGTTTTCTATACCACGCTGCAATTCCTCTGAGGTAAACAGCTCCAAACATCTCAGATAAAGAAGCCTGATTTTCAAACGATTGTGTAAGTCTCAGGGTGCTGTACATAAACAAAAATGTCGCCGATCTTGCTTGCTCGCGCTCTATTTTTTGGGAAGGGTTTGTGATGAACTGTTGCAGAACGGCTTACGTGTTTGCCTTTCTGGCACGCTCTACGTTGAAAGTATAGCGATTTCTCGCATCTTTCTTCGTATCTGTGCCAATGTGTTTTCCGCGCGTATACTGCTCGTGCGATCGTGTACTATCAGCACCGAATGAAACGTGAGCAAGAGCACTGAAATACCAACGCAAGAACACAAACAGTTTATCTCCTGGAGAGGAAATACAAGCGAGGATGATGAACGTTTCTGAAGGACAGGCTTCACGCCTTCAAAGTGGAGTTAACCTGCGCTAGTATTAAACTTCCTCTCCCCCTCGCCCGCTAAAATCTTCTCAGTTTTCTGTGTGTGTTTCAACTGTCTTGTTCGCGTTTCATTTGTTGCTGATACTACAGCTCAGATATGACCCGCAACTCAAAATAGGCATTGGAAACTTATGTAGTATTTTAAATATAAAACGACTTTTTTTGGGAAAAATCATACACGAGTTGATGCTGAACGCTCTAATCGATGTCGTGTTCCTTAAATTTTAGGCTTCGTGCACCAGTAGCCGTACGCTAATCTAGGAAGTAAGCACAGACCCCCGCTTGTGCCTTGTAGGTCAAACTGCCCCAGCTCTCCGCCTCCCGCTTCTCTAAGCTTTTAATGCATCTAAAGCTAGGAAAAAGTACAGTCGTCCGCAAATTTGTCTAGAGCGCTCAAACGGCGACCTCTGTTGGGGATTTACGACGACTGCTGCTGCCTAGCGGGTTCGGTAAAGCTTTTAAAGACATGGGGAGTTAAACACGATCCATGGAAATGTGCATGCGCGATAGGGTCTTGTGCCGAGCCCTACGTCGCTCGTAAATGATGCAAGCGTACTCCCCGGTTCACCATTCTAGCGCTCTAGACAGGTGTGTGGACGACTGTACTGGTGGCATCCAAATGGTTTCTTTGGGATATAATCGGCGTTAAGTGAATCAGTTGGCTCGGGACCGAAAAAAAATTTGAATAGGCATTACAAAACTGGCCGCGCGGAAAACCAGCCCTAGCTGACAGGCGGTGGATATAACGCGCAGAAAGATGCACTCCGTGCGGGGTGCCCCCTTCCCACCTCTTTACGGACATGCTGGGCTGTACGGGCGCTTTTTCTCTACTACTGTCAGACGGCTACGACGTCGGCAATAAACACGCTTTGCTCGGTAACATTCGCGTTAACAACCAGCGCTGCAAAAAATGTTGCCGGTAATCTAGCACACCAAGTGACGCCTCCGTGCTCCGTGAATGCCGGTGGCAGTGTTTATTGGTGAACCGTGACACGGCAGCAGTATAGTCGTGGTGTTTTTTACAAGCTCTCAGTCCATCGGTGACTGCAGCGGCATATGCATAGCTACCTGGGTGGTGGTATATTTGCTGGCGTCCTTCTCAATGCAGCAGGCCTCTGCAGAATCCGCGGATGCCGCTCAGAAAGAAGAGGGAACTACCGTGCTGTCACTTGAATTCCAAATGGCTTATTTTGAACTTCCGGCGCATTCGACCTCAAACTTTGGTACCGTTGGCATCAAATGCCATAAAAGGCTCCCCATCGTTCGAACTCCGCGCAATTAAAACAAATCTTTCTGCTTCCTTCAAGTTCTGAAGATCGAAATTTAACTTACTCTATTGTTACAACTCAGGTACAAATGTAATTGTACCGCAGCGGTGGCCTAGTGGCCTGGGTATCCACCTCGCATATGCAGGAAATGCGGGGTTCAATCCCCAGCGCCGCCGGGTACCCACAGGTGATACAATGGATGCAAGTTTTCCTCTGGTCTGGTGCTCGGTTTATTTAGGGCGGGAAATGGGTATTTGACTCCACCTTGAGTAGAAGAAAAATACCATGTGTCATTGCGTTCTTTGGCCACAGATGCCCTTGCGCGATAAAAATTCATCATCATCATCATCATCATCATCATCATCATCGTCATCATCATCACGTCCAAATCTGCGTATTCTGTGTGACTAATTTCTCTTCGTGCTGCTTCAAGTTACGTGGTATACAAGATTCCACATATACAACGTTTAGCCAGGCAGGCGCATGGCCCAGCTTGTAGTTCAGGAGGCGGAGTGGTCCAGCTCTGGCGTTTGTGGAAGATATGGGGGGAGGGGGAGGAGGAATGCGGCTGCCATTCTGACAGACAACTTGCAGCTACCCTGTACTTCGTACGCTTTTTCGGGACGTGACGCCACCTAGATTTACCAAGCTCAGACGTGCTATTTGGAGTGAGATATATACACTTTACAGCTATATCAACAAACACCCACGACACCCGCAGTGTGAAGTCTGTATTGAGTAGCCGGACAATGAAACACAGCGGAAAGGCAACAGGACCACTTAATTGTCACATTTCCTCAGCTCGCACAGAGCAAAATCTTTCCTCATTATTATGCGAAATTTCTTACAAAACAGCCGGAAGCTATAGTATTGGTCACCAATTTCCGCAGTAGTTGTACTGATATTAATACTGGTGTCCCCCAAGGATCTATTCTGAGCCCTTTGCTATTTGATATCCCTGTTAATGATCTAGTTACCTCAGTGCCCGGTCGTTTGTTTCAATATTCTGATAATACGGTTATCATTACCTGTGCGAAGCACTTTTTTGATGCAATTAATGATCTTCAAAGTACTTCAAAAAAGTTATGGACTAGTTCGCTCACAATCTTATCAATGTTAACGTATCCAAAACAAATCTGATATGCTTCTGTAACCCATTAAAGAAGTTGACGCTTGACCGGTTTTTACTTTTACATACATCTGATTGCGCCCCGTGCTCCTGTACACCACTGGTTTATGCTTCCCGCGTAAAATGTCTTCGTTTGCTGTTTGACAGTGACTTATCTTGGAATTCTCACCTTCACCATGTCTGTCAGAAATTACGCGCGCTTGCTTGCTTTTCAATATTAGATACTACATGCCTTTTCCGTTAGAAAATCAAGAATACATGCCTTGGGCTACAGTGTTTTAAGGTATGGCATAACAGATTATGGGCATTGTGCGCCTCGTTGGCAAAACAGACTTAACTTCATCTTGCGCTCAATCATAAAAAACAGTGCTTACGATTTACAACTTCCACAGGAATGTGATGTTTTTAGTTTTTTAAGGCTCCTAAACTTTAATGCTCTCTTACGTGAAACGGTTGTACTCAAACATTTTGGAAAAGTGCGTATAAAGTTGAGCATGTTGCCAGTAGATCTCTAAGACCAAACGAGAGATATAGCATTCCCCGCTGTTCCACTCGCTATGGTAAAATAACTCGTGCGTTCTATGTCCCTTCGTTACTAAATGTGTTGCCGTCAAGTGCATTTTTTTCGAGTACAAATTATAAACTAAAAAACTATTGCATTCATCTGTTTTAAACCGACCTTCAACTTTGTGTTGAAATTTTTGGTACAATTTATCGCCTGTTTTGTCTCATCGTTCCTTTCATGGTGATATATTCCTGGACGAATTTCGTCGCCTACATTGCCTGATATACATTGGTTGTTGATGTAGTTCAATGGATTCATCGTTTTTTCTAAGTAACTGTGAGGTGTAATGTGTTCAACGTTTTATTGCTCTCCTACCTTTCTGTTGCTTTTGTTATTCTTAGTTTGTAAGCGCCGCACGCGACTTCTCGCTACCTGCCAGGCGCTGCCATACAAGCCCAGTGAGGCTTCGGCAGGCCTGAATCGGTAAACTGTCTTTGCAGTGAAGAATGAAGTGATTGATTGATTGATTGATTGATTGATTGATTGATTGATTGATTGATTGATTGATTGATTGATTGATAGAATCAATGCAAATGCACACTGCCATAGAACAGAAGGGGCGCAACACAGCGCCCACTAACGAGCGACGTTTATCGGGCACGCCATACGTACAAGTATATGCCAGCAAATCCTAGAAACCGGAAGAGCAAAAGAAGGCCTTTCAAAAACCGACCATGACATACCCACACACACTGAACAACGTGCAAGTAAGCAAAAAAAAGTTATGAATGGGAAACCAAAACCGGTATTCTTTTTCTGAGATACTAGAAACAGATGGAGCGCTCACGCAACTCACTCCGAGCTTGTTGATTTCGGTGCCCTGGATAATCTCTCTGCTAAGCTGGTCTTTAGCTTTAGCGTTAAGTAGGACGGAAGGGCAGTCGTGAAAATGGATAGCTAGGTTGAGGGAATCAACATCGTTAGCATTCTTGAAATGCTCCCTGAGCCAGTAATTTAAACAACGGCTGGTTTTGAGTGTGAAAGTTGCCCCAATGGAGCGGGATTGAATACACCAGGTCGTTCTGACACGCTCCAAAAATTTTTCCGTTTATTTTTGAGCTGTCGGGGATGGTTGATTTTAATCATCCGCACGCGCGCACAAGCTTGCCAGCCGCTTAGGAGCCGGAGAGAGAACCTATCTCCAGGCTCTTTTACCTTTTCAGATTGTGTGAAATGACGTGAAGGTACGGTATAACAGCCATTAGCGTTTTTTTGGTCTGGAAGAAGATCTGTGGGAGGCCGTTTTGCAACATTTCAGTTTTTTTTTTTTTTACTTTTGACTTGAATGCAGTAGTAAACGCCTACCCAATTTGGGTTCCCCGACCTTGTAAACGAATCGAACATCGCAAGGAGTGTGAGCAGATGGCGTGTATTTAGTTTCAGCTTCAGGAAGCTTCATCTGAACCACTGGTCGAAGACGAAGCTTTACAGCTTGCCTTCCAGGACTTTCACATCTAGCGCTGCAGAACGTGGCAACCTTTATTCGTCGAATTAGAACTTTTGCACTCGACCATTGCTTCCCTGCACTTTCACTTACACACGGGGTCGATTTTAAAAAAAGCTAAAACAAAAATTGAACCAAATCACTTCAAGCCACAGCTGCCATGGGATGAATTCGCGCAGCCATTAAAGAAAAATGTGACTGAGGTACCGCAGTGAAAGGATTACATTGGCTCGCAGAGGACAGAAAATGTTCAGTTTCAGAGGCCTACCATCGACGCCACCGACTCGCCCTGGTGGCGTTACTAACGCTGCCGCCCCTTCTACGCCAATTTCGATCTTTCGTTACCTGTTGCTCTACGGGGTCTGCGTTTGTCGCATGTTAACTGTACATTCATTTCAAAAGCTGGAAATGCCACGCAAGTGCAAGGGTTGAGGCTTTGGCGTTTGGCGTTCCGTCCTTAGTGCACTTACATACACAACAGTTCTGGACAAGAGCATTTTTGAGCGGGAAGTTGTTTATGAATGCAGTTTTTTCATATAATGGAAGATTTCACTGTAACAATCAATACATCCGCAGATCACCCGACTGCAATCCTGTGTTTTCTTTTTCTATTAACGTTTTTGCTATCGTCAAAAGCGTTCCCTATTGCTTCCTTATGCCAGTCGTGATCGATAGAAACACTTTAAAGGAAAGATTGTGCAACGCATCTGAAGAATGGACCCTTAGCTTCAATATCTCTATAACAATATTTTGCAATCTTCGAATTTTCAAAATTTTCCCCCGAGAATGTTGGACATGACCCAAACCCAAGACTCCACTGTGTATATTATATACGAAACGCTGAGAGGCAGGAAGCGAAGCCATGAAAAGATTACAGAATGCTTGGTTTCTAATCGTTCTGCTCAGTATTTGAGGTGCCTCATGTATTCAATAAATAATTTCAATATTCAATAGAGTCCCGATCAAATCGTCGACTTTTTAATTCCGGCTCGTAGTATAACTCTCCACATACGCATAATGAAAAGAAATATCCAACATCTTCTGCTTATGCCAGTATTGCACGACTTATGTCTGGAAAAAATAAAAAAGTCCCGATAAGCTTAATACGTACGCGTTTCAAATCACTTTAATTGCTGAGTTGGGCCTTCAATTTTTGCGCCCTAAGCGTTCTCGCTCTCTCTTTCTTTGGAGCACTCTACCGATATTGATTATTGAGTTCATTAAGGAAGCTCCGCGTCGTAAATCATGTTGCAGCGCGTCCGCAATCACATAAGCGAAATGGAAGCGGAAGTTTTTGTCGTAAATGAACGGTGCACCTGGGCAACCCATAACTGACGTGACTGTCGCCCATACATGGCTTTAAGTTTTTTTTATAAGAGCGTCCGTACTTTTTTTTTTGCCTACGCGCTCTGCTCTGAAAGAAAAAGCGAAATGCATGTGCTGTTTTACTTTTTTTTTGGTTCAATCAAAGATTCCGGGGCTTTAGCTCTAGCCTTTGTCTTTGTATTTATTTGTTCCTTTCCATTTACACAAATCCGATGCGAAACCTAAAGGCTACAATGCCGGACAAGGACTTTAGCTCCGGGCGACATTGAGCGAGTAGGTGCGAGAACGTGTTAGAAGAACTTTTGACAAGAAAACTAAAAAAAAAAATAACTACAAATGGTAAACACGAAAATTCGGTCACGTCGCCAAATACTCGTATACGCTATATTATTTTAAAAAATTGGTACATGGTGGCGTTGTCCGCAGTTGTACAAAGAACAATATATTTTTTGAGGTGCAACAAAGCAGAATGAGCAATACGTAAACTATATACAAATGCAATGTCACATTTGAGCCCGCTGAATAGACCCGCGGTTTTCCAACCAGAACTTTTACTAAGTCACACAATTATGCAAGTGTTCATAATTATTTCCACAAAGTGCAAAGGCGGAATAATAGCTATACAAAGGTACAACAGCTTTTGTAAAGTTCAAAAATTTTGATTTTTTTTGTCCAGCCAGGAACCCAAAACCCAGAAAAAATATAAGAGGCAGTGGGGCTAGTACAAAGAAATAATTTCTGCTCACCCCTGAGCTTGAAGCATTAAAGCGGGCACGCAAGGAAAGTAGAAAGAGAACTTCGAACCCTGGTTGTTACAAAATGTGCCATACATATTGTAAGCTAACCTAACACATTCAGCTCTTCTTTTCTAAAATACTGGAATAGGTTCTATACTACAGAGCACATCAGAATCTGCAAGAGCCTCTCTAACAATGTAGGTGCGCGCACAAAGAACATGGACTTCAGGTTCATTAGCCAGGCCGAGCTTAATTTCGCGCTGAAAAATGTCAGCGTTGGGAAGCAGAGTGAATACGGGAATGAGAAGGGCTTTGAAAAAAGGAGCCTTCCTATCAATAGAGAGACTGAGCTCGGCTGCTATGAAAGGCCGCGCAGCAGCGCTGAAAGCGTTGTACTTCTGCGAAGTGTTTTGTTGGTCAAGAACACAGCAATCGCATACCGCAGAGAAAAATAAAACTAGCCCCGCAATGTCCTAGCTTTCTTACATCCAATAACCGTCTCTATTTTGGGGTAAAAGATCATAATTTCTCATTTCTAAGCCTGTGTACGGCGCTGGACTCGCCGTGCCACCTGAATAAGCTGACTTTTCATTTACTGGAGCAATTTCAGTATGGAAATTTCATGCATTTTTGATGGCTTAGACGTCATGACACAAACATTCTCGAAGGCTTTTTCAAAACCGGTTGTTAGGCGAAGTGACAATTGTGTGCGCGTGTGTGCGTGCGAAACGACCATCTTGTACGACCGTGTTTAGTCCACCTTTTTGTGCGAAAGCAGTCATACGATCACCAATACCGAACAAGAATCTTGTGATCTTTGGACTTTGTGGTCTTTGGATCGTCTGCCGTTACCTAGCAACAGCGACGCCACTTTAGGAGGTGAAAAAGGAAATCCCATAAAAATCCACGATTGTGAGTCGAACCCACGGCGGCGCGAACAGATCACCTTCAAAAGCGGCTGTGCGGGAGCACTAGACTATCGCCGCTTTTTTTCGACGTTTTATTATAACAGTGATGCGATATTTTAAATCAACACACCTAAACAACAGCCGAACACGCCCCGTGTTGTTGTTGTTGCCTTAGTGACATTGCCTCGCGTTAAACTGCAGCACAGTCTCGCGCTGTGCATTGCACATCATCGTCTTCATAAACTTCCATATGCGGCGCGAACAGATCGATTAGAGCTTAACCTGAATCTAATATCGTCGCCAGACGTGACGACGACCCAGCAAAGCAAAACCGTGAGCCAATCAGGCTAAACACATGCTTTCGCACGTCTACTTCAATTTTCTATTTTGCCGTTCGTTGCTGTTCAGTTCAAATCCCGTGGTACGATTGCCCCCAGTTTCGTATAGCATGAATTTCCTCTAATATGCGGCTTCATAGCGGTCGGCACGCACTACGAGCTGTTTTTCCCTGCACTGCTCGGTCGACCTTTCATCTTACTTGAGCGTGCATACGACAGGGCAGGTTGTTAATGTGCTGCTTAAAACTGTCACTGATCCACTGAAGCCAACGCAAGTTACAGTGCGCTTTAAAATCACTGGTCGGCTGCAGCTATTTTCGAAGCTTTTAGGGTAGCCAAACTGCCGATGTGAAGCAACGGGAATTTTAATGCGAAAATTTTTAGGTGGTCGTCATGCAAATTCTGGTTTTTCCCTAACGAAATTCCCTGATTGGCTAAGAGAGGCCCCGTGACCTTGAGACATCATCACAACCTTTTTGGTGGGCCATCCTGATTGGTCGAGAGAGGTCACGTGACTTTGTGACGTCATCAAATTCTGTACACCGTGCCAGGTGGCAACCTGGACACCGGACAGAGAGCAACCCTCCCCACTGCGGTAGGTGGATTCCCAAAATTTGGTACATGGCCCACTCCTTAAAATTTTGGACGTAAGCCCACCCCAGAAAATGGATTAAGGTGGCCCTTGTGGCTCGGATTAGTATAATGCCATATGATAGTTTATTGGAAGCTGCTAGAGAATTCTAGAAGGCGATGACTAGTGCATACCATACAAGGGCAATGGAACCTGTTCCAAATAGAGTTTTGGCGCACAAATCAGAAAAAGAGCATTAGACACTGACCGTAGTTACCATAGCAGGCAACGTAACAGCTATCGCATTTTCTTCATTAAGAATGTGATTAAGAAGGCCGCAAAGGTTTTTAGTGCGTAGCACTTCTAGCCGCAATCACCGATTTTGCCGATGACACCACGTTCACGGGACACGGATGCCAGAGAAATATTTTTTTTTAATTGATGGGCTATTACTGCAGATGTAAACACAAGTACAGCACAGCACAGCACAGCTACCATAGTCCTCCACAAAGTCAACAATAAAATTCCAGTAAAAAGGGTGTCAGGCAGCGAAACGCCATATCGCCAATGCTTTTTACCGCCTGTTTAAATTAGGTATTTAGAGACCTGGATTGGGAACAGTCGGGGATAAGAGTAAATAGAGAATACCTTAGTAACCTGCAATTCGGCGATGGCACTGCCTTGTAAAGTAACTCAGGAGATGAGCTGCAAAACATGATCAATGAGTTACACATACAGCGCAATATTGTGGGTCTAAAAATTGATATACGCAAAACCAAAGTAACTTTCAACGGTCTCGGAAGAGAACAGCAGTTTTCAGTTTATTGCGAGGTGCTGGATGTGGTAAAGGTCTCCTTAGGGCAGGTAGTGAACGCAGATCGGAATCAATTACGAGAGCGAAATAACTAGATGAATAAGATTTTGGGTGGAGCACTTTTGGCTGGTTCTTTTAGATCATGAATGGAAGTTCACCAATATCCGTTAAGAGAAAGTTTAACAACAGCTGTATATTACCGGTACTCGCACATGGGGAGAAACGTGGAGGCTTACGAAAAGGGTTGAATATCAGTAAGTTACAGTGCAGCGAAAAATAGAAAGGAAACTAATAGGTGTAACGTTAAGAGGCCGGAAGAGGTCAGAGCAGGTGAGAGATCAAACACAGGTTAATGACATCCTAGTCAAAAATTAAGAGGAAGAAATGGGATTGGTCAGGGCATGTACTGCGAAGACAACATAACCGCTGGTGCTTAAGGGTAACGGAGTGGATTCTAAGAGAAGGCGAGCGTAGCAGGGGGCGGCAGAAGGTTAGGTGGCCGGATGAGAACAGGAAGTTCCCAAGGATAGGGTGGCCGCAGCTGGCGCACGACAGGGTTAATTGGAGAGATATAGGAGAGGCATTTGCCCTGCAGTGGGCGTAGTCAGGCTGATAATGAAATACAAACCCAGCAAGTGTCCCTTGCTGGCTGACTAGTTTGTCAATATGGATTCTGACTCTCATAGCGTCACAAGCTTATTTTAAAACATGAATGCGAGTCATGGAGAAGAAAATGTTTTTAGTGACGTGATGTACTCGTCTCCAAGACGGCGGACTGTTGTGCCTAATACATTACGGCCTGAAATAATGAAGCAAGGAAAATTCGGGTGTGCTGCACCCTTGCTGCTGGCCCTCGCACGCAAGTGAAATGGGCACGAACACAATGTGCTGCCTTGTCTACCAGTTCCCGTGAATAGGGCGCAGCGAGCTTGTGTTTGGAGGTCGTTGCGGGGACACGTGATGCTGGTGCGTAGCCTTGCATGTTTGGAGCCTCCGTAACTACCGCCCTAATCGGACAACGAGGCGCATGTGCTGTGGCAGCCGGGTCTGGCTGGCCATACGCGCGTGCTTTCACCTTACGGGGTCTCTGTACTTTTGCTCTCATAGCTCGCGTCCAATATTCACTCCTGTGCGCTGGCTAGGCGCTGCGCATAATCTGGGACTCTGGGAGCATATGTAAGTGTTTTTATGCCTGCGTTTCTTACCGTATGTGTGTCAACATCGGTGTGTGGGTTGTGATAGGATACACGAGAAACCTGCTATCATTGTGAGCAAAGACTTAGCAACGAATGATGAAAAGGAACGCACAAAAAGTCAGGAAATCTATTGAAACCCGGCTCATGTATACGTTGGTGAAGAAAGTGTTTCCTACCAGAGCCGGGAATGGAGAGATATTTTTTTTTGTTTTCATTTATCTCAAGTACAGTTCCCGATTCAAAAGGATACCTTTTCCTCGTCCAGAGATTCCGAAAGAAAATAATATTCTTGGCTGAGAAGCATTGTACGCGATTAGAACGTCAGCCTGGAGCTTCATTTCCGGCTTCCCTTAAAGCAAAGATTATCAGCGAAGTTGGGGCAATCGAGCATGAGCCCTGCTGCCAGACAGTCGGCTGCTCACTTCCTGGAATATGCTGGAGAGCTGAAAGATAAGAAGCAAAGAACCCCTCGAAGACGCGGTTGATTGCCGTTCCTTTCAAACAAGTCGCTCGCATGGCTTGGCCAAGTTCGCGTCTTTTGTAATAACTTTGCTTTATTGATAAAAAAAATGACGGATGGGTATGATTGCGGATAAATTTGAAATTTCTTTAGTGTAAAATAAGCAGGCTTAGATGTTACTCTTTAAAAGATTTTGCATGGCGAAGTTTTACTGAACATTTAGCGCCCTACGTGTGTGCCATCACTGCATTTGCAGTACGTATGCGCTACAAAGTAAGAAGCTCAGCGCAACCGCACAGCACCTCGGTTGAGTCAGTAAACGCGTTGACATTTTCGGCGAGGTTTAGAATAACTATTATCGGTTCAGCATTGGGAATCTGTGCAGGAATACGCACTTACAACGAGTGAAACAAGCGGCAGATACCATGTAATTACAATAATATTAGACTCTCATTGTAGACACCGTAGCGTGCAACCTAAAGGCTATCGCATTTTCTTTTTTGAGAATGTGGTTAAAGAAGTGAAGTTTTTTTGCTCTTTAATGTTTAGTCATTGTTTAGCTCGGCCGCGAAGGTCTACGTTTGTTAAAGGTGCTGAACCGTTTCAATATGCATCACTTACATCGACAGCTTATTGTTGTAATGATACGTGCAAACTAGCGCCACCGAAACTTAACATACTCGGACAGCGAAAGTGCTCCTGTCGAGACGTTGGATAACAGTCTGAGGCTTCCCCTCAATGCTAGTTCGTTTTGTTTTGTGTTGTCAAGATTCTCATATTTCTGCCCTCTTTTTACCGTGGAACTGGCTGATTTTCTCAACGTTTATTAGTAATCGAGAATTCAGTATCATTACAAGATATTTAGTAGACGCACATTTGAAATTACATCCCTTCAGACTGTTCTCCCAAGCAGTACCGATTTTTTCCTTCTTCTAGCACCCAGACAGCCGCCAGCAGATTCTATAAGGCTGAATCTTTTCATCGCTTTGAAGTCTGAAAATATATTTTGTAACGATAGCTACATTACGGTAGCATCTCGAGCCTTCGGCGTGGCGGCGCCGCCACGCTGTCAAGTGGTTGGTCACGTGGTGCGGAGCAGCTGCCGGCGGCGCGGCGGCGCGGCGTCGTGGCTGATCCCGTGGTTGGTCACGTGGTTGATCACGTGACCAAGTTCCACTCGGCGAGCTGTAGCTATCGCGTCACTCCACGTTTAACCAGAACTGAACCACCGCCATTTTTTTCTTTTCCAGTTGCGCGCGACAACTCAAGACAACTAATGCTTAGCACTTATTGAAGTTATATCGGAGGCAGAGACGTCGTGCTGAGGCGCGTTACCGTGCAGGTTGGTACTCTCTGACGGGAAATTGTGAACGTGTTCGTAAAAGCCATGAAAATTATGACTAACTGTTGCCATCTATACAAACACGCAGTCTTTATTTTCGCGACGACTGCGAGCAGCGGAAGAGGGCAGAAAGACTGCGTTTGCCGATTCGGGGGGGGGGGGGGGGGGAGCAGGAGGGGGCGACATCGGGGGCTTCAACATCAGACACCAAGCGCACAGCTCTGGGGATTAATGTTCGTCAACAGTATCCTGGCTCTGGCTGTTGCAGCGGTTCTTGCTCTGCAGTTGCAAAAGTTTTTACTTCAGGTTCATCGACGACTTCCAGGGAATCAAAATAACAAGTGCATCGTCATTCTTCTTCATCAGGAAGAAAATTCATTTCTTCTCGACCGTGCAAACGAAACTGCTCTTTTTTTTCTTTTTCTAGCGCCAAATTGGTCCTAGATGAGGCTCTGGGTTTGCTCGGGCAACCATTATTAGATTACACGGACTCGTGCTGCTTGGAAATGCGGCGCTCTATATGCCCGTGAGACGCGCAGTGTTTACGTGCGAGCGGATCAATCATGGCGGCCACATTCCGGGTACCGTAAGCGCCGCTTGTAATTATTATTTTTTTTTTGCACTGGATTTCAACGAATTTGCACCTGATAGTTCTTGGAGTTCATTTTGTGAGCCGCGTGATGTTTAGTGGGATGAAATAAAAATGGGATGGAGAAGACGCGGCATAAACAGAAGTGTTTACAAGGTACCCTATCAACAGCCATGAAAATGAGCCGAATAATTTTGTTTTGCTTATAATTTCCACTTTAGTTCAGCTACGTTCATTGGAAAGCTGCTTGTTTGGGGAATTAGGTGGAAGCGTCTGCTCAATCAGTTTAGCAGCCTTGGGCGTGCATATAAAAAGCAAACGGGCACCCCCCCCCCCCCCCACCTTCCTCCAGACATACACACACATAAAATGGGCAGCAGAAGTTTGAGGGGCGAAGGATTGCAGAAAAAAAAAACTACTTTTTTTTTGGGGGGGGGGGGGGGGGGGAGTAACGCAAGCCAGTCAAATGAAATGCCTGTAGGTATGAACGGACGGGCATACTTGATCCGCTGGTATCAATAGCAGTTGGGTCACAAGGCGACGCTACAATACTTTTTTCTCGAGCACACGGATCTCGTAAACTTATGCTGCTTTTAGTAGAGTTTGTATCATATATGACGGAACATGAGAAAGGATTAAACCACTTTTAACAGTCAGAAAAGAAGGTGTCATCGCGAAGCTGGAGCTCGGCTTCAGGCTCCACCTCTCGAGCTCAATGCACCTTTTTTTTTTTGCTTATGGGTGAAACCTGTTTTTCTCCTCGTTAAGAGCCGGTTTAACCATTTCTCGTGTTTTCCAGCATTACACATACTGCACATACTCCAACACGAAAAACCACACTCCCTGATGTCTATCGAAAAAGAAGTAAAGAACGGGTCATTGGGATAAGAAAACCTGTACTTTTCTTCAATAACGGTAGATATTTAACCTTCACAGGGGCCAACAAACACTAAGCAAACGGTACTAATTCCGTTGGAACATCAACTTTACGGCGCGCATGTTTGAGGTATGCGGCGGAACTATTTCAACAGCTCACACCTCAACTTAGCGTACCGGTGCCTCATTTTTCTTAAGAGCGTTAGCTCTTATTCTTACTCTTCTTCTTCTAAAAGGCAGTTTTACTGATTTTGCATGCATGCATGACTGAACTGAGGCACACACATGATGAATGATTCAATTTTCTGTCTTTATTTTGCTGACACACAGGAGACGATTTTGCGCGGGTCAGAACCTGCAGAATAATGCTACGTCGAAGACCACGATGAGCGGCCCTTTGCCGCGGGACGGAGCGCCCGCGCTATGTACATACACACAAGAGACGATTTTACTAGGCTCTGAGCGTCCGGATTAACTTCACACCTGGGAAGGGTCGGCTCCCGCATTTACAAACGTAGCTGAGAACATGAAAACGTGCACGTCATGCACTTCACGATTAAAGTGAAGGGTACAAAACGATGGAACCAAAGACGTTTGCTCACGGCTGCGTGATGCCGACAATTTTCATACAGCTCATCTACGCACAATAGCCGGCTCACCGAAAAAAATACCGATCAGTACGCAGGAATGCGCGGGGACATGAAACAGATTTTGACAGGCTGCAGAATCCCGCCAGAGTGACGATGAAAATTTGTTGGCTGCACAATAAAAGATATGGCTGACAATCGTCGAGCTCGCCACAAAACGTGCTTTCACTTACCTGTGTCGTCAATTTCTCGAAGTGCGTCCCTCACTGCTTCCCACAGGGACACCTTGGAGGACTTGTTGCGGAGGTTGTTGTCTTTCATGTCCCATGGAAGCGGGCGCTTCGACACTTCGATGATAAGCGCCTCATTGAAAAGTCCACGCGACATGTTGCCGTGGTGTCGGAAGCACGTGTAGCAAACGAACATTGTATTTCCCGCACGAATCCTCTTCTTCTCACGTGGCTTTTCCGCCGTGCAGTCATTGGTCAGAGGGCGGAGCTATCGGGCTGTCGCTGCGAAAATATCCATCTTGTTGAAACCCCTTCGCTCTGGCCGGCCGAGCCGCCGCGACGGGTCGAAACAGGTTTTTACGTCGCGGCGACAGGATTCGCTGGCATTTTCGCTTGCATGTGAAACAGGCATTAGCCGCATCTTCGTTACGACGCTTCTCGAGTCGTGCGGCGTGCTCTTCTGGCGTCGAGCGCGTTGTCTCTTGCTCGCTTCGTTCTGTCGTTGTTGCGTCTCTTTCGCGCTCGCCATAACGACTGGAATACACTGAGGCTAAGCGCATATATATATATATATATATATATATATATATATATATATATATCCACGAAAGCAGCATATTGGACAGCCGTCGCCGTAGTTCAGTTGGTAGAGCACCGGACGCGATATTCGGAGGTCATGGGTTCAGATCCCACCGGCGGCATGGTTGTTTTTTCTTCTGGTTGTAATTTTCTTTGAACCAATTGATTGGCATTACAAATTTAAAAAAAAAATAGAAAGATTCCCCTTGCACCTTGATTTCGGTGACTGTTGGGTTCCTTAATATGTTTGTCAAACGAGCCCCTCATTTCATTTGCCTTGTCTGCTAATAGCTTAACGGGGGTCTCGGTTCGCGCAGTCTTGATGCCATAGGTAGCATAAGACGGCTCTCGCACAGTTTCCGCCCTCGCCGTTAGATGACGTTCTACGTCACACTCGCGGTATTACAGGACGTGTTAAGTCCACCGCTATGGACGAGGGTGGCGCTGGTGAACACTCTCATGGTTCGCTTACACGCAAAAACATAAATACCCACGAAAGCAGCAGATTGGACAGCCGTCGCCGCAGCTTGTTGTTGTTTTTTCTGCTGCTTAATAAGTAATTTTCATTAAACCAATTGATTGGCATTACAAATTAAAAAATAGAAACATTCCTCTTGCACCTTGGTAGCGGTTACTGTTGGCTTCCTTATATATTTTTCAAACGAGCCCCTCATTTCACACACACACACACACACATGTATATATATATATATATATATATATATATATATATATATATATATATATATATATATATATATATATATATATATATATAGGCGACACCTCCTCTCCCTCTACCCCAGCGGAGCACATGTGGTGGAGCGAGCGGCGACAGCAGCGGCGTCGAAGGCGGCGCCATCTGTTGGAGCGCGGCTGAGGTGTTGCTAGGCAACGGCGGCTCAAGGTCAGGCCACGCACATACGGCTGAAGTGCGCGACAAGCCGAAATGGCTCGCTGGCTGGAGTAGTAAAGCTTTCGCTATAAAACAAGCCCAAACGCTCTACACAGCGCGCGCATGAACGCAGCCCTGTGCGCATGAGCTTGGAACATGATGGCTGTCCTTCGCGCAACTCTGGGTGCGTTCCAATATCCCCAAGTAGACGGCTACTTAGACGTCTAGCCTGACAGCAGCCATCTTTGGGCGCGTTCCATTTCTCACGAAGCAGTCCAAGATGACTGCTTCGCCGAAGTCAACATGGATGCCGGCTAACTTCTTGTTTAAAGATGGCGGAGCTGACGTACGCGGAGCGTGTCGTGCTCTTCGCGGACGTCGACTGCAGCCAGAGTATGGATAGGCACCGTCCTTCAAGTGTGAAGGAAGGAAGGAAGGAAGGAAGGAAGGAAGGAAGGAAGGAAGGAAGGAAGGAAGGAAGGAAGGAAGGAAGGAAGGAACGAAGGAGGGAAGGAAGGAAGGAAGGAAGGAAGGAAGGAAGGAAGGAAGGAAGGAAGGAAGGAAGGAAGGAAGGAAGGAAGGAAGGAAGGAAGGAAGGAAGGAAAAGAACTTTAATGGAATAGGAGATGTCTGCCTGGTTGTCGGCCTGGCATGCTACTCCAGATGAGGGTGAAAGAAGAGAAGGGTAGAGAAGAGGATGGTTTAACGAAAAGGAAAATAGAAAAAGAAAGGGTGAATGGTGAAATCAAGCACACTCGCGCACTCACAAATACACACGCACACACAAAATTGTCAAAGAATGTCCACCAAACCCGTGTCTCTTAAAAACACTAAAAATGCTTTTGTCCCGCGCACACCCGAAGCCGCGTTCCTCCAAGGTCCAAGGACATGCTCGATGAGCACGGGACCATCCTGTGGGAGTCCTAAAGCACTTAAAAGTGCCTTGCGATGATTGTTGAAGCGTTTGCAGCGGGAGATCAAATGTGACAGATCCTCAGGCGCACTACATGTGGAGCACAAAGGGTTACTTATTGCACCAATTTTATGTAAATAGAATTTAGTGAAGGCAACGTCCAGGCGAATTCGGTGGAGGCAGTTTAGATCACGTCTATTTATATTGCGTGGCATGCGGAAGTCACAAGTGGGGTCAATACTTCAAGTGTGAGTCATTCCTTTAAGTTAATTGGTACGCACACTAGTGGCTAATTAAACAGTGTTCGTGGACGTGCGATTCCTAGCAGTTATTCACGCAGGAGAGAATCATGCGGTTGAGAGATTTGCAACCGCAGCGGATGTTGTAGGTCTGTTTATAATCTGACGATGCCGGCTCTTAGCGCCTTGATTTTATGAATTAAACTCGTCGCTGTCGTTGGCTTCTTTGCCGGCGTTAGGACGGCAGGCGTAATGCTTTACGAATGTGTTTTTCTGTTGCTATATTAGCTGCATCAACTATTTCGTGCACATTCTTTTTTCTCTACAGTCTCAGAACAAACACAACGGCATGTTGCGAATTGATTTTAGTCTGTGCAGGATTAAAGCTCGCTGCTGCATTTAGGTTTTTCGCCGCCGCCGAGTACCACGTACGGCAGACAGTAGGTTTAAATGCACACATGTGTTTTTGTGTTATATATAAATATACTTTCGCGCATATTGATTTTGTGCGTACAGCCTTTCGTATTTTTTAATTTTTTACACGGTCGTCTGGACGAGCACGTTCGAGGAGCATTATCCTTTTGAGGATAACAAGAATAGAGTCAATAATAAAATAATAATGACATATGTCTTTAGCGTCGTCTTCGGAAAGCGGGCACTACAGTTTGCTACAAGTAGACTGACCGATCAGCGCTGCCACCAGTCAGATTTATGCGTAAAATGTGCGAACTGTTGAAATCGCGTTTTTAATGATCGCCATTGCGAAGTTTGAGAAAAAGTGCTGTATAACTGTCCATAAGCTTTAGTTACATGTTTATGCCGCGAGGCGCCATGAACAATAGACAAGTTCCAATAGGTGGACATGTAAACGGCTTCCTAGACGTCACACTAGACGTCTTGTCGGATATCTAGAGAATTTAAACGCAGCCCCTGCTCCCTGCGGGAGCATATACTGGAACACTAAGTGCTCCTAAGGTGCCTCGATGGGCCAGCACCGCTTTCAGGGTGAAGACACCGCTCTCGGCGGGGGCATGTTGGGTCCCACTCCCCCTTTCGGCTACTTCGAGCGCAATGCCGCGGCGCGCCGTTTCGAAGAGAAAAGTGCAGCTGCCGCGTAGAGTATTCTACCGAGGCATAGTGGTACCAGAGACTGTTTCAACAGTGAATCAGAGTTAGTTGCTCTAAAGTATACTATCTTCCGCAGCTAATCTGCCGATAAAGTCGGCGCCTTATGAACAGTCGGGGCACTCATGAGTGTTGGTTCTCTTCTGTAGAGTTCATTTTGCGCTGTGTTCCTTCATAATAGCACTCTTACAACTTGAGTAACACATTCGAGTGCAACCTCTCGACCCGAATACTCCACATTTCGATTACTTTTCCAACAATCAGGATTATTTATTTCGAACTGCAGTTTCATATTCGCAAAAGACTGCTATTCAGCCAGCTTCTCGTTCGCCATGAATTCAATGCTAGAAGGTGCGTTTTATAGCTGCTAATTGAAATAATTATGAGGATGAAAATATTAATTATGCATTATTCCTCCGTCCCAAGAAGAAATTGTTCTGGAAACCAAGCGTTTCGCATGCAAAGAAGCCGTGGCTTGGTGACGCAAACGAAAGGCGGCTTTTTTTCTCCAGTAACGATTTATTTTGCTTCCTTTTCGTATCGCTTTAAAAAAAACCACAACTTAGAAAAAAAGGGCTCGTTTCATTGCCGCCACGCGGCCACGTCCGTAAAATTCGTCACGCGTGTTTCTGGGCAATCATAAACTAAAGATTTCTCTCTTTTTTTTGCCTATTTCGATGAAGGCAGCAGCAGGGATGAAAGCTTGTCGGTCGTGTTCACTAGTCCACGTCTTCCTCTTTTTTTTACCTCAAACGTGGTTTTACAACTAGCCCAGACTCATTTCTTAATAAGAGATCTATTGCCTTGCCCGACGACTATCGAGTGAAACAGCAAAGCAGCGTCTCCTAGCAACTGGAGCAGACGGTTCCGCCAAAGCGAGTAAGCGGTAGGATACCGACCTGCCCCGTCGCGGTGGCTCAGTGGTTAGGGCGCTCGACTACTGATCCGGAGTTCCCGGGTTCGAACCCGACCGCGGCGGCTGCGTTTTTATGGAGGAAAAACGCTAAGGCGCCCGTGCGCTGTGCGATGTCAGTGCACGTTAAAGATCCTCAGGTGGTCGAAATTATTCCGGAGCCCTCCACTACGGCACCCCTTTTTCCTTTCTTCTTTCACTCCCTCCTTTATCCCTTCCCTTACGGCGCGGTTCAGGTGTCCAACGATATATGAGACAGATACTGCGCCATTTCCTTTTCCCCAAAAGCAATTATTATTATTATTATTATTATTATTATTATTATTATTATTATTATTATTATTATTATTATTATTATTATTATTATTATTATTATTATTATTATTATTATTATTATTATTATACCGACCGCGGCGGCCGCGTTTTATTGGAGGCTGAACGCAATAGGCGCCCGTGTGCTGTTCGATGCCAGTGCGCATTAAAGATCCCCAGTTGGTCGAAATTATTCCGGAACCCGACCGCGGCGGCTGCGTTTTTATGGAGGAAAAACGCTAAGGCGCTTGTGTGCTGTGCGATGTCAGTGCACGTTAAAGATCCCCAGATGGTCGAAATTATTCCGGAGCCCTCCACTACGGCACCTCTCTCTTCCTTTGTTCTTTCACTCCCTCCTTTATCCCTTCCCTTACGGCGCGGTTCAGGTGTCCAACGATATATGAGACAGATATTGCGCCATTTCCTTTCCCCCAAAACCAATTATTATTATTAGCCCACCATTACGGCACCTCTTTCTTCCTTTTTCTTTCACTCTTTCCTCTATCTATTCCTTTACGGCGAGGTTCGGGTGTCCACCGAGATATGCGAGACAGTTACTGCGCCATTTCCTTTCCTCAAAAACCAATTTTCAATTTTTTTCCTTTTGTTGCCCCGGCTCCTCTTTCTTAGTTTAGCCTGGTAGGGACAATGCAATTCAAAATAAATACTTATCAGGGCCGAATTTTGTGAGGAGTCGCTTTTGATGATATTGCTTCATGCTTTGAAAGGAAAAAAAATAAATTGTTTAGGTAATTTGTCCACGAATAAAGCTACTTAGTCACTAAGAATTAGGAAGACGTCATCGCATCACATCATCAGTTCACGTGTAGTCCACACCATTCAAAAGGAAACGCAACCATCTGGATTATTTTGTTGCGGCACAAGCCACTAAGGGAAGGAGTTGAAAAAATATTACCATTTGGCTTCAGGCGTGTCCTCAGCTTTTCACTCCAGAGCAGCGAGGCGACAGATTAGTTGGAAGATAGTTTGACATTATTACGTATAATTTTTTACATACGGTGCAGCAACACGACGAAGGCACTTCAGAGAATGTTGTAAAAGTGGATGTTGACTACGCCAAAATAATACATTTGACAGGTCATGCATGCTCCGCGCTGCTTGTAAACAAGAGAAACTTGCGGCCTTGTGAGCAGGCTTTACGTTCAAAACAACCAAAGAATCACAGTTCTCTGGAATTCGGTGACCCTAATATAGTCAATATCACTATCAAGGAACACCAAATAACTGCTGTCATTTTAAAGTGCAGCCGTTGACCGGGGAATACAGCAGTTCGTCATAACTTTTCGATTATCGTGCAGTCAGAGCGAGTGCATCATGCATAAAATACGCTCAAGACGGCTAAAACACTACTGCCGCGAGGGAAGCAAGTATGTACTATCTATTTTCACATCAGTCGCATTATTACAATCGCCACGCGACCGCACAGAAACCGTGCCAGACGCACAGCACACTGTACGCAACTGACGCGTAAGACCCAACATGCCGCTGCGAGGGGGAAACGGCGGCATGAGGTAGTACGAAGGGTGTCCCCACCTTCAGCTGAAAGTGCAGGCGCGTGGGCATCCAGGCACCCAACTGCTTCAGCGTCTCCGTCTCCTGGCCGAATGTATTAAAAGTGTTACCCGGTAGTCTCTTGTATTCACTTTCCCATTTGATTAAAATGGCACTGAAGTTGCCAGTGAACGGGATACGGCTTGTTGTCGAGCTTAATATCGAGGTGATATAACAATTTGTTATTTATGGCCCCGTTTATACAAGTAAGAGGATAGTTGATCAAGTCACCTGGCCGCTAATCTAAATATCGCACACGCGTGGTTAACGTAGTGCGGAAATCTTTCGTGTAACGTTCTGTTAAGTATAAGGCCTCTCTAGTTTGAGCCGGTTGAGCGGAGATTGAAATCGCACAAGTCATTGCGGTATATCACGTTACCATTCAAGATATCCTGAACCATTGAAGATATCCTCATATGATATCCTGAATGCGAAACAAAAAATAAAATTTGGAGGACGCTTAAGCTTCGCCTTTAAGAGCAGGACGCGACAGCGTGTTGCAGCATTGCCAAGGAATCCACGGAACGTCATCGTCCTTCGGTGCGAACGCATGCCCGGATAATTTAAGGAAAGGAAACATGTCTTGATGGACACCCGGAACCGCGCCGCAAGGCAATAATAATAATAATAATAATAATAATAATAATAATAATAATAATAATAATAATAATAATAATAATAATAATAATAATAATAATAATAATAATAATTGGTTTTGGGGAAAGGAAATGGCGCAGTATCTGTCTCATATATCGTTGGATACCTGAACCGCGCCGTAAGGAAAGGGATAAAGGAGGGAGTGAAAGAAGAAAGAGGTGCCGTAGTGGAGGGCTCTGGAATAATTTCGACCACCTGGGGATCTTTAACGTACACTTACATCGCACAGCACGCGGGCGCCTTAGCGTTTTGCCTCCATAAGAGAATATAATAAATGATTGTCTATTTTTCGTTTATTTTATTTGTTTACTTTTTTCCACCGCACCTGGTCACTAGCTTTCGGGACATTACCCGGATGTACCGCGAGGAAAGGTGCAGACTGCCAGAACCGCACCCCAAACTCACCAGGCAACAACAGATGATCCTGCGTCGAGCGCAGGCGGGATCGGTTGCGCATCCCGTACTGATGAACCGCATGTACCCTGCGGAACACGATACGCTTGTCCTTCTTGCAAGCGAGAAAAGGGCACCCTGCCGCACGTGTTGGCAGAGTGCACAAAACTCAACGACCCCCCCCCCCCCCTCCTTGCCTTCGCGCCAACACCCCCAATCTTCAACCCCTTGAGCGATGGGAGACCTTGTTATCCAGTCCCGCCCTACCGATTCAACTCGCACTGACAGACAGGGGCCAGGAACTGCTGGAAACATATGGGTCCTGTAAATAGGGAACCAGCCCGTCTGGTGCCTGCGTGCACCACCGATTTATTTCGGGCGTAATAAATGTTGATTCATCATCATCATTATCTATTTTTCGCTTGCTCACATGTGGCAGCATCATTATTAGGGCATTTCGCCCCCAGAAAGCGAGAACTGTTTAGAAAATTTTTACACATGTACACATGCCAACGAATTGTGCACAAGCTCGACTGCTCACATGAAGTCCACTTAACGGCTACTTGTTACCACGCTACTTAGACAGACAAACGCAAGGAAACCAGGTAGACTGCTGCCTGGGTTTACGATTTTTTTTTTCTTGAACTTATAGCGAGAGTTACTACGGTGGTTAAGACGCATCGCACTTGCTTACGAGTATTGGTTTGTTGTTTCAATTTTGTTACGCCCGCTTTTTTTAAGGAATAGCAGCCTCTACGCACCCTTCAATTACGCGACAGCGTATAAAGCTCGATCGGCCGAAAAGCCCTCAGCATCATAGTAGTAGTTCCTGCCGTCCGGGTGTCCACCGAAATATGTGAGACAGGCGTCATTTCC